>NC_037595.1:2089440-2400154 GCF_003073045.1 Pomacea canaliculata | reverse complement strand
TCTTGCTGCCAAGGAAGGTCAAAATACTTAAATAAACTTTTAATTTTTGATCAGATTCTAACCAGTCATTTTTCTCTACAAAAATATATGTCAGCATTAATATTTAGCACCTGAGTGCGAGTGTCGCGTGTCGCCGATTGTTTCTCTGTCTTCGTGTTGTCCTCCTCGCACCTGGCCGGCCTGTCGGGTGTGCGCGCGCGGATGGAGGGAATTAAGTGACCTTTCACCTCGTCCTTGTGTGACCCTGCCCGTGAGCCCAAGACCCCAGGGTCGCAGGGTCTTCGCAGGTATCTTCTTTACGGGACCGAACAGCAACCCCCTCTCTTTCACCTTCTTATATAAATTATATAAATAATGTCATGCACAGATCCACTATTTTAACAAACATAGTGGCACAAAGAGAAGCAGTAGCTGAATAGTAAATATTTTGACACATATCTTCTTCAAAGAAAAATGATGAGTATAATATAACAAATATAAACACGCCGTCCGCTATCTGATGTTTGTTTTTATTGTATATGGGAAGGACTATTGGCAGACTTTCATGTACAGCGCATTAAGCTCGCTTCCACATGTGGAACTGAGCTTGAAAAATACAATTATTTATACTAAGGTTCCGGTAATATTGTGATCGCTTTACCATCTCTTAGTGACAACGGTGAATTTCATTCTGAGTAAGGAGGGTTTAGGCTGGGATTGAGTCCTCCTACCCAGGGTTTCATCTTCAGTTTCGTTTTTGTACAGTCTTCTACTACGTTGTCAGGTAGGACAGGAGGACTGTGTGAGCACTGGCACAGTCTGGAGAGATGAAGCCGGAACTTTGAAGATCTCGAGTAGTAAATGAAGAAATTGATGGAACTGTGAAAGTAGAGGCAGTAATGAGCTATGAGATCCGAGGCGCGATAAATGTTGGACTGGGTCCCGGTGGGCGAGAAGTCGGGGTAGAAGAATCGAACCAATGTTATGACAACCCACGGCGCCTTGCTGGCGATGAAGACGCCGGAGACAAGCACAAGAATGCGAGTCAGCGCCACCTGTTGACTGACACTGTCTTTACTGGAGCTTACTACATCCCTCCATGATAACGCAGACCTCAGCTTGACTACTGTGATAACTGTTGACCCAGACACGACGAAAAAGATGACGAGAGGTAGAAGAATCAGCATGAAGGTGTCTTCCGCTTTGTCGTAGAGCATCAGTCCTTCACTTCTGTGCCAGGCATCGGACACAGCAACCGTCCACCTGAGGGTGTCCGTGGTGTTATCATACACAGCAAATACATACCTCTTCAAAGGTGTTGTAATAAAAGCCAACTGCATCGTGATAACCATGGCAACCAGTAAAATTCCCATGGTTCTGGTGCTCATGAGGAAGTGTGCGTGGAATGGAAGGACCACACAGACACACCGCTCCACAGCAATCAGTCCACTGATACAGGCTGAAGTCTCTCTCAACCCATAGTTGACATTCATGGCATAATACTGAGCTTTGGTGTAAACCTCTTCTCCCAACACCGGCATCAGTATTCTAATCCAAAATGTCATCGTGAATACCATGGAGTAGCAGACAAAGGTCATGTCCACAAGGGTCAGAACCAGGAGACAGAGGTTCATGCGCTCTTTCAGTCCTTGACTTTTGAACACCAGACCACTGATGATGCTGGTTGGTATGGCAATGACAAGAACCAATGGTTTCAAAATATTGTTAAAATAATATGCCATTTTATAATAGGCATCGTAGGATATTATATTGGAAGGGTTGTTCCACGGCAAAAATTCTTTGATTGCGTAGAAGTCATTGCTGGTGTTATGTAGAGACCGGTTCATGGCCAGTGAGTTCTATCGGGAATCATATCATACACAGACATACAGAACACCGAGAACTTTTCAGGAAACAATATAGAATCTGTCAAAGTAGAAATCCGTGCTTCATGACAAGTATAAGATGAACTTAATGTTTGTGCTGATTAGTGATAAGTGATTAGTGATTAAATATTTCGACAACTATTTCCTGCCCTCGAACTTTGTCAAATTTGCTACTTTTGTTGTCATGTTGATGGTCACAAAAATATGTTTACTCTGGTCTAAGATTTCCTTGTTTCTAGCTTAAACGAACACAAATAACAGACAGAACATTACACTTGTCTCCCTCGCCAGTCGTCGGAGCATGTTGATATAACATCTGGGAAAAAAATGAAATAGTGATGGCTATACTAAAATAATGTTTTCCTAGCTGCATGGCTCCAAGTCTGAACTATTGTTTTAATCCTATGTGTAACAGAAATTTCTACTACCTTGGTGGGGATTTGTTTAAGATAGAAAGCTTCCCTTTATAGATGAGAAGTAAAGTGGTTAGCAGAGTCTAGGGAAGTTCAAGGAGAAGCTTATTCCTGTCTTTCTCCTTTTTACTTTTGCATTCAAATTAACTTGAAAATATTAACGGCATTGCCTTTTTGTAATAGTTGAACAAAGATAAAACAGAGAAAGCTTTCAGCTTAAATATTATTTTAAAAACAGTGTTATTCAAAAGGTGTTGAGACAAGGTATAGTCTGGTGCCAAAGATTAAGAGACTTTCCCAAGTATAACTCACCATGAAGTAACTATTGCTTTGGGGTGCCACTCGTGTCCCCAGTTTTAAATAAGAATTAGAAGTGCTACATTGTTAAGAAAACTGCAGATTTATACTCATCGCCTTTTTGTTTAAACTTCACAATTTCTGGAGCTTTTAATAAGAGACTAATGTAGACACCACCATTAAATTAAAAAGGATTTAATCATAGACGATGTCAAAACAGAGATGCTCAAATTCGCGGAAGATAATGTGCAGGTAGAAAAAATAATGTTTTCCATAATTTGAACTTAATAATAAAATTTTATAAATTACTGTTGATTTAGGACACAGCACAAGTACCAGTGAACAGAGGGCCAACACCAATGACAGGGTTGTAGAAACATGCTGAGGAAAGTACTTCAGTAAACATAATAATGTCGGGAAAAAAATCATTTCTCGTTATGTTTTCAAAAATGTTCTTTTAATCGTGGAGTTTTTTGTTTGGGTGGGAGAATTAATTTGTAGTTCTATTGATGGATACTTTGGTACCTCTGACATTTATTGGAATATCTTTCAGTGATTTTAGTTTTTCCGATGCCATTTATTTCTCTCGGTCTCTCTCTTCCTCCCTCTCTTACACACAAACACAAAGGTAGTTCAGAAACTTGTATTTCCCGCATCTGTGACATAGCAGATATAATCAAAACTCTGTCGCAAAAATACTATCGGAAAAGGAAACCAAAGAGTCTGAAAAGTTTACTAATCAGTAAGTGTTTGCTTTATTTCAGTGTTGCCTCAAGATGAGTCTTTTCCTCACTTTACACCATTAGTCATCTCCAGACGACAACCACATCAGACTGCGGTTTAAACCATTGTCTTGGGACTTGGGATATAGTGTATCACCAGCTTCTTATAATGTCAAGAACTTCACTGATCATTCGGATTTTACTAGTCCTTTGAAATGAATAAGATACCTTTGTGTGTATATATATATATAGGTTATAATATTGTGCTTGGAAAGTGACAGATGTACACGATGTATAGATGTGCTCTAGACAAAGGTGTGGAGAACATGGTTGGCATTGCTAGCTGATATTTTATCTGTTTCCCATCACCTTGTGGTAACAGTAAACACAACTCACAATACCAGACGGGTGGACGGAAAATGAGATATCGAAAACTGCAAAATAAATCTGAAAAAATTTACTTCTGTAAAAGATGTTTCTCGCTAGGCATATTTCTTAGAGTTAAATGAAAGACATTGGTTTTGTTTTACTTCATTCTTTTTGAGTGATGTTATGATTTGTTTTCAGATTGGAGAGACGGATAGAAGAACTGGGTAAGATTAAATATTTGTGTAAAGACTTTTGTGTCTTTGAGTTATTCTTTACCATAGCTATCCCAGAAAACTCAGGTGTCATTCGTAGCTTAAAATTAAATGAAGAAGAGAAGAAATCCTTATTTTAAATTGTTTTTTTTATGTCCTTTTAAATGTGTATCAAATTACTTAAACACGTAAACATGTTTGGTGACTATTATTACCTTTACCATTTTATTGTATAACACATTGAGAAATTATAGAATTGCGGATCGAGCTCAGTGTCATAGAAAAACAAAGTAAACTGCTTTTAATAGTAATATTATATCATTAATAATAGAACAGTCTCAGTAATAATACTGTTCAGCATAATAAGAAGACTTTCGTCGCAAAAACTTTTTTTTCCTAAGAAGTCGGATGACAAAAGCGGATCTCTTGAGTATACACTTTGGGTCATGTTTATTTATTCTTATTTATTAGAGTTTTTACAGATGAAATCAAGCGAAAATCCTCCTGGACCACAGGCAAGAAGTATGAGCTTTTTGTAATAATGGGATTGTGAATTTATCAAATGTAAGCACAAAGAACTGTACCAAAGGATGGAAGGAAAAATGTAAATCATGTTTAGTTAAGTTTAAAGTTTTATTTAATGTCTTCATCAGCTTGAGATTTCATGCACACTGTAAAATAGCTGTCATCTAACTAAACACACTTTAAAGTCTAAGATAACAAAATATATTACTTATATATAACACTGTCTGAGATAACAAAATATATTATTTATATATAACACTGTCTGAGATAACAAAATATATTATTTTTACGCCTTGTTAGACTTTATTTATAATTATACGATTTATGCTTTGATATTGCAAATTTACGTGCACACTTTGAGAAAGTCCAGAAACCAGGAAACTGTGGAAAATATTGTCAAAATATGTACAGGGTATTGAGTCAAAAATCAGATACTAATAGTTAAAAACATGGATGGATTTTTAAACTTTCTTGACAGAGAGTTTGAGGTGTTGGCATTTTAAAGCTCAAAACAATTCAAAAAAATCGAGACTTTTAGCCTTTTTTTAAAGCAGGAATAAAGACGAAAAATATCTTTATTATAATCAAATCGCACGACTGTCAATCAGTTTCGTTCGGTTCATAAATACAAACCATCATTAAGAAAAATTCAAACCTTATACAGGACAAAAATCCACAGATCACTTCATCTTCTTAATGGCAGTATATATATATATGCTGCAATTGTTTTCAAACAAAACGTTGGCCAAGCTTTCATCAACATGTTAAAAAATACATTTGAAAACCTTGACTTTTCTAATAATTTGAATTCAATTTTGAGAATATTAAATAGACGAAAAAAGTAGTAATTGCCAGTTTGTAAGACAAGACACAGGATTAAACTGATTAAACATTAACTTTCTCTCATTATACTGAATGATTAGAAAATCTCTCCCGTCGGATAGTGTCACCATGACACTGCATACATTTGTTTACAGTTTAAACCTGTTTACCTCGTTGTCATTTCAACTGAAAGCTCATTGCCTATGTCTGTTATCAACATCGACTATCACAGACTGTCAAAATAATGTGTACACAGGATATCAAACGGACAAGAAATACTACTTTATTCAGCTCACGTGCCAGCCTATACTCATCGAGGAGTTATAAGGAATAAACTCACTTACCTGTCTGATTATATAAACTTTTATTAATTAATTAATAAAATTTCTCGCTGATAATAAGTAATTCTATCTATTCACGTGTTTATTATCGTATTCTTGGTCATCTCTCTGATGCCTGCAGGTTTGTGGGAACAGGTAAACAAAGCCTGCAGATGAGACCTAAACCGTGAAGATCGCGCGTAATAAATAAAGAAGTCGATGGAGCTGTGGACGTAGTAGAAGTAGTGGGCCATGAGCTCAGACACCTTGTAGATGTTGGACTGACTGCCTGATGGCAAGAAGTCTGGCCAAAAAATTCGAGCCAAGGTAAAGGCGACCCACGGCAATTTGCTGACGATGAATACAAAAGAGACGATCACGAGCATCTTGGTCAGCGCCACCTGGTGACTCTGGACATTGGTGTTAATGCTACAACTAATCTTTTCCCGCCACGATATGGCAGCTTTCAGCTTCACAACCGTGATGACTGTTGCACCAGATACGAGGAGGAAGGTGATGAGGGGAAAGACGATCATCATCAGTGTGTCTTCCACTTTGTCGTAGAGCATCAGAGTCGCAGACGTCTGCCACGCGGCTGATGGAGCCACCACCCACCTCGACCCTCCCGTAGCCTCGTCGTACACAGAATACACGTACTTCTTCACTGGTGTGGTGACAAAAGCCAGCTGCATGGTGATCACTATGGCAACCAGCAGGAAACCCATGGATCTGGTGCTCATGAGGGTGTTGGCTCTGAGTGGGAAGACGACACACACACAGCGCTCGACAGCAATCAACACACTGATGCACGCCGACGCCTCTCTCAATCCATAATTAATGCTTAAAGCATATTGCATTTTTACATGCAGCTCCTCTCCAATTATCGGTTCCAGTATTCTAACCCAGAACGCCAACGAAAATACCATTGAATAACATACGAATATTAAATCTATGAACACCTGTACAAAAAGACAGAGGTTCATGCGGTCCCCAAGGCCTTGGCGCTTGAAGATCACGCAGGAGAGGACGCCCGTTGGCATGGCAACAATGAACAATAAAGGTTTAAGGACGGTATTTAGGTAATATGCAGTTTTATAGTATGCATCGAATGAGATGAGGTTATGTGGGTCGTTCCAGAGAAGAACCTCTGCATTGTTGTGGAGAATATTGTTACTGATATTTGGAGTATAATTCATGGCTACAAAGAAGTTTGGTGTAACAATACTAGACTTAGTAGACCACGATCGTTATTGTAGAAACAGTAAAGGCAAGACCCGTGGCCATTTTGCAAACGATATGAGGCTGGAGTGAATTCCAAATAAAATAAGACTTCCAAGCATCAAAAACTAAGACACCTCATTTCACTGACACTTTTTCTTTTCACTCTTGTCAACGCCCAAAAATGTCACATTTTGTCAGCATGATGATATTAAACATTCCGTCCGTTACTTTGATGACATCCGCTACGAAAGAAAGCAGACGACAGGTAGGACCACAAAACCTTGGTAACATGGTCTTGTTCACCTTACACCTGAAAAAAGGAAAATTGGTAAGATTACTGCGAGTCTAACTTAAAGAGAAGTTCTTAAAAGAATAAATGGAAAATTTATGTAGGGTTTACACGAATCTTCAGCAAAAAATCCTCACTTTACGGCCCCACAATGTGGAATTCTCTCCCCATGTCTTCTCTGTGTCTGTGGTCAAAGGAGTCAAGTCTGGCCTCAAAACCCATTTTTAAAGAAATACTTGTCATCAGGCGACGGTCGGTAATTTAGTGGTTAACACACTCGCTGGTCACCAGTCTATGGAGAGGTCTCGGGTCGAAACACGTCTCGGGACAAACTCTATGTGACACCTGTTAGTAGGGCTAATCACCTTAGGTTTCCTTCGGGTTTTCCAGTTTCCTCCCTTCCCAATCTCCTTACAGTACGAAGTCATCTTTCAATGGAAGTGTTTTCTCGCAGAAACAAGCAACCAACCCCTCTTGTAATACAGTTAACAACTTCCGTTCACTCCTTGGATCCTTACTTTCCAAGCACTTGCTATCAACAAAGTGAGTTTTTATCTAAAACATCACATGGTGGTCAGACATATCTAGAGAATGCCAGTATAACGAGTTTTGGGACCAAAGCATTCTAAAAGTAGCTTCTTTTGAAGCACAAATTTTCAATAGTTGTCTGCTAGGGATCGAAGGCTAAGCTCTTTATCAATTAAATTGGATCGTCAACACACTAAATCCAATCTATCTTTACTTTAAAAAACAAACCTCTTCCCCTATTTCCACATGACTACATAATCATCGTCGTCGTCATCAGTTTGTCGAGCCATACATTTGTCAGACACAACCATACAGTAGTAAGACAACAATTCATACAGAAAACACAAACTGCGTTTTCGTGGTCCATGCCATTGTTGTCAGTTGTGTAAGGGTAAAAATCCTGGCAACCACATTAAGGAACCATAGACACAAAGCACCATAGAAACAAACATTAGAGAAATAACACGAAAAGCACGCACACACAATAATATCAGACAACAACAACAATAAGAAAACTTATTAAGCCTTAAATACAGAAAAAGAGTAAATTTGAATAGACGGATCTTCTCTCGTCAGCTCACCTGAAAGTGAGGTCTAGTCATCTGCCACCAGTGTCTTATGATGGTCATGTCCTAAAGAGCCACAAAGACTAGTTTCTGTAATTTCAAAGCTTTTATAGTCAACATCGCCTCATTTTATTTATGTTTAAGAACTGTCATTAAAATAATTTGGCACGTGCCGTTGGCAACATTTAATAATGTTAATTTCGACAATTACTGAAGTGTAAATCGAGAAAAAATAAATGTCAACAGTCCCAACTTCAAGAATTTAGCGCCATCGGCGATAAAGCAAACAGAAGACAATTAATGGTAAACATACTTTAGAAAAATAATCATAATTCTTGCTTGTTTGTCAATGCATTTAATATATCAAGGAATTGATTCCGTTTCAGAAATTTTTATTTTATCACTATAGTTTAGTTTCCAAAATATTATCTCCTACAATCTAATTTGAAATTTCAACAAGCAGAGTATACTTTTTTAATATTTTCTCCATTAATAAAAACCCGTTTATATATTCTGTCTCAACAATGTTATGATTTGTAAATAATAAATTATGAGTTATTTCATTCCGTGCTCTTTCAGTTGGAGTTGTTGAGTGGGTGTTGCATGACATCAATCATTCACCCAGTGTCAATACTTTGAGTACTCAGGTGTATCTGCAGGTGACTGAATGGGGAAAGAAAGAAAACTTATTAGTCACCAGTGTAGAAGAAAAGCTTTTCAGGCATGAACGGCAAGTTACCTGGTTCACAGGGTGGTGTGAATCGCGAAAGAAACAGTTCTCTATTGAGCAGAGCAATATCTGAGTCTTGGCACCACAAACAGATTACCAAAGAACCGGAGATAACAATAATGATGTAAATTAGTTACAGCGTTTGAGAGGAAAGAAAGGTAGGTAACTACCTCCAAGGTAGTTTTCTCTTCGGTCAGGATGTCTCCTGGCAGGAATGTGAAGCAAGACGACAGTCAGGGACCTCCGTGTTACCTGGTGACCTAAGAGGTCAGGGGCTGTCTGTGTCTAGCTGACCAGCTTTGGTTCTAGCTCATGACTTGGGAGGAGAACTAAGTGGGGTAGGAGGCTGCATAGAAATCAGGACAGACAAGGGTGGACTGAAGGCGAGCATGGATGGGCAGCCAGTGCAGGGAACAAAGGACAGAAGTGACCAGTCCAGTTTGCTAGCTTTACAACCAGTCGTTTGTAAAGTTTGTGAAGCAAGTATATGCAGGCAGACCGAGAGAGGGTAAGAAGGTGCAGTAATCACATTTGGATAGAACAAACAGTTTATGTTCATTTGGGTAGTAGGAGTTAATTAAGCTTAACAGTGTACACGTTTTGGTTTATGAACCAGGAATAGTGCAACACATAAATAAAGATAGCGACACTCGTCCTTCAAATAAGAAGAACCTTCTTTAATCCATAAAAAAACAACAACGACAGTTATGTTGAAATGTGTTTATTGACTTGACTTCTTGAATGTTTAAATGAAGAATGCAGAGTGCAGTTTCTCTGGGGTTTGATGCCATCTCTCACCAGCCCGAGTAGGTGACCGTACGCCGATGACATTAGAAGAGAAATCTCATGGACATCTTCATATCGCAGTTTTATCTTAGAAACAGGTTTTGCTTTGTTAAGATTAGAGGCTGGTGACAGAACCTGTTGTGATACTGTCAATACACATACCCACCCGAATTTAGTCGAAACCTGGTGCAGACGGTTAAAGGTTTCTTGTGGTCGTATTTGTCTACAAGTATCTTCCTTTCTTGCAAGAGACTTCGTCCAAATGTTGATAAAGCGTTACTTATAGATGATGCACACGATAAATACACAATACACAATAAACATTCATTTCATAAAAGTGGGTACTATATTGGCTTAAAACTAATTATGCTCACTACTCTTTATTAAATAGATTAAAGTTCGAAGAAGACAACTTGCCAGGTTTCTGGTTAACCAAGGTAGATAACAAGCAGTAATACTATATTGCAGGTCTAAACTGGATAGTCTCCCTTAGAAGATACACTGTATTAGATCAATGGAAAACAAGAAATGACTGGATAAGATACCAGCGAAATGTTTGGAAAGAATTTTATGTCAGTAATTTTTGTAAAATGTGGCTATTGCTTGTTATATTTCTCCCGATTTGTGAGAATTCTTCTTCTATCTCTACTTTTTCTGTTTCCGTTTCTCCATCTGTTTTCCTGTCTGTGTTAAGTATTCTTATGTACACTTCCACTCACATAACTTTCCCATTAAAAGTAAGATATTAATAGACTTAAAAAACAGACATATAATATTGTGTTTATAATCACTGAGCTATATCACAATTTCCAAACTTAAAGCTATCAGTTTTGGTCATTTGCTGCTTGGGAAAAATTTAGAACTCTCAAAAAAGCTTAACCGTTAGTGGACATCACACTCCTTCGACCTGGAACTCAATGATAATAAATAAAGTGACCATCGGATTGAGTCTTGAAACAAGTGGAATTATGAGGTAGCAGAGGCTGCAAATAACATCGACTATTAGTTGATTCCGGTGTTGAGGCTAAGCTTCTCTCAAGTCGAGCAGAGTGTTCTTGTGCAGAACTGTTCCTGGTGTCTCCCTTACCACTGACAGTGACAGTTGACTCCCACAGTCCTCACCCTGATGTCACAGCCCGACATGGCAAAGTATTTCTTGTCTTGATTCTATCCCCGTAGCTCGGCCAACACAGTTTTGATGTCTTTTGGTTACCTTGGTGACCTCCACTTGTGTTACTCTAAATTAGTTTTTAATAAAAGCAATGTAATGTTTCGTTTGGAACTTGCACGCCATTGCATATTTCTCCAGTTTCTAATACAAGAGTTTTTGCATCAGCATTGCTACAGTAAAACTAAAGGAATCTGTATTTTCTATACTGTACTTCCCTTTGGGAAGATTGTGAAAACAAGTTTCGTCCTCAAAGTACGCAGTTTGTTTTAACGAATTCTTTAAAAAAATGATAATTTCGATAATTAGAACAACTACAGGTAATGATAATGTTATGCGATTTTTCTTGATGAGGTTTTACTAGGATTCGTTGGTGTCAAAGGTCGGAATACAGGCCGTCCTGAACCTGAAGCAAACAGCGAGGGTGAATGTTGTAATGGAGATTGAGTGTGGCTTGTGACGTCACGAGTCCTGCAGTCTTAACTGGAGTCTATGACGTCACACGAGATTTTATCACTGCACTTTGTAACGTTCCAATTAAAAAATTCACTCTAATTAACTCTAATCCGTCTGCGAGTTTCCTTTGGTTTTGTGACCATAGCACTGATTCCACGAAGCTGCCTTCTTCAGTTCGAATGTCATTAGTGAGGAATGTCCTGGCTAACCCTGACCTTAACGTGTCAGAAAAAACATGGCCGATAACGGGCAGAAACCAATCAAGGTCTGCTATGATAACTCATTGCTCGTTTATAACATTGTTATTAAAAAAAAAACGCCTTCGCTGAAACAGACATGAATATCGTTGTCTTCCCAAGTATTTGGACCGACAGTTTGAAATTTCCTGCCAGTGCACTTAGGGCTTACCTCGACACAAGGAGCTCTGAAAATTACTTTAAAACATCTTGTCTATAAATACTTTAGGCCGACTTTTGTGTGTTCTTGCATATGTGTATGCGTGTGTGCGCGCGTGTGTACGGTGAGTAGATTCTAGTCGGTACCTGCCGCAACATAAAAATTGTGATGATGATGATGATGATGATGATGATTATTATTATTTAGAGAGAGGAGAAAATCCGATGAAGGCTAAAGCTGTTAATAAGTTGTAATTAGGGTGCAGGTTAATTCATTAATTACATTTGTTCTGAAACTGACCGTTAATAAATTCCGCAGTGTAGTTGCTGGCCAGAGAGGAAACCAAGTGATACATATATATATATGTCACGGTTCATCAAATATACCACCATAATACATGTACGTACTATCAACCCAAAATTAAAAAATGAATTTGGAACTTTGCATATATAATTACTTTCTTTAAAGTATTTGTGAAGAGGAAGGGAGACAATAATAATAAATCACATGACGATTTCCTACATCATCAAAGACTAGCACCAGGCAAATAGAAACGCTCAGACACAATATTAATTATGGTCTCAAACGGTTCCTTGTGTTTGAGGTTAGTGTAGCTACTCATGTTTAGAAGGTGAATGTCCATCATAGACGAGGTCAGTCTCAGCACCAGTCACAGATTAACCCTTTCTCTTCTTATTCGACAGTCTTTGGACTCGCAGCTGTGGTTCGCAGTTGTAGTAGCATCATCAGTGGTGTTGGCAGTGGTTGCAGCAGCAATATATATATATATAAATAATTTTCTATATCTGGCTTACATATGACTGTCACGGAGGTGGCACAAACATAATGAAGAAGCAGGAGGAAGGATTGTAGACAATAAATCAACGGATCAAGATGGAAAGACATAGACAAATACATACTTTTATGAATTTGAACTACATTACTTTTACAGGACGGATTTCTTACAAGAATTTTCCTCACGTAATTTAAGATAAGATAACGTTGTATTTATCTCTATAGTGATCTATAAAAGAACTGAAGAAATTGTTGGGAGACATAGAAAAACTTCAGCTTCTGAAGAAGGAAGAGGCGCTGTTGAGCGTTTTTCAAGTAAAATTGAATGTTGGTATCCCTGCGAAGTCACCTGTCAAAGATGATGCCCAGGTATTAAGAAGTAGGGACAGATTCCATCTCTTTGTCATGGTTGACACATACAGGATTTAGTGGAGAATTCCGACGGAAAATTAAGGACAGTTGCTTTGGTCTAACTCTCATAAAGTTCTCATAATTTAGTACTTACAAAGTTATGCTTAAAAAATCATAACAGTTAATTTATCTTAAGTATAGTAATTTCTATTTCTACTGCTGCTAGTTAATTATGACTCGAAAATATCTTCTGACAATGCTGTACATATCCGAAACTAACTGTACAAATGGTGAAAGAATTAAATCTGACAACAAGGAATGAAGCATTATATTACCTGCGCGGAATAGGCTGACAATACTTACATTTCGTTCATCTATTCATCTCGCGTGATGTTACAAAATAAAAGTGTAGTAGGGCTGTTAGGATGTTGATGAAATACAACGACTGGAACAAACAGAAATGTGGACGGCGTCATACCGGGAAATAACAGAACAAACTGCTTTTGAATAATGCAAATCTCTCGTTACCGTGGACACAAAGCCCGTCCTCTGCGATTGGCTGCTGGACTTGTGCCAACAACCACCCAGAGCACGAAGATTCGACTTGAATCTCGACGATCGAGAATAATAAATGAAGAAGTTGACGGCGCTGTGGATGTAGAGGCAATAATGAGCTACCACCTCCAACACACGGTAGAGGTTAGACTGACTGCCGGATGGCGAGAAGTCTGGATAGAAGATTCGAGTCACGGTGATGGCCACCCACGGCGCTTTGCTGGCGATGAACACGCACGAGACGAGTACGAGCATCTTGGTCAGCGCCACCTGGTGGTCTTGGGCATCACTTCCAGAGAATCTGATTTTCGTCCTCCACAAGATGGCGGCTCTGAGCTTAATTACCGTGATGGCTGTTGCACCCGACACCAAGATGAAGGTAAAGAGAGGAAAGACAATCATCATGAAGGTGTCTTCCATTTTGTCGTAAAGCATCAACGCCTGATTCTCCTGCCAGGCAGCTGAAGGAGCTACTGCCCACCTTGTCCCACCTGTAGTGTTGTCGTACACCGGAAATACCCGCTTTTTGACAGGGGTGGTGACGAAGGCCAGCTGCATGCCGATCACTATGGTAGCCAACAGGATGCTCATGGTTCGGGTGCTGATGAGAGTGTTGGCCAGTAGTGGGAAGACTACACACACGCATCTCTCCACAGCAATCAAGACACTGATGCCGGCCGAAGTCTCTCTCAACCCATAGTTAATACTGATACCATAATACTGCATCTTCATGTACAGCTCTTCTCCTATGGCTGGCTCCAGCTTTCTAATGCAGAATGCCGTGGTGAACATCATGGAGTAAGCTAAGTAAGTCATGTCCACAAACACCAGAGCAAACAGACAGAGGTTCATGCGGTCTCGAAGGCCTTGCTGTTTGAACACCAGACAGTTGAGGATGTTGGTGGGCACGCCGATAACAAACACGATGGGCTTAACCACAGCATCCAAATAGAATGTTGTTGTCAAATAGGTTTCATGAGAAATCAGATTACCTGGACTATTCCAAGGGAGAAAGTCAACACCTGTTTGGAGATTATCTTGAGATCCTTGCAGTGACTGGTTCATGGCTACAATGTGCCGAAAGACTTTTTAATCTTATCGCCAACAAAGAGTGAAATTCATTGTTTCTTTTTAAAATAAGGACAAGGAATGTAAAGAAGGATTTTCCTGTCTGGACCTGTTCCCTGGTTACCTGAAAAACAAGATTTTTAAGAAACACTCTTTTTTACTAGTACCTATTCAAGCAACCATGAAAAATTTATTGCAGTAAGTGAAGATTTACAAACCATTCTCTTTTACTTCGCAGGTGCCTATTTAGCGATATTTTCGTTGTCTAAAGAATGTTTTGTAAATAGACTGTAACGAGTGATGTGACATCAAAGAGGAGCTAAACAACTAAACAAGCGAGTTGCAGGCAGCTGCCCGCCTCCGGTCTGTTTGAACGATTTAATGTTTCTCTCCGAGACATGGCTGCCTCCACTAATCAGCTTATTGACATTCCAAACAAGAAGCACTTAAAAATCAAATAAAACGAAAATAACCCGCGATAATCAACAATTTAGATGTCAAATTACACATTTCTCAGATGCTCACAAGGTTTAGAATGACCGAAAATGGGAATTTATATTATATTGAGAATTACTACATTCTATCATTGAAATACTTACCACATTCCGCGATCCACAAACTGAGTGAATGTTTAAGGTTTGTACCTTTTATACTCTTCTGATCCTTTCTCTCAGTTGACTCTAGTTACGAATATAAATAAGTATATATGAAATTTATGATATTAGCCCGATCACCTAAAAGCAGATTAAAAGAATGAGATAAACATACAGAAGCTGTTTTCGAAGAGGAAAAAAGTTATGTTATATTATTAGCTTCTTATTACAATCTCTAAACTAAAGAGAAATTTGTTGGCCGAAGGGATTGTATATTCACGGTTAATAAAGAAGATAACTTAGAGACAACACTCGCCATTTGAACAAGAATGAAAGTATGGAAAAGCTTTACACAACGCACAGACAGTTTCTGGATTAAAACAAAATAATTTTGGTTTCTGAAATAGTCCATAAGACTAATCGCTATTTGCTCGTGTGATGGAAGTTAATTAAGTCGATTGACAAGTTCTTTGCCATGTACAGCAGACTCATTATTTACCTTGCTTCGTGGACATCAATAAATGGTAGCTTCATTGATGTTTCATAATTCTTTGTAATCATCTTATAGTAGTTATGTAGAATTAAATAAAACTGCTCCAAAACAGATATAAAAATGAATAAAAATCTCGACACTTCGGAATTTCAGTTATTTGCTTATTTATTTCAAAGTGACTCCCATTAGCCTCTTTTTGAACCTTGTTTGGTGTTGGGAACGATCGACCCCAGCATGACGAAATATGTTCATCGATGGTGTACACCATTACTTTGCTCTTGTCAGCTCCAATGCCCTGACATCGTTTGCTGATCTGGTCTGAATAAGGTCCTCAACTGTTATCCTGTGCTAGGCAACCAATGTGCTTTTTTCTTGTTTTGCGATGACAAAGGACGGAGGTTTGTCTGAAACATCAAGGCTCTGCCCATGGGCTTTGGCGATTCCATTCAAAACCTATCTGTAATTTTTATTTTCAACATTGATCTTTCCATTTTGCGCAGTTAAAGTCACATGTGAATTAACACGGTTATGGAGCATAGTACGAGAATACACGGAGGGAACAAGGTAAGAGAAGTAAGAGAAATCAAGGTGAGAGTCAGGAAAATGTTCTAAATTTCGTGTTTTATTTGATTTCACCACAAAAAAAAAAAAAAAAAAAAAAAAAAAAAAACAAACCACACATACACTTTCTCAAATAGACAACCTTTCTTTTTCCTTTATTTTTCTACATTTGGTTGCATAAAATGCACAAATGAAGGCATCATTGCATGAAGTAAACTGTCACATCAATCCTTATAATTAGACAGGTTCTTGTACAAGGTTAATATCTTGAAACCTAGTCAATTCCTGGCGGATATATAAGGGTGGAGGGTGTTTATATATATATAAAGATTATTTAAGATAATGCTTACTTAAGATAGACTTTATGTGTCCAGATTTAAAATAGGTTCTTGTTGATCCTTGACAACCAAATATAAGCAAGGCATTATTAAGAGAAGTGTTTTAATACCATGAAGGTTGCAAGTTCTTGGTCGGAAGTAATACTGACAAAGGAAAGTTCTCTATCCATGATACTCGTGTTCACAGGGCTTTATGTATAGGCTCTACAGCTGTCATTCCCTTTAGCAATTTATCCCGCATAATAATATATCACAGCTCAGTGGAAGCATTTCTACCCGAAAGTATACAAGAGAATAGACAGAATAAACATAAAGACCGTCTGACTACTTCACATCATAGAATGAAACTAAAAACAGTGTAGCAAGAATTTCATATATATTTTATTGGTCATCAAATAGTACCACTTGTTGCACAAAGTATGCTGAACATTTGTTCACACTGTTCACAGCTACAGTCATACACTGTTAACAAGTATTTCTAGACTGTTTCTGATTTTGCCATTTAGTATAAACATCGCACAAGTGGCAGACCTTTAAAAATAAGAATTCGTGTACAATATCGCTTAGATTATTGTACTTCTTCATCGGAGATGTTGGCGGTCCTATAATTGCACTAGCAGGCAGGTCAAAGGTCAGAAACTGTTGCTCTTTGAGGTCAAGAAGAACATATGTAGTTACTATCGACCTAATAGCCTTTACCAGCCTCTGTATTATTAAGAAAATTAATTAATAAAATAAAAAAACACAAAATTATTAAGGTACCACCCAAAAAAAATGCTTCCCTGAGACATTGTACCACAAAGGTCCTCTGCGTGTAAAATGATAATAATAACGACAACTAGCCGGGTAGGGAGTAGAGTAGTTGGACGACAGAGGGAGGAAATGGCCAGTGGGGTCGTAAACAGATTAGTTGTAATTAGGCTAAATAAACAGTAAAAATATGTACTCCCTGACTTCAGCAGATACCCAGCGCTGCCATTGACATAAGCAGGATGTAGACACCAGTAAAAGTCACGCCACAAACAAGGGTCACAGGGTCATAGGCTCGGCATGAAGTATACACTCGTTGAACTGAATGAACCCCATGTTCCAGGATCTCTTTGTCTAAAAAGCGTTAGAATTCTTATTTTAACAGAACAACAGTCCAAGATATAGTAACCATGCTCAGGTCAGTTAAAAATAGGCTTAAAAATAATAAAAATATATTTGTACGAATTTTAGCAGCTACCCAGAGCTGCATTAGCGTAATCAATGTACTGACACCAGTAAATTTCTCTTACAGTTGACTGTGGCAACCAAAGCTCATTATAATCCGCAAATAAGAGTTATAGGGTAACACTACCCTTGAGGTACATCAGGGCTGATAGAAATCTAGTCTTTTTTATATCTAACCTCGAAAAGAATAGCTCATATAAAAGGTGGAGGTGGGAATGATATGTTAAATTGTTTTAATAGACTTCAATATTACTTAACTGCAAAAGCTCACACGTGACATCATTCGAGAACCAATAACAGCAGCCGGAAAAACAAAGAAAGAGAGCTTACAACACTGGATTTAGCATTTTCTTCGACTGTCGCGAGTTCAGCATCAAAAAGGAATCATTCGATAGCTTCAGCGATGAATAAATTAAGTGGGACTGTTTGTTAATTTTTAGAGATAAAACAAGGCAGTTTTAGCAGTTTCAGAAGTTATTCAGGTGCCAAATCACATAAACATCGATTGTTTTAGTATTGTAATGATTGATAGTAGCTTCTGAAAGGTCATAATTCGTTGAAGTGAAGGAGCCAGGTGCTCCAGAATCTGTCTTCACGTTTGAGCAGCTGAGACATTCTTGTTTTGACAATGAAACCTTCCAACATTTAGTGTTCAAGTAGACCTCGTATTCTAGAACAATTCCGAGATTGTGGTGACAGCAATCTGTCCTATGTGTAAACATATTTCTGACCCCAATCTTATAGAAGCTGTAGTCTCTGACTATAACACTGTTTAACAGCAAGTACTTTTATTACTCAGAACCCTTTATGAAAATTAAAGGACGAAATATCAAACAAACGCAAAAACCAAATAAATAAAAGTTAGCCCTTTAGCTTAGCTAATAACTGAAAGTGGAAATGTAAAATCGAATGGAATTAGAGGACTTCCGTTTGTGCTTTTTTACGCTTCAAAGAATTTCTCGGTTCATTGAAGCTGTAGCTATCAGGGAGGAATTGTTTCAACAGTAAAAACATCGGCATCGGCAAGGAGTCTGGACAAAGTGAAACAACACATCAGCAAGGAACGAATAAACAGGATATATATATATTGCTTATGAATAGCCATCGTCCAATGTGGCTGTGGGCTGCAGACAACATTGATATACAAATAAATAATAAATAGCTCATGCCTTGATTTATGTTGTGGAATGAGATATAGGAACGAACAAACGAACGAACGAACATACGAACAAACAGTGACTTAATACTTGGCACATAGTTGCTACAACAATGGCCGATCATCAGTATTCTCTATAAGATGTTTCAACAGTTATCGATTACAATAATCACTATAAGCGTGAAAATTGACGATATTTAAATTGAATCAAGAAAAGTGAACAATAAATCAACACTACAAAGGACTACGCATAGTTTTCCGTACACGCCCGATAAATAATAATAATAATAATAATAATAAAAACTTAGAATACTATGACGAGAAACCACTTCTTTTCTTGTAAAACATTGGTAGTAAATTAGTCACAAAAATAATAAGGAATATCTCGACAGAGAGAGAATTTCTACTGTTACAAAATAAAATTATATTTCGTTCTCACATAAGTATATTTGTATCACGAACTCCTCATGAAAAGCACTTTGGCAAGATGTCTTCTCTTCACCGGTGATCCAAACGGTAAACTGTCGTTTGGCATGTGTGCATGTTGTAGGTGTTATTCTGTATACATTTATGTGGATGTATATGGTGTCGGCAAGTTGTATATCTCAGTACCAACCTTCTGTAGAAGACAGGTTTCCTTCCACATGACGGCTAGAAAATAACTGTAACACATTTCCACATCATTTCACAGTACACCATGTCCTATAATGAGGTCCTGGAGGGAATCCACATCTGTTCCGCTCAGTAAAGTTTACAAAAGCAAGATATAATCCAAACATTGTTTATTGTAAGCTCTTTAAGTACTAAACACGAAATTTTATTGGAAATAGCTAAGGAGGTAAGTACAAATGTTTTCAAATAACACAGCGACTTGATTGAAACCAGACAGAGATCATGGTCGGGTAATTAAATATTTAGCACGTGACCTATGAACCTTCACCTGGTGGGTTAGACTGATGATGAGTCTCAGGCCTCCTTCCGCTAGGGGCAATAACTCTTTTGCGGACTAAACCGTTAGTCTTAATATGACATGCGCAGACAGACGCGAGCACAGTCTTGAACTTCAGGGACTGCGAATAATAAATGAAGAAGGTGAATGCGCTGTGTGCGTAGGGGAAGTAATGCGCCATGAGCTCCGCCACTTTGTAGACGTTGGACTGACTGCCATAGGGAGAGAACTCGGGATTAAATATGCGGACCAGACTGATCGAGATCATCGGAATCTTACAGATGACAAACGCAATGGATGAAGCTATGAGCATCTTGGTTAACGCCACCTGTTGGCCGAGATTATTCCCCTTGAAAGAGCTCATCTTTTCCCGCCACGACATGGCGGCCCTCAGTCTCATCACCGTGATGGCCGTCGCACAGGAAACGAGGATGAAGGTGAGGAAAGGAAACATCACGAGCATGATCGTGTCCTCCACCTTGTCGTACACAAGCAGATTCTCATTCTTCTGCCAGGCATGTGACAGCCCCAGAGTCCAAGAGGTTTCCCCCGTCACGTTGTTGGTCACAGAAAAAACGTATTTCTTGAAAGGTGTGGTGAGGAAAGCCAGCTGCATGCCGATCACTATGGTAACTAGCAGGATGCCCATGGTTCTGGTGCTCATGAGTTTGTTGGCCCGGAGTGGAAACACTACACATACACATCGCTCCACAGCAATGACCACACTGATGCAGGCCGAGGCCTCTCTAAACCCATAGTTCACACCCATGGTGTAGCCACGAAGCTTCTGGTACAACTCGTCTCCCAGCAACGGATGCTGGATTCTAACCCAGTAGGCCACAGTGAACATCATGGTGTGGGCCAGATACACCGTATCAACAAGCGCCAGCACATAGAGACAGAGGTTCATGCGGTCTCCCAGTCCTTGGCGTCTGAACACCAGGCAGTTAATGATGTTGGTCACCAGTCCAACGCTGACCACCGACGGTTTCATGACCGTTTGAAAATAAAACACCATTTCCAGATACACATCATAACTTATTATGTTCGCGGGGTTATTCCAGGGAAGAAAGTCCTCGTCTGGATTGCCGGAAGTAATATTTAAGAACTCTGTCATGATTGAGGACAATGTCCAGCACAGAACCTTCCGTGACGACAGCTTCAGTCCAACAGTCAAAGCCAGTGCCAGACATGCTCCATCAGAACGAAATGCTGCCAGCCAGCCAATGGCGAGGCTTATCGACTTGCTGGCTCCCGGACGGCGGTTCAAAACTGTTTAATTATCAGGTGTCGATGCGTGACAGTCTTTTCACTTTGTGTAAATACAGTCTTCTGTGTCCACCTCTCTTTGTTTGTCATCATCTCTGAGGCCGAACATGATCGCTGGTGGGCACACAAAGCTGATGGGAACTATTCTCACACCAGGTAATTGCTTCTCACACCTAAGAAAGATAAATTACCATGTGACGAAGTAAAAGCCTTTTGTTTAGAAACTTTTAGACTTTGTGTGTACACTGAGAAATTCTGTCTGTCTTTGTAAAGAGAAGAATAAACTGTAAAATTAAAGGGAAACAAACGACATGGGGCAAGAAAGTACTAACTCTCAGGCAAACAGTCTGCTTAATTGAGGACAATTATTAATATTAATAACATACAAAATTAGAAATTAAGTTACAAATACACATTTGGAAAGCCTGCGAAGAAGGTTAAAAAGGAAATTCAATATATCTAAGCCTAGTAAAGAGGGAGAGAGAAATAAAAATAAAATTATCATGTAAGAATAAAGATTTTTATTTACCTCCGACAGAATAATCACTGTCACAGTTACTTTTTCACCCAGTTCCTTTATATAATATTGCATTCAAAAGATTTCTGACAATTGAAACCAGATGTTTAAGACTTTTCTTAACAGTTGAACCCAAAGAAAATGTTATTAATAAGTATTTTAGGGAAGCAATCTTCCAACATACTTGAATGAAAAGAAAGTGTAATCAAACTTAAAGTTTATCCACATTTTCATGGGGGCGGGGTAGCAGTTTTAGCATTTTTAGTTTGTTCCTCCGAAATGTTAGATAAGTGTTTTAAGGAAGATTCTCTTCTGGTAAATAATAGTTTGTACTTACTGACACAGTGCACATACCACAAGACACCTGAGACAACTCCTTCTTGATAAAATAACGGTCTCCCGGCAGGTCCTTCCTGAAGTTATGTAGAAAGATGTTTCTGGAAGAGATATTGATTGTTTGACTGAGTTAAAATGTTTCTTCCTGTATTATTACTTACATCGGTTCCTCGGTTGCTTTATTATTTATTTTTATTTACCTGTATATCACATCAAGCATAACGAGCTTGTATTACAACACCTTACCTTTGCAAGCAGTGGATGATGGACACACCTGGTCTACTTCGACAATTGCCTTTTGTGTCTGCCTTCAAACTCTACTCGACCTCACTTATTTTTCAAGCAGACAAGTTCTACATAATCTCTGATCGTATATATATATATTGCTTACCACAATAACAAAGCAATTAAAAACTACCGCTGTAGTTGTTACTCATTTGTAAACAAAAACTAAAACTTTATCAGAAAGGTTGAGATTTAGTTTTTGTCTATTAAATGATTTTGTTGTCTCTCTTTTATTTTAAATGCAATATTCGTTCAAACTTCATTTTCATAGTTCTAAAATAATGGAAATTAAGCAAACAAATAAATAATTTTCGCTTTTTGAGAGAATAGTTGAATGCATGGCTTTAGCTTTGTCCTGCAACATCGAGGAACTGCAAACTCAATGGATGACTATTATAAACAAAAATTATAGAATAAAAAATACATTATTTCGCCGACAAATAAATCTCTGTCTTTCACACACACAACAATTACGAAGTAACATTTTCTTTCGTAAATAATGAAGACATATTTTTGTATTATCTGTGTATCTCATTGAATTAAATCTGTTAGCAGGAAATGTCTAACACAAAATAATTACTTCGTTGGCAAATATCACGGCGTTCCCAAGAGATTCTTGTTTTAATTTGTGTTGTCTTCACAAGGAAGCACTTGTAAATGTCAAGTTTCTTGTTCTTGCAAAAAACTCGGAAGCTGTTTATTTCAAGAAGGGAGAAACACAAGGAAGAGAAAACTTTTGAAACTTGTCTTTGATGATGAAGTTACATTTTATTTGAACAGTGGCGACCTCACGAATGTGCAGTTTGCTCGCACAGTAGAGAACATGAAAGTCCATTAAAGTTCAATATCTCCGATTTCAAATGTCTACAAAAGCTCTGTGTTGCATTCCTAGCAAGACTTGACACTTTACCCGGGGTATATCCTATGTCGAGTTTTCCACTGTTGCTCCAAAAGCAAATGAGGATCTTATGTTCTGGAGCCTGTGTGAACCTTAATTATCACAAGAAGTCGGGACCTGAGTGGATTGGTCAACCTTCTTGTTTCCATAGAGAGTAAGCTCACGAGCCATTTGAACCACTCCTCGACAATTCAGGGAGGCCTTGTTTCTGAGTGGTTCATCCTTTTGATTTCAGAACACAGACGCATTCGTGGTAGGAATTGAAACTTCCTGAGCGCCTGGCCAAAACGGGTACATGGTTGAGAAAAAAGGTAGGAGACAGCGAAAAGAGAGGTTTGACTTGTCTTTCCGTATAGTTCACTACAATTACCAACAGGCAACAACGACTTTTTAATCTTCATTGGTTACAAACACAACAACAAACTCCAGCAGACGACACCTTCCACCGTCTGTACCTGTCTCACATTTCATTGTCCAAAACATCGTCTAACTGTTAGGTTGTTGGGTCTTATTTGGTCTTTGGAAAACAGTTTTGCAACACTTCCGGAATTTCAACAACTCTTCATTTTGAAATAAAGGCCATGGCTGTAAGCAGGATGTCATATTTTCACAGTATAAACTGGAAGAAAATAATATGTAGTTGTCAGTGGACAACGGAGAAGAAAATGTCTGGCTTCCAGTCTAAAGCTCCGGCTCACACTTTTCCTTCTGTCAACTACTTCTCACCTGTCCACCGTGACACTAGCGCAGTTGTGGACAAATGTCCGTGTCTACCTGGGAACTAGTCAGTCCACTACTACAGCATAAACTCTATTCACAACATACTAGTGAATGGTTGGTTTTTCTTTCTTTCTTCTTTTATTTCCTTCAATCATTCCTTCCTGTTATCTTTCTGTTTTTCTTTATACCTTTTTCATCTTTCTTTCACTCTTTCTTTACTTTAATATTTATTAATCTTTTTAATTATTCCTTCTTTGTTTGTTTCATCGTTCTTTCTTATTATCTGTCTTTTCCAACCATTGCATCAAGTCATTCAATAATTCCTTGCTTTTATGTATTGATAGCATAACTTGTAAAGGTAAGACTTGAAATAATAAACTTCACACTAGCAAAGTACCTCATCAGGGAAGTACTGAATTATGTCTGCTTCATGATAAAAAAAAGTCCTGCAAGGGAGGAAGAAACAGTCTTTAGCGACTGTAAATGTCGCCGGCCTATTATGGGAACCCGGATGAAGAACTATAATTAAAGCGGCAGTGTTGTTTTACCAGAAAATTGCTACCTGTGCCGTGTCTTGCTGCCGAACGGTTATTAAATTATAAACACTCAGGTTTTCATTCCCTTGAGAAAATAATTGTAGGAAGCAGGCGAGATGGGCGGGGTGGACGAAAGGTTAAAGTTGGCGACGTGTTCAGCCAATCGCTGCAGCCGACGACTGGTGACGTCACTCTTCTTTGTCTTACAGATTGTTTACTTTGGACAGTCGTCCCACCGGTTAGTTTGCTTGTTTGTTTATGTTTGCAGGGGTTCAAAAGATTGCATGATACGATTTCGCTGTCGTTGTAGCCGTCACAAGTGCTGACAGGGGTCAGTGAATAGGTTAATCGTTGAGAGCAGGTACAGTGGCGAGGTTAGTAGCACTGAATGAGACAGTAGTTAAAAAAATACTTAAGGTTCCAATTATTACGATTATACGTAAAGCTAAGGCAGAGAGAGAGAGAGAGCAAAGAAACTAGAAACATGTTAATTAAAATTCTGTTAAAACTGCCTCAGTGTCTCGTGAACTGATCCACTTGGTGTAAAGAGAAAGACGGTAATTCTACAAGGAACAGTCATAGAAACTCCTAGGGTAGTGAATGCTGTGCAGGATCATTCATTTCTTGGTCCGAAATGATGTTTTAAGAGTTTACAAAGAGTTGAGTATATACCTGCAGTGAATTGATTATCGTTCTTTGTTAATGATACACACGCTTTGAAGTTTGTAGGATTGTAAAATTTTGTTGCAGTTCTTGCATCTTGTTACAAACCTTTTATATCCGGGTACATTCATCCACACACCAACATAAACATAAATACTAAGACGAAAGATATACAGATACACAGGAAAAGGGAAGCAAACAGACAAACAAGGTACAGATAGATAGGCAGGATGACGGATAAAGACAAAGAAAGGAGTAAGGATGGGAAAAATATTCCAAAACGAATGCAAGTGCAAAAGTCAAAGGTTACGACATGAGGTAGGAAAGAACAACTTTCATAAAGTATAAGTCGTAATCATTTTTATTGTTCTGAAAACCTGAAATAGCTCAGAAAAATCAAACCAAATCATTTTGTTATTAAAGATCCATCAAAATAAAACTGATCCCGCTTCTGCATACTCTATTGTTTCTTATGAATCATTAGACAGTTCAATATTAAATAAATTTCAATAAGATCAAAAGGCAAGACCCTCTGCATCAGCTTGAGACCACGTGACTGTTTGCTTTCGTCTAATTTGAAAAATAAAATTTAAAAATCTTGATCCATCGTGCATTCAGACACTGGTGGTCATTTAGTCTGGAACCGGATAATTTATTTATTTTTTTTTTTTGCTCAGTTGCCAAAAGACTTGGATGAGTTGTCGGTGTCGCTCAAGATGAGGTTGTGTCCCTTGCTTCTCCCATAGAGTGTTTTGTGTATGGCTCATCAAAATAGCGAGATTGAGTGAGGTCCTTTACCAGAACTGCCATTCTGACACCACAGGGGCGTGGATAAGTCCTGACAACAGGTGTGTCACAGGTGTGTCAACACCACAGATTAAAGAGCCTCCGTGGCTAATGCCATGTATGTGACTCAGCGCCAAATGGGATCACAATCACGTGACAAGTTATCAGACACGTGCATCCAAAATATGTCAGACAATAAAACCTCTTTACTAAGACCATCTCAATTACGATCCCTTCTTCATTTGAACCCAATTTAAGTGGATTTTATGGAGTATTAATGGTGAGGATTACTGTATATCGTTAAATATATAGTGAACGTAATGACTTCTGTCTCCAATATTAGTGACTAGAAGTTAGCAGCACCAGCTTTTGATTTTAGAGGAATGTTCGGATTGGTATTAAAGTTTAATATTCGATCTGTAGATAGAAAGCAGACTTAAGATAATTATCTTTAATGTTGGATCATAAACTTTTGATTTGTCAGTGCTGCCTGGACACACTATTAAACACGAAAACGGGACTGCTGTAATGAAACATTTAATTCGTTTATTATGTTTATGAAGTTCATCATAATACTCTGGCGGAAGAAAATCTACACTCAAATACCAACATGACAGACACATTGACTTTCATGTCCCATTGGGATTAATACATTCATGAAAATATGCTAAAGCCATCAATCAGAATCTTTAGTAAACTGTGCAAAAGGGCATTACCGTTGAAATAAGAGGACCTTTCCTAAAAAAATACAACTTTTCTTACTAAAACTTGTTTTCTGAATTATGGGATGCTAGGAAAAGGACGGTAGTCTGCCTAATTCATATTGCATCACAGAATACTTTACAAAATACAAAATATTGCTTGATCATGAGCTCGCACAGAAGCATGCAATGTCTGACATAGGTATATATATAGAAGTCGCCACAGCAGAGAACTTCACCAGGGGGATCACTTGGCTCACCCAGGCTTTCCCACCCTTAACCCACTAACCCACGTGACCAGGAGGTGGAAGGGAGGTGCAGCTGCACCGACGGGATGAGACTAAAAATTTCTTAGTATATTGTTGAAAACAAAATTTAAACAAAAACAGTCGGACACTCCCTCACTCTCTCACCCACTCACTCTTCTTGTCCTCCACACACTTGTTTATTCACCTACTCTCTAACTCTCCCTAACTAGGTTTACACACTCACTCATCAATCAAAGTCACGAAATTTCATTTACCTGCGACGCCATGTCCCCGGATGGACCGTCCACGTGCCATAACCGTGCATGTTTACAGGCGTTGTTTACACACGAAGTGTGATGTTTACTCACCTTTGTCGCACACCTTTACAAAGGTCATCATCGCCATCCAGCAGTTTTAACCTTAAAATAACCGACCTGCTCTCTGTCGTCAGTCCAGTCGCTGAGTTCAGCACGAACATACTTTAATGGAAGCCCAAACTTTTACAGAAACAGTTTCCGTTAATGAAGGATGGAAATAGACAAGCTTCGTAATAATTATTATTATGTCATTAATTAATATTTCGATTGTTCGGGAATAATGCGTGCTTAAAATATTAGGTCAATCGGGGTACAATATTGTTGATTATATTGTTATTTATATTTATCTAGTAGGTAAACAATTCAGTATAATAAAGCGGTTTATCATCAAATCAACAGTTCTCGAACACAGATAAGCTTCGTCGTATTTTTAAGAGTTTGTAAGAAACACTGGGGCTGAGACATACACAAAGCAAAGAATAAAAGAAATCCCTGAGAAAAAGAAAGTCTTCATGAATACTGTCGAAGGAAAGCAACTTACAGAAGGAGTGTTGTTTATTTTTATCACTTAGTAAATCTACGTGTATATAAATACCTTAAGGTAAACGTAAATGTAATAAGTATAGGAATTTCCTTATTACACACTTAAATAAGATTAGTGAAGTGCCATCGTTATCATTGTCATCATCATTATCATTGTATTGCAACTGGTTAGGACATTAATTGAACGTACTTACATTCGACGAGAATTTATATTTTAAAAAAATCACAAAAATTAACCAGAACCGAATGGCTTGTCTCCTGAATGCTCCTTAGTCTTGAGTGAAGGAGTAACAAGGCGACCTGACTGTTGCCCCCGTGCTAAGAAGGTCGAGCCGTTGACGCATCCCCAGATGTCCTTGACCTCACCCCTGAACCTCGAAGATCGCGAATAATAAATAAAAAAGTTGCAGGCGCTGTAAATATACGGGATGTAGCGAGCCAGCATCTCACACACCCTGTGTAGGTTACACTGACGACCAGAGGGCGAGAACTCGGGGTACACGATGCGGGCTACGGTGACGGAGATCATCGGCACCTTGCCGGCGATGAAAAAGCAGGACACGACGACCAGCATCTTGGTGAGCGCCACCTGCTGGACCTGCGCCTCGCCACTGGTGGAGCTGGTCTTCTGTCGCCACAAGATGGCGGCTCGAAGGGAGACCACCGTGATAGCCGTTGCGCCTGAGACGAGGATGAAGGTGAGGATGGGAAAGACGACAAGCATGATTGTGTCGTCGATCTTGTCGTACAGCCTCAGAACCGCACTTTTCTGCCAGCTGTCCGCCAGGGTGAGCTTCCACCAAGTCTCGTTAGACGCGTCATCGTAAACAGGAAATATAAAGCTCTTGATGGGGGTTGTGATGAAAGCCAACTGCATTGAAATCGCTATGGCAACCAGAAGGATACCCATGGTTCTAGTGCTGACGAGGGTCTTGGCCTGTAGCGGGAACAGGACACACAGACATCGCTCCACTGCTATCACACAATTAATACAACCGGAAGTTTCTCTCAGGCCATAACTCACCCCAATGACGTACGACCGCGCATACTGATAGATTATCTCCCCTATTTGTGGGTCTATCAGTTTAATCCAGAATGAGATGGTGAAGACCATCGACTGAGACAGGTAGACCATGTCTGCGAGGGACAGCACACAGAGACAGAGGTTCATGCGGTCTCGGAGTCCTTGGCGCCTGAACACCAGGCAGCTGACGATGTTGGTCGGCACAGCGACCGTGACCACCACAGGCTTCATGACAGTGTGGTGAAAAAATGCGACATCTACCACCGCCTTATAAGGCAGTATGTTACTCGGGTTATTCCAGGGAAGAAATATATCTTTACTCTCTGAATTATTCATGATAATTTTTTTTAGGACTGTAACCCTGTTTCAAGCTTTCATTCTCAGAACAGGCAATAAAAAAAGATAATAAGATAATTAAGTAGCTAGACAATCAAGGCCAACATCTCATAAGTACAAGCCACGCTTCACTGGCTTGCAATTCATTCAGTCAACTGGTCATCAGCAGACAACAGTTTTTCATGTTTCAGATGGTTTCTTTTAAATCATGAACAAACAAAACCACTTTTTGTCTACGAGACTGCTTCCTGAGCACAACAGCTACAAAATCTTAATCGGGTTCAGTCAGTTCTCATCCTCCCCCAAACCTGAAAAGTTAAAAGAATCTGCGTTAATGACAGCCACAACAATGGCTAAATGTAGATAATCTGAGTAGTCGCTGCTTTGTCTATCAATGAAATTTTATCAATCTATTGAATCACAAAAAATAAAATAAAACCTTTTTTTCCATATTTAGACGGGTATTCAATATTACACAAAATCTTTGTCTGGGTATCATTAGGGATTGTATACAACATTTGATTTCATTGCATTACATAATTTTCTTTTCACATGATCTCAGTGCTCATCGTTTCAATTTCTGAAGAATTTTTATAGTTTAGTGGATGCTGTTGATGTTAGTTTTCACTTGGCGCTCGGAGAGTGACAAGAAGTCTGTGGACACAGAAGTCTCTGGTGTTTGTCCTCATCTGTTTACATACTGTATCGAGCTTGGTCTGGTCAACACAAATATAGAACTGCTTCGTTTAATGATGCATCGGTCGAGGATGGAGTGTCGCGGGATTTTTTGTTGTTACAAGTAAGTGTGAGAAGAAACCATTGATCCTCTAGATGACGATGCTGTAGATATTTTTGTGCAGCTGTTTGCTTTCTCTCATCAAGTCATCACAAAGCTGTTGAAATTAAAGTAAGTCTTAAATAAACCTACCTCAGTAACTCGCCCACTACATGATTGATCTGCTTGTAGTTCTCTCCCTTACTTTAAGAACAACTAATTAAAAAAAAGACAAATATTTACTTAAAAAAATTCTGTCTACAATCAGTACTTCTGTTCCTTAATATGATTTTATGATAGAATGAGAACTGCAAGGATAATATATTAAGTGATGAAATAGAGATAGGGAAGAGAGAAAAAAACCCTAATGGAAGTAAGGATAGAAAGAGAACAAAGTGTAAGAACTAAAAAATATACTAGAGGACATGAATGGACTTCACTTAGGGAGATTAGGTAGAAGAACATAAAAAAATTAGTAGCTGGTTACAATTACTAAATTGGGTTGTCAAGAGAAAATATAACCACGACAAGAATAATCCAAGTAATAAAAAAATAAACAAACAAAATTAAAGACCTGGACAACTAGTAAGATTTCCAGACTATTATAAAGTAAGAACTCCCCATCCCTCTCAACAGTCATACACATGTTGAAAATTCCATTTAAACAAACTTTAGCAAACTTTTATCCTCAATAATTAGGGAGCAAAGTGTTAGTTGCTATTATCAGGAATAAAACTTGTTAAATGCGACTAGCTTCATGAACAAATGGACACAAGTATACATTTAAAAAAACATTGAACTGTTTTTACCTTTTGCTAGAGAAAGTAGTTGGTGCCACAAAGAGTGTTACATTTTAAGTATCACCATCAGAGGCTTACCTCAATGTTTGGAGATATTTATATATTCAAGATTCACTTCAATAGAAGAGACAAATTAGAGGGCAGGAATAGAATATTTGCATGACTGGAGTAAGATATTGAAGCAATCGACCATGACCATTCACAAATACAGGAAGAACCAGCAAGGATGAACAGTTAAGTAAATATTTGAAAATTTTATTTCTTATTTTAGACAAAAATTATCGGAGTGTGACCAGGCTCCAGATATCAAATTTTACTTATCAATTTTTTCTTTCTGATTTCTATTGCTATAAAAATATTAAAATTCTCCTTGTAATTAATTTGCGTGGTTTTTTCTATTTGTAAAAAAAATTAAAATATTTTTCCCTGTGATTTCACGTTTTAAAAGTGGTGGTGAGGAGTGTAATATTATCCATCGTAGGAAATTACAGGTGACATATTTAAGAGTAACCTTCCTTTTAACACATTAAACAGAAGAATTTATTTATTGTCTCAGAGCAGCAAATACACACACACACGAGCAAAGACATTACGAAGCTCATATTCGATTATCATTTTTACAAATACGTGATCAATATTTAAAAAAAATTATCTAAATATTAATAATTGTTTAAATCCTCTAAATTTTACTTCCCTTCATTCCGTAAAAGTATTTTTAAATATGAACTGCATGTGATTTCTGGTGGATTGTATTTTCTTGCCTGCTTTGAGTAATCACTACATTTGGATCAAACAATTCTCTTCGAAAGAATAGTGTACAGCTTGTCAGTCGGTAAGTCTGTCCGGTATCTCACTGATGCCTGACTGGGTGGTAGTGTGATTAGTAATACTTCTGTCTATATGAACTATGTTAATGTACTTAGTTTAAAAACAATACTTGGTGACTGTTTTCTTACTTAGTCTTGTTTGGAGAAGTGTTTTATGAAGAACAGTTTGAAAAGAAAGATGTGTAATGTAGACAGACTACAGTAAGTGCTGTCGAAAAGATAATTCAGACAAAAATTTAGAAGAAGATTAACTACTTTTTAGGAGGCTGAACATAAAATTTCAAGAAACTCCAAGGCAGAGATTCTGTTCTGTAAGCAAGAACATTTGGACATAGAGTGTGCAGGTGTACAAGAGTTGAATCGACCGACTGCGATAAATGTTTCTCCTGTACAGGAGAGAATGTAGGTGTCGAGTGTTTAGTTAACAGACACGAAGCATCGTCCGCCGATTTTCTTGTTTTCCCTTAAAGACATATTTATAAATATACTGACTGTCATGTTGCTGTTTCGTTATAAAGTTATTATTATTTAGTTATGGGTTTAGTTATAAAGTGTTTTAGGCGAAAGTGCGACGAAGCATGGAGGAGTGATAGTAAATCGACCAAACTAGCTTGTCAAATTCCTAATGTGTTAACTTGTTCATGTACTACATTTCTACCAACATAGTGGTCCACAAAATACTACCACACAAGAGGTTTGTAATCCTCAATGCGATTTGTAGTTGTCGACTTGTTGTAGTATACTGTCATGTGTGGTGAGACTTACATTTTGAACATACTTGCTCATTGAACGGAAACACTGGCCATTACATTGAACATACATTTACTTTCCAGTCATTCAGATGTAGAACTAACAACATTGTCACAGCTCACAAGAACAAAGATAAAAGAAGTTTATTTACAGGCTGACACCAGCTTTACTAACATTGAAAACTGACTCTGTCAAAAAGCTCAATACATGAATACTAGTTTAATCGTTTATTAATCCAAAAATTATCACCTAAATACGTACAGGCATAAAAACCTGTCGCTTGCATGATTTAAGCAAACAGGCAGTCAAGTTGACAACAAAATAACAACAAATTAACTCCAATTATTAGTACTAATAAACTACTACCTCACCAGCTGTTAATTTACTCGCCTCGCGCTTGATCACCATCAGAGATGCAGGGTGGAAGGTGCAGTCGCCAACTCGACACCAAGAGGTGATATCGTTAGTCTATTGAAACCTAGAGCTCGACATCAATTCGTTGTAAAAAAAACTTTTAATTATAATTAAAAAGTAGTTTATGTCATGGATAAATCGCGAGAACTTGTCTTGCTTGATTATCCTCTTTATAAATTAACAAACCTGTCTTGAGAAATTTGCATGAGTAAAGAAATAAAAAAGATATAAATGTTAATCTGTTATATCTCGTTATACGTGTGTTATATGCATGTGTGTTTCTGTGTGTGTAAGTGTCAAACTAGGAGAAGACTAGATTCTTTGTCTTCATACAAGTTAATGTCGCATCAGGTCGTCACTCATCCATGACCATAGCAACTTACTCCCACAACAATTATAAACCATATAACCCTGATATTTACTCTACAATGTATCTTTTGGATATATATATATGTAATTTATTGTATATTATGGGTTTACGCGCTGTAAACATACGTCACGTGGTTTACACCTGAGAAGCATATCGTTCGCTCAATAAAAGTCTTCAAACGAGAAAGATGTTTGAATTTTTCGTAGCTGCACATCGTCAGGCTGTGACTGATGCTCTCCCAGTCCTCTTTACAGTCAAAAATCAGTTCAGTTTTTGTGTCAAAAATGAAGACAGACCATCACAGATCAGTATCCCACGGTCATTACCAAAATTATTTTATTACAAAAACATTGGTAGGACGGACATTGTCAACCATTTCTAGTAAAGACCTGAGAGCATGGTACAGGTCTGGTCCTTACCCCGCAGGTGTTCATCTCTCAAGTGCAGTAAGTTAAACTGCTGTCCAATTTATCTTTGAAAACACGAGTTACGAGGTAAACAAAAGTACAAATCTTTGGCTGTAAATGTTTTTAAAATGTTAATCTATAAAAATTAAACTTGTCAGGAGGTGAAAACTGATCACAATGCCACATAGCTCTTGCTTTATGGGTCTTGTTGGCACATAAAATATATAAAATAACATTTGTAATCCTATGTATCTGATTGAATAGATATAGATGATTTAACAGTGACTTTAATGTTGAATGTAATCTAGAAATTTGTCAGGTAAAATAGATATTTTACTATACGAATCTTTAACAGGATTATTATGGTCATTATAGAAATATTTTATAATTTACAAAAGCCCTTAAAAATAATTGTCTCTTATTCTAACCTTGACCTATCTCGAATTTGATTTGAAATATGATATGTTAATATTATTAATAAACTTTATTTTATTCTTTGTTTAGTAGGTTGTTTATTCTTTTAGATCTCCTATGTTATTTGTTTATTTTCCTATCCCTCGTATGCTGTCCATCTTTCGTTCTCCTTAGGAGTGTGAGTATGCGCTTGATAAATTTTGCATTTATTATTATTATTATTATTATTATTATTAGTAGTAGTAGTAGTAGTAGTAGTAGTAGTAGTAGTAGTAGTAGTAGTAGTAGTAGTAGTAGTAGTAGTAGTGTAGTAGTAGTGAATCCTGTACTAGAAGTAATTGCATAAATGCTGTCTTAATGAAGTAAAAAAGAAAGTTTTGCCAGTGATTTAACAATCGCTACGAAAGACATGGCAATGCTGCTGTCAAACGATCAACAACAAGAAAGTTTCGATTGTTATTTTACTTTCATTTGCTGATTTTTCGTACTTAATGTTGCAAGTTTTCGCCCGTGAAAAATTCCCATTTGATTTGCACAGAAAAAATCTGATAGCTGCTATTAGTAAAAGGTTACAGATACTTGGCAATCAGAAAACAGTCGCAGACTTACGACATTGTCCACGGCGACTGTTTGTTCTCCGATTCATTTTCGTGTTTTCTGTGCTTGTCCTTTATTACTCGTTTCCTGTTTGCACACTTGTTTTTTCTTCCGTCTTTCGTATTCTGTCCTTTCGTGTTCTGCCCACGTCTCCTACTTGACTGGCACTGAGAGCATGGTCCTTCGAGAGCGTGATTATGCCCTGATTAAATCAATTAATAATAATCATCATCATCGTCGTCGTCGTCATCATCATCATCATCATCATCATCATCACGAACCTGTACAGTAGAGAGAACTCTCCAGCGAAACGATTTAAACGAAGTGTTAATGTAAAGGATGTCCTGATTATGCTCTAGTCTTCACTGAAAAGCAAGCCTAGTAGACTGGTTTGCACGTGCGAAGAACATCGACTTGTAGACGCAGCCCCAGATCCTCTGGACCTCAGTCCTGAACCTCAATGAGCTGAAGTAGTAGATAAAGAATGTACAGGAGCTGTGAAGGTACGGGAAGTAACGGCTCATCATCTCGAACACCTTGTACAAGTTGTACTGACAACCAGAGGGCGCGAAACTGGGATGGACGATGCGGGTGATAGTGATCGAGATCATCGGCAGCTTGCTGGTGACGAAAGCGCACGAGACCAACACGAGCATCTTGGTCAGCGCCACCTGCTGGAAATAAGCCTCACTGTTGGCGGAACTGGTCTTCTGTCGCCACAAGATGGCAGCTCTGAGCGAGACAACCGTGATGGCCGTTGCACCTGAGACTAGGAGGAAGTTGAGGACTGGCAACACGATCTGCATGACTGTGTCCTCAATCTTGTCATACGCTCGCAGAAACTCATTTTTCTGCCAGCTGTCCGACAGAGTCTGGTTCCACCAAGTCTCGTTAGTATCTCCATCATTAGCTTGAAATATAAAATTCTTGATAGGGTTTGTAACGAAGGCAACCTGCATCGTAATCACTATGGCAACCAGTAAAATTCCCATCGTTGTAGTACTCACAAGGTACTTGGCTCGTAGTGGGAACAGGACACACAAGCAGCGCTCCACCGCTATCACAGTATTAATACAAGATGAGGTTTCTCTCAGGCCATAACTCACCCCCATACCATAACAACGAGCGCTATAATAAATAAAATCCCCGACTTCAAGGTCTGACAGTTTAATCCAGTATGTGATGCTAAAGGTCATGGAGTAAACCAGGTAAGTCATGTCCACGAGAGAGAGGACAAACAGACAGAGGTTCATGCGGTCCATCAGACCCTGGCGCCTGAACACGATGCAGTTGATGATGTTGGTGACAACAGCGAGGACGAGCACTGCAGGCTTCAAGACAACATGATAGAACAACTCTATCTCTGCCACTGCCTTGTAGTGTACAATATTATCAGGGTGGCTCCAGGGAGGTACAATATCATCAATTTCAGAATTATTCATTATCATAGTTTTGAAAACTTACAATCTCATCAGTTATCTCTCTCGGAGCAAAGAGTCATGGTTACTATTTGTTTTCACAGTGAAATCGGAACTCCAGAGCCACAAAGCAAAGGGACATTGCTATCATTTGTTAAAAATAAAACTGGATTTTCAGCATCGCAGGCTACAGATCAACTAGACATAGAATAGAAACTGACAAATCTTTGGGAAGTTTAAAATTTAAAACTGTTTCCACCTCACCTTACAGAAACTATTTTGTGCCACAAACTGAATATGTTATTAAATATAACCAACACTGATTTATATCAAAGTTTAGAAAATTTTTTATTCAATATTCGTTTGAAAATTCGAGGACAGGGATGATATATTTGCATAATTTCTCTATTATAGGTAGGGGTGTCAGATCAAAAATAAACACACGCACACGTACACACGCACACATCTATGTAAACGTCTGTGCCTCTCTAACATTCACTTCCCCACATATTTAATAAATACACTCAATGTGTGTGTGTGTGTGTGGAAAACTCACTTTCTCATACAGAAAACTAGACACGCATACACACACGGAAACGTGTTAATGCAACCTGAATACATTTGAGGATTTAATATTTTTATATCGAGGAACAGAAAGTTTAATGTTGTTCACGATCATTAGGCAAAAGAAATTATTTATATTCACATTTACTCTGTGGTTAACTGTCAAATTATGTAGCTGGGGCATGTTGACTTTGTAATGATAAAATTGTTTAAAGAATTAAAGAATCTTACGAACTTCATAGGAAAAAATCTCTGTGGTAAAACTGAACTACATGCGAGTTGTAAGAAATGTTTCTTTAAAATGAAAAGCCAGTTTCCTGATTGCATTGCTATTGTTATCGACTGTTTTCAGCTGCAGTAAATTTAAGATAATGAGGCTTAAATTTCTGTTGTTTTTAATGATGTTCCAGTCTGACAAAGTGCCTAATTCCTTCATTCCGTTACCTGACTTGCCATCCGAGTGACACAAGCAGCAGGCGATGGTCTCCAGGAGGGAAGCAAGCAAGCGGTTTCATTGAATTTTGATTAATATTACTAACCACAAATGCCATAAGGAAACAAGTCTTGGAGATCTCTATCACTGAACACCTATTATCCACTGTCAAATATTGTTTTGAAAATATTTGACATGGCGGTCCAGGGACAGAACAACCTTGCCAAACAGAAATCGCATTTTGTACAGTGTATCATTGTCTCCTTTACACAGATGTCACGTGTTTGGTCGTGAACTGAACAGCTGGCCTTATGTGAATAACTTATTCGCAAATTTCAGTAGACAGAACATTGTCTCGCTCGATTATCAGCGTTTTCACATCTGCCGTGTGAGGATTAAGACAACCGACAGGACCAACCTTCTCCCCGGCTAAAGTCTTCACGACCTCCACGTTTCTCTGTACAATCACGATGTCCGTGTTGCTGGCCTTGTCCTGTTCATGATAGTAGGTGTGCATTTCGTTAATTAAAGGAGTATATTCACAGATTTAGAGAAAGAATATTTTGCACCGAACTTTATGAAATCATTTAAAATTAGTTTATCCCAGAATCTCCTTTAGCACCCAGTACGTACAAAGTAAAGTTAGTGAGATTGAGTGAAAAAAAAGGAAACATTAAATTAAACCATAAATCACGATCGTATGCAATCTGGTAAAAGAAGATCGGATGTTCAGTGGGAGAATACCTACACTTATCTGGTGTTGCAAGATTATGAACTGATGTTTTAGTTGATGTTCGTAGTCTACTAATTGCGCCATTTCACTAGCAATCAATGATACTGGCAAGGGAGAAAACTGTGCAGCCCGCTTGGTAAATATGGCTGTCACAGGTGACTGTTATTTCTACGTGCACTTTATGTTTGTTAACTGTTATTTTGTTATTTTGTTGAATGTTTAGTAGACATTACATGTTACTTGTAATAACGGCAGTGACATCCATCTTGAACACATTCGTGATAAGTGCGCACTCTGTCAACAAACCACAAACATTGTCATAAACAAGTCACAAAAATTGTCAAGGACTATTCAAATTGCGTTGTTTTTGTTTTGGACCAAAGACTTTAAACTAAACAACATGAATTATTTCACGCTGTCAGAAGTCGACACCCGCCTGCGTTTTCGAAGCCTTTATGAACAACCTGTAACTTGAGTGTGCTCCTTTCCAATACTAGCAATACACAAAAGAACCCTGAGTGATGATGATGTGTTGATAAAATTATAAAAAAATAATAATCGCCCGAAACTTAATTTATATTAGAACCATAGTCCTAAGAAGGCATTGTAGGTCGCGAATCAATACTCACCAGGCTAGTTCTCTATTTATAATCGGATAGAAATATGTATGATCAGTCCCATCTGACCGACACTTCACACATGATGAGACTGGCTGCATCGAGCAGATGTTAGCACTTGAAGAATTTTTGAAGGGAAATGATGTTTATCATGTAAAAGTACTTTCCTGAGACCCTCTACTCATTGACTCATTGACTTACCACTCGTCTGCTCAGAAATAAAAAATGTAGTTGTCACCAGGTTCCGCAGAACCAACCGCGGAGACATGCAATTATCTAGAATCAAACCGGATCATCGCTCGACACCAAGGACTTCGAAGATGCACTAAACTTCGTGTTTACATTTCGCTTTTTTCTCTTTAGTTTTCGTTGATTTCGCAAAAGGTTTTAATTTGGTCAACAAAATTTATTTAGATTTGTCTTAGGTAAAAGCTGAGTGAAAAGTAAGTGTATAAAGGACACAGAGGTACTGAGAGAGTGGTAACTTCTAACTCAGTATTAGTCTCTGCAACGAAATAACACTTGCTGTAGATTATTTAACTGTCACAATGGAATAATCAAACAAGGATAAAATTGTGTTTGTTCTTTCATCACCGCAATAAGTATAAAGTTATAATTGAATGGAAAAATAACTTTAAATACGATGCAAAATTGTCCAGCTGGTTTCCAAAGTTAAAAACTTAGTGTACAAATAATATCATGGTCTTTAGATTGTTTGAGCATTTTTCAGAGAGATGCAATGGTTAAATGGTTGGGTACTGTTTACAGTAGCGGATGCTTCAATATATACAAGGGCACACTCTCCACAAAATTTAATAACATCCTTATCAGAATAATAAAAAGAGAAAGCACGGTGTAGATGAGTTAATGAAAAACACTTGGAGTTTGTGAAATACTAGATTTTGAAGATTGAACCGTTATTTAGTTATTAATTACTGACTTCAAATGAAGTCCAGGAAAGAATAAAAACTTTGATTCATATTTATTGCTGCCATGAAACACTTCTTAAGCTTGTTATTCCTCAATAAAGCCACTGAATTCTTTAAAAACATTCAAAGGCAAGATCATTAGCTATTATTCATACATCGTCATTTATAACAATGGTAATGATTTGATGATACTCGTTAAAAAAAGTTAAAGGATAAGTTAGTAAAAAGAGTTTGGAGATAAGATACAAGAAACATGTGTTACACGGCTTACACCTGTATGTGAGAGCAAATAATGAAGACACTTCTAGGACGGGATTGTAAATCGTTTGTAACTGAATTGCTGAAATTCAGAAAATAATCAATTCATTTTCTGCAATATTAGGCATCTTACATGTGTAAATATGGCTGAAACTGCTGAATTTCTATAAAGGATGTTTTGTTGTAGGTTCCGTCACAGAACGAGAGATGAATGAATAATATCATAACATCTTATCATAGAAATTTCGAAACTGAAATATTATAATACCTCATCATTTAGCTACAAACATATATTTAATGAAATATATTTATTTCATTCATTTTACTTTAGTAATATTTGGTGTGTGAAAAGTCGATATCGCAAATTTTATAAAACTTCGATGTTTTTGTGTAATGTAAAAATTGCATAGAAAATAAACGCAATTTACAATTTGTATACCGAGAACTTCTGAAAATACAATTTTCTGAGTTGCTGATACTAGAGAAAAGCCAATGTAATCGTGATACAGATTTTAAAAAGCTTAAAATAGTTTTGTAAAATTTCTGACACGGAATGTTGCCCTTTAAACGGTCAAAGGGAAGCAACTCAAGAATCGCGCAGGATTTAATGTTTGTTTTCTGACATGCATCAGTGACTTCTATGTATTACAGTCTTCTTAAATACACAATTTACATGGAAATATATGAACAAGAAGGGTCAGACATTGTCCTCGCGATTATTTATCGTCTCATATCAAAGGTTGGAAAAACTTATATTAAAGATAACAAGCGGAAAAAAACTCTTCTTTCTTCACAGTGCTTATGCAAAGGAATTATAATTATATATATATGGCTGAAAAAATGCCATCTAGAAAATATATCAATAATTATTTGTAGACGGGTAGGTAGTCAGGTATTTGTGTAAAGGTCTTTCCTGTCAGATCACCTCTACCAGAGTTCTGTTCACGTGCTAAGTGAACGGGTTTCCTAACACGCCTACAGATGTCCTTGACCTCACTCCTGAACCTCGAAGATCGCGAATAATAAACAAAGAAGTTGCAGGCGCTGTAAATATACGGGATGTAGCGAGCCAGCATCTCACACACCCTGTGTAGGTTACACTGACGACCAGAGGGCGAGAACTCCGGGTACACGATGCGGGCTACGGTGACGGAGATCATCGGCACCTTGCCGGCGATGAAAAAGCAGGACACGACGACCAGCATCTTGGTGAGCGCCACCTGCTGGACCTGCGCCTCGCCACTGGTGGAGCTGGTCTTCTGTCGCCACAAGATGGCGGCTCGAAGGGAGACCACCGTGATAGCCGTTGCGCCTGAGACGAGGATGAAGGTGAGGATGGGAAAGACGACAAGCATGATTGTGTCGTCGATCTTGTCATACACCCTCAGAACCGCACTTTTCTGCCAGCTGTCCGCCAGGGTGAGCTTCCACCAAGTCTCGTTAGACGCGCCATCGTAAACAGGAAATATAAAGCTCTTGATGGGGGTTGTGATGAACGAAAACTGCATTGAAATCGCTATGGCAACCAGAAGGATACCCATGGTTCTAGTGCTGACGAGGGTCTTGGCCTGTAGCGGGAGCAGGACACACAGACATCGCTCCATGGCGATCACTGTATTTATACAGGTCGAGGTTTCTCTCAAGCCGTAGTTCACTCCCATGAGATAGCAACGTGCGTTCTGGTAGATGACCTCCCCTACTACAGGGTTGATTAGCACGGCCCAGTACGAGGCTGTAAAGACCATTGAGAAAGTCAAGTAGAACATGTCCACCAGAGAAAGCACACACAGACACAGGTTCATGCGGTCCCTCAGACCCTGGCGCCTGAACACCTGGCAGTTGACGATGTTGGTCGAGACGGCCACGCTGACGACGACAGGCTTCATGACAGTGTGATGAACAGCTGCTACAGCAACCACTGCCTTGTAAGACAGTACATTGTCTGGGTGATTCCAAGGTAAAAATTCCTCATTGCTTTGAGAAAAATTCATTGTATTATAATATTATTGTTATATTTAAAGATACTGCGGCAGCTTCAGACTGTCCGGGCTTAGCATTATTTCACACCTGTCATGTTAATGAAAGATAGGTAAAGCTCTTTCAAAGTAATGTTAGTGAAGACCGTCAGAAGTCTCCACTTTCGGGAATATTAGGCCTGTCAGTTCCTACCCATTGGTTGTTTAGTTCACGCAATAGTGGTAACATTGAACTATTGTACAATTGTTTAAGAACTTTAGAAGCTGATTCATGTGAATATGTTGTGTTTGCTTATTCTGTGAACTCATTAATTCACTCAGTAACTCACTGATTCACGATATCACTCTCTAATTAACATAAGGACTTATTTTCTACTTGTTAGACATTATTAATTCACTGTTCCTATTTCCTTAGTTTTTATGTTTTCCACATTTTCCATCTCATTTTGTCACTCACCATCATTTCACTATAAAACTAACTGAAATCACAGAATGTGGAAGAATGCAAGCAGCGGGAGAAATCAATCTGCTTTGACTGTCCATAGGACATCAAGCATCTGCAACAGTAACAAAAATTAACATATACATCATGGACAGTCTGAACAATAAGGTAGTATACGGAAAAAGACAAAAAGGAAGAAGACGGACAGGCACGTGACTACAAGGCCACAAGAAGAGAGAGAGAAAAAACTGGAAACAATGGACACAATCCAAAAGCCCAATCCCGCACAAGATCTGAACCCAGAGCCTCTCACTGCAGTAATGACAAGCGAACTTTGTTTGTAACCACTAGACAACTGGACTCCCCGTGGCACTTAGAAGAATGCTTCACAAACAAGAAAGGACTGGTAAGTATTTATTATCTCACCTTAGGTCAAGAATTGCGTGTCCACAAAGGGAATCAGCTGCCTGCAGGTTAAACAATTCGTTATGGCCAAGATTTTCTTAAGGGAACAATAAAATGAAGGGCAAGATTTAAAGATGTTTGCTTCAGTGAAGGAAGAAAATGATGAGAGAAGACCATGTATACAAAATATAAACACTACCGTTGAAGAGGAAGTACATTAGGAAATCCCAGAGTCCCCCACCCCACGATAAACACTCTCATTAGTGTCTACAAACATCAAAACGTGACTGACTGACATTTCTCTATTGTTACCTTGCATTGTTTAAATATCTCAAATTAATTGTAAATACAATCAGTTCCTTCTTCCCAATTTGATATTTGTAAAGGGTGGTGTAGCTTTGTACATGTGTACCCCAAGCCAAAGTTTCGGATAAAATATACACTTTATTGTCGCACACTCACTACCTGACAGGTGTTAGTTGTATCAGGAGAAAATACAATTTTCTGTAAAAACGAGAGCAGCAAATATTTTAATAGAAAATTTCATAAAAGATTTATTTTGTCGGAAGACAAGGTCTGTTTGGTTCACTGTGTTTTCACACAAAGAAATACACATACACTCACGCACACATGCACACACACACGCACTCACATACATCATACACACCATGAAGGTATTAGAAAGAGAGATATTGAAATATTATATAAATATTTAAGAAAAAAGGGACAAACACGCCTACAAAAGACGATGATTATAAAAAGACATGATTGTGTAACGGGAAACGTAATAAAACTGTTTTATAAAATTTAAATAATTAATATTGATATTATTCAATCAAAAACATAATTACTAAAGACCACACGCCTATGAGTATATAAGTATATACATCCACACGCGATGTTTTCGATGAAGCTAGGCAGTGATTTTAGCAAACTTTTTTAGACACTTTTGAAAAAATAATTTTCCAGGAATGCATAACAAAAAAATGTTAATTTGTGAATGTTAGTAGGTTAGCATCTGAGTCATCATCGTGATTTTGTTGTGAACAAGTAGGAAGGAAGATAATGATTGGCTTCTCAACAGTTTTACCACTTCCTTCAGACCATCCTTGAAGCAGCCAAGGCTGAGGCTGACAGAAGACATGACAGAGGAACTGAGCTGTGGATGCTGCTTGTTTGTCACCATTAGAAATGTCACTGTGGTTACTGGCTTCTGAATGAATCAAGTCCTTCTGAACACCAATACAACTTCTTTGTCTTATTTCTTCTACCAGTTTGTTGAACTGACATCGTTATATTTTGAACGAGTGTGGAGGAGAGCAGGAAGGACCTTTACCATCCATTAGCGTGTTGACCTGAAAAAAATTCCGATGACACTAGAAGACTGTTTGAGAAATTGTTTATGTTTTATTTTGATGTTTTTCTTCTTTCTCGTCGTCTTTCACACTGATATGACCATGCATATTCATTTGACCGAATCTGTGTCGGCATTATTTATACAGACACGTGATGTGAGGAAAATCTACGTATGTGTGCAAAGGTTGTGAGAGAAATATACAATCAGGAGATTTTCTGAACCAGCAGACATACTTCCAGCCACGAACACAGCTTACTGCAGCCATCTTTTCTTTTCTTAATTTTCTAGTTTGGAGATTTGTTTGTAAGTAAAGTGCTTCCATTAAAAGAAGGAGGAGGGGACGATGGAAAGGGAGCTAACTACTGACGTATATTCCCGCAAACAAATCTTATCTTCTTGCCACCATCATGGCTGACAACACGGTTTGTTTACTATTTCTTGTTTATATACCGGCCGTGCAAACTGACTGTCCCTTCCGAAGTTTTTGCCCTTTAAACTTCTTGTAACCTTTAGTCCTCACACGTGCTGAGCAGACGATTAGAGGAGTTGATAAGACATCGATGACTGTAATCAGAGAGCACCTTCCTGACAAAGGGAGATAAGCGAGGTGGCTAAAGACAGACTCTGTCTACTCTCACGACTCAGGACATGTTGACAGACGGCCATCAAGCAAACAAACAACACGGGCACAGCGTTTAACATTCCGCGCATGCGCAGTCCACTCCGGCCGTTGGTCAGAAGCTCGGGACACGTCTGCGAGCCACTCATCGCAAGGAGAGATATTATCGAGGAAAGAAAAAATATCCCAATCGTGATGAACTTTCACAACCAAAAGAGAAAAACATGAGAATAATTAACATTATCTGCTCTCCTAATGGATGAAATTAGTATTTGAAAGATCGAGAAGATATTTTGGTTGCAAGCAATACAGGAAATGAACACATTGTGCTGACAGTAGACTTCTAAACATTTGGTCATCATTTCATGTCAAGCTGTCAATAAATGTCTCTTGCTCAATCAGCTAAATCCTGGCATTACATTGTTGGTATGAAGGTCAGTGGAAATATATTGCTGCTTTATACTAGTAGTCTGTCAAGAGTTTTTACGATCATTCTGCTTCATAATTGCTGGTAAATAATAGGATGCTGGTCACGCGCATGCACAATGTACATTTACAGTTTAAAACAGGGCTATCCTTTAAATCTCATGTCCATCGGGAACTGTTAACATGGCTTTGTCCATCTCCAACTTCTCTTTATCTGTATTGCTCCTCGTCCATGTCAATAAGTCAAAAACACCGAAAGACAGGTTTTGTCAGAACCACCCACTGTCCAGATTGTTGTTTGGATGTTGTATGTGACACCAGTAAAAATTATAATATCTTCATTCTCAGTTCATCCTGTTACCATCTCGACTCCATGCTACGTTTGCTAATGTGGTTCTGAGAGGCAGGTGACCAAGTGTCTGGTCCCGAGGTGTGGTGTGGTTATATCGGATGTCATCATCATACCTATAAACAACTGGAGGTGACAGCTTCTGAGTCTGTTCATGTCTCTCCCCTACTCCTCTCTCTCTCTCACACACACCTCTTGATCTCTATTGTCCCAGAAAGATAAACACAACACATTTTAGACAGTTTCTTTTCTTCGACTATTTAATTTTTACCTCAAAACCGATTATAATCGGCCAAAAGTTTATGCTGCCTGAAGGTATGGTACCCTTAACATTAGTCTTCATTCATCTCCACAATTAACAACACAGCTTCAACCTTACAGGTCATCTACATGTTCACCGATATAGCTTCGTAGTTACAGTTGATGTCTACAATGAGCGAGACAGTTTTACCTTCAATTCATCCTTACAATGAACGTTACAACGAGGTTTCTAGAAGAAAAAAATTAGAGTTAGGGGGACAGGAGAGTTTAAATTTTTTATGTTACTGTTCATAATATTAATACTTAGAAAAAAAGATGTTTGTCTATTTATTGACTCCTACGGAGACCTTCACGACTGTCCCATCTACTCCTGTACACATGCGTAAGTACATACATCCCTGCGTGTGTGCGTGTGTGCTTTGCTCTTCTATCTTACTAAAATATGAATGGGCGAGGATTTCGAGTGCTGTTGCCTTTCTGCTTGTTTATATATTTGATGTTTTTGTACTAAACGAAAAGTCGGTGTTCTTAACACTCCAGTGGCTGGCCTTGTGCATGTATTAACTCCCTTTGCAAAGTAAAGTACAAGAGAAGACATTAAACTTTAATTTAAATAAGAGTACCATAACACACCCGTTTTGTTGGGGAGGGAATGTTTGGCATGTGCCATAAAATAGTCCAGTACCGGCCTTGGTAATTGTTTTCTATTTTACTAAGGGAAAAAAGAAAGTGAAGAGCCTCTAATTAATTGTTGCTGCGGGTTTGGCTGGTTTGTTATCTGATGTGATGAAAGGAATAATTGATGTGATTGTCGTGCGGGTGTAGTTGCTAACCTCTACCTTATGGGAGGGTGGGTGGTTGAGGTAGATTTGTGCCTTAGTTTTTTTTCTTTATTGCTTTTTCTGTTTTTGCTAATCAAGGACTATATGCAATGCTTGTAAGGATGTCAGGTAATCTTTTGGTCAGTTCATTGTTGATATTAAATTATTCAATGTGGATAATAACAATTGACATGTGAGTAAAAACTAAGTTACTATCACAATTTAAAGCAAGATGTCTGCAAAGGTCGCTTCACTCGTCTTTCCCCGGAGTCCAGGCTGGCTCTCCAGGCCTCATGGCCAGAAATGCCACTTGCAGAAAACCCCATGTTGCAGCTGTTTGTCAGTCTGTTGATTAGACATGTTGCAGCTGTTTGTCAGTCTGTTGATTACGAGATACAGGCCACCCATGCCATCTACCCCGTTCTCTCTACATACCCTGCTAATAGTCTTTGCGTGGTTTTATTTTATCAAACCGTGATTACTGTCTCTGCTCTCAGGCTGACTTCCTGTCTCATCCCTAACTCCTGAAATAATTCTCAGCGAGCAGAGACGAGGAGGTTCCACTCCTCTCATTCATGGTCTGAGCTGATTACTGTCTCATGGTTCTGCACAGGGTGTGTTCGACATTATCACAGACTCCTCCCACCCACTCCACCACCATTTCTAAATGATACCCTCTTGTCGTAGATGGAAACAACTGCTTGCCAAGATAATGCGAGTACCTTTGGGCAATTCCGATTGCAGTTTTAAACAGGTATAACAAAACCAAGTTTGTTTTCGTATTCGTAGTACACAGCACCAATCTTAGTCTCCAACAATCGTAGCTGGGGAGGGGCCTGAGTGTGTGTGTGTGTGACTGTATTTCGTTTAGCTTATTTCCTATGAGAGCTAGCAAACTTGCATCTCTGTTGTTGAGACTATTAATTAATAAAGATGAACAATATTTTTTGAAGGCTCCTGCCTTAGTCTTTTCACCGATATGCTGAGCCCTTGCGTTCCGAAGTCCGTCCGAAGACCGCGAGTTGTCTGTTCCTTTTACTAAAAGCAAATCACATGCAGTCGCCGGGTTTTAGCAAAATAGTGGAACTTGTACAAATATATATATTCTTTTACTCACCTGACACTGAATCTCTTAAATGTGCAGTCAACACATCTTTCTGTCAGCACTAGTCATAAAACACTCCAAGGGGTGCTAGTTTGTCTTCTAACTTGTTCTCGTACTCTTTGTCTGTAATATAATTATAATGCCTAGTGAATTGATTGCCTCATTTCTTCATAACATTGGTATTTTGTTTAAGTTATCCTCTTGCTCTTTCATTGACATACTCTTATTGTCTTATTTTGGTTTTAAGCATTTAACGGACATTCCTATACGAACACGATGCTATGAATTAAAAATCACGCCTTCATCACTAGTTGTTTTGAATCATCATTGTTTGTTTTTTTTACTATAGTTTCCTCGATAACAACTCATCACTTAACTCTAAATTTTGTTCTCACCTTGTCATTTAGTTACTCATTTCCAAAAGCGAAACTCTTACCTGCTCCTTTACCGGTCACAAATCTTGTGTCCTCGAGGAGCAATGTAAAAACTTTGATACCACAGAGTCCCTGAGTTGTTTCAGTAAAGCTAGCCACTAGTCATACTGAAACTACTGTCATAATGCTTTTGTTTTTGAGAGACAACGGATGTATTTTTCAAATGTTTAGAAGATATTTTGAAGACTTTGTTGTTTAGCACAGAATCAACAAACATCTCACAGGATGGTCCTGAGTTCAGGGGGGAACATCTACAAACATCTCGCAGGTCTGACTTAAACCTCGAAGACATTGAATAGTAGACGAAAAAACTGACAGCACAGTGGGCGTAGGGGAAGTAAGACACTAATAAATGTGTTATCTTAAATATATTGTATTGTTTTCCAAAGGGGGAGAAATCTAGATCGACCAGAGAAGCGACGGTGAACGCGATTACCGGCACTTTGCTGGCGATGAAGACACAAGATGCGATCACGAGCATCCTGGTCAGCGCCACCTGCTGGACTTGACCCTGTCTACTTCTGCAGCTGACCTGTTGTCTCCACAGGATGGAGGCTCTCACCTTGACCACCGTGATGGCCGTGGCACCTGACACGAGAATGAAGACGATGAATGGAAATGCAACCAGCAAGATGGTGTCATCCACCGTGTCGTACAGCAGCAGAGCCTCGTTGTCCTGCCATGTGGCCGAGCGAGCCACCTTCCACATCGTCATCCCCGTGGTGTTGTCGTACACCGGGAACACGAATCTCTTCAACGGTGTCATGATGAAAGCCAGCTGCATGCCCACCACAATAGCAGCCAGCAGGATGCCCATGGTTCTGGTGGTCATGAAGGAGTTGGCCCTCAGTGGGAAGACCACACACACACAGCGCTCGACAGCAATCAGTACACTGACACTCGTGGACGTCTCTCTCAGACCGGAACACACGCCCCCAGCATAACAAAATGTTATCTGATAGAACTCCTCGCCCAGCACCGGGTCCAGTATCTTCATCCAGTAGGTGACAGTGAATATCATGCAGTACAGAAGGTAGACAATGTCTATCAGCGCCAGGACAAAGAGACAGAGGTTCATGCGGTCCTTGAGTCCTTGTCGTCTGAACACCAGACAGTTGACGATGTTGGTGGCTACACCAGCAACCACCACAACGGGTTTCATGACCACATTATAATAATACACCGTGCCTTGATAGTCTTGAATGCTCAGTATGTTACTAGGATTGTTCCATGGTAGAACCTCAATGACAGCTTCACCAGGTGTAGCTGTACTATTTATAGACATTTTCGTGGCTAATCAGCCAAGTGCTAACGGGACAGATATTAAAAAAAAAATGTTAATAAAATATGTGAAACTACACGACTAGAAAAATGAAATCATTTACTCTAGCTGGAGCACTGACTGGACTGCGCCTGAAACATTTACAGAAGGCTTTACATGAACACATTATACAATGAGAATAAATTAAGAAGATTTAATTTCATCATCTACCGCTGTCTTGGTGTTGGTCTACCTGCGCATTGGATGTGTTTATTGTTTATGACGACATGTATGTTATTTTACACCCAATATCATTCTATTTGAAAAATGTTCTTTCATAAGAATTTTTTGGTTTATCAGCTTTATCCGAGAATCCAACTTGGTAAGTAGATATTTAGTAAAAATTCTTTTAACGATTGATAAAAATCAAAGGAGATAAAAACTTGATTACTGTTAGTCTGAACTTTGAACTTTGGAGCAAAAGTCATCAGTTAGAGACACCAGGTAAGATTAACCCTTACCCACCCAACGTACGGGTGCATGGGTAGTCAGGGAAGGGGAGAATATAGCTTCGTCTTACAGATTTTGTGTATTAGACACAGTAAACCACTTACATTTCTCTGCTCTTTGAATATTAGGTTGTCAAATCTTTTACATTTGTCTCTGTAAAAGACTACAAAACCTTAGTATCACCGGAGAAGATAAATATTTTACGATGACAAGCTTGGCACCTCTCTGTCACAGATTTTTAAGTTTTGTTAACTCAACAAAAGGACCAAAGCATTTTTTTATTTTTTCAGACTTAAGTTATGATTCCCTTCAAAGCCACGAGTTTAAACTTTGACGCTGGCATCACATATTTAATTGATGAATATTTAATTGATGATTCCTACAGAATTATTCATTGACTTTGACAGCGAGATGTGATCATCTAGAAGCACCAAGCATTTATTTATGTATCAATGTATTCACACATTTAACATTTACTTACCGTTTCCTTTATACCGCTGAAGGACTAAAAATAAGATTTTGCAAACCCGAAATTTATATATTATTGCTGCAAGTTATTTTGTAGTTTACAACAAAAGTTTGTGCTTGATTAACATATACCTATATTTAGCGACCAAACAAAAATGTTCACGTCTACCCGACTCCAATTGAGAATAGAGACGAGCTTCTCCTCCGATGAGCATTTTAATGTTCATAAACCACAGGCAGATGGACCTTTATATATACCAGTAGAAATTCTAAATTGAACAGTAAATGTTTGCCATTAAATAGCTTAGCTTCAATCATTTTCAAAAGCCCTAAAAGATTGCGATATTTATTATTTTCTTCAGCAGTCGATGTCATTGTTAAAATATATTATATTTTGTTTGTGAAAAAGGACTGATGAATATAATTGGTCCTCAGTATTTTATCTATTTGTGTGAATGTTAGAAAATATTTTCCTGGTTGTCTGCTATTTATTCTATCAATAATACATGTTGGTCTACAGTAAATGAAGGAGTTTGTCCTCCTCATACATACCAGCCCACAAAATAAAGTCACCTAGCAATGCATTGTTCTTGGAACATTTCAAAGAGAGATTTTTGAAACTGAAAGTCTTTAAAATGTGACAAGTATTAACTTTGTACTTTTGACTGAATAGCTTTGGCAGCAATCGATCTCTGTCTCTGTTTTACTCCTCCCTTTTATCCTTTGTTTTTTCTCTATTCCTTCCGTTTGATTTTTTTTACCTTCATTTGTTTCTCTTCTTTCTTGATTTATTCATCCTTTTTTTATTCTACTGTTCGTTTTTTTATTTGAGTCTACTAAAGTAGCTTGTTAATTCGTTTTATATTTTTCTATCATTGCCTGTTTATTTTTCTGGTGTTGTACATTTTTTTCTGTGTCCCATCACATGGGTCACGAAGGGTCAGGTACCACGACAACCGATTAGACTGAGCGCAGTACACTTCGCCAAACGAGTATCTCATGGTTCAGACACCAGTGCTCTAACCCTCGGTTACACATCTACCCGTACACAAAAGTACATAAACTATTCATTTGGACAAATAAATAAAGATTTTTGTTTGTTTTGACCAATAATGAGAATAATTAAAAAACAAGGTTCTAGCCGGTGAATATTGGGTAACCTGCTGGTATGTATGTACAGACTTCATGTCGGCAGGGAGCGCGTGCATCCATCGTGTGCGTGGGGTACTCGTGTGTTCGAGTCTATACAGACATGCACAGGTAGGGCTTCTATCGGGTGGCAGCACCTGTCAGGTCACAGGGTGAATGGAACAAGGCCCCAAGGAAGGTCAAAATGTTAGTAATGCTTGTGGTTTCTATCAACGCCAGCTTCATGGACAACATTAAGCAAATTATCTTCCTTTTATTCCTTGATGGTTTTCATCCCTTTGTTTTATTTACTCCTACCGTTCTTCTTCACTCTTTAGCCGTTCTAACTATTCGTCTATCGTTCTCTCTCTGCGTATATATGTATACACGCATATTAAGAGTCTATTCCTGATAAATAAAATCACTGCTATACTAAGCTCTCTTATGTTTAATTTCACAATTTTAATCAGATATTTTTGCCACTTTACCCTAAGACAAAGCGCGATTTTACCTACATAAAAATAATTTTATGTACAATATAAGCTAAACTATGCAAGTATGTACAACCACGTTTTCTTCTACCTATATTTGCTTTGAAATATTGAAAAAAATATAATTTTCAAAACCAAATTATTTTATTTATTGTTAGTATTACAGCACCTTAATATGTTTACTGTTTAAAATGTGTTTTTATTTCGATAGGAAAATTGAAGAGACAAAAAGCAGCGAAGCGATGTAATAATAAGGTCACTCAATGCCTTCTAATGATGAGCACTAAAGTGTTTATTTTATCAATAACAGTTAAAATTTACTTTCAGCACGTGTCTCATGGGATACAATAAACATTTTAAGTTTTATAGAAGCCTTTGCCGCAGGATCATAGATCCTTTAAGTATGTCCTGCGACATGAACAGCCACAGAGGACCCGCAGCTCTGACCTAAACCGCGAAGACATTGAATAGTAGACGAAAAAACTGACAGCACAGTGGGCGTAGGGGAGAAAATTAACGATTAAATCAAACAGCTTGAAAGCATTATATTGTTTGCCAAAGGTAGAGAACTCTGAATAAATCAACCTGGCCATGCTGACAGTGATTACCGGGACTTTGCTGGCAACGAAGATGTACGAGGCAAGCACGAGCATCCTGGTCAGCGCCACCTGCGAGACTCGGGCCTCACTTCTTACAGAGCTTTTCTTCAGCCGCCAGGACATAGCAGCTCTCAGCTTGACCACCGTGATGGCCGTGGCACCGGACACGAGAATGAACATGACAAAGGGAAATGTGATGAGCATGATGGTGTCATCCACCGTGTCGTACAGGAGCAGAGCCTCGTTGTCCTGCCAGGTGGCCGAGCGAGCCACCTTCCACATCGTCATCCCCGTGGTGTTGTCGTACACCGGGAACACGTATCTCTTCAACGGTGTCATGATGAAAGCCAGCTGCATGCCCACCACAATGGCAGCCAGCAGGATGCCCATGGTTCTGGTGGTCATGAATGAGTTGGCCCTCAGTGGGAAGACCACACACACACAGCGCTCGACAGCAATCAGTACACTGACACTCGTGGACGTCTCTCTCAGACCGGAACACACGCCACCCGCATAAAATAATGTTTTCTGATAGAATTCCTCTCCTAGCGCAGGGTCAAATATCCTCATCCAGTAGGCCACAGTGAATATCATGCAGTACAGAAGGTAAACAATGTCTATCAGCGCCAGGACAAAGAGACAGAGGTTCATGCGGTCCTTGAGTCCCTGTCGTCTGAACACCAGACAGTTGACGATGTTGGTGGCTACGCCAGCAACCACCACAACGGGTTTCACGAGAATATTGCAAAAATGTAGAGCTTTTAGATATATTTGAAAACTCAGAATATTACTCGGGTTATTCCAAGGCAAAAAGCTGGTTTCAAGTTCGGTTTGTGCCAGTGAGCAATTGATTGAATATTTCATGTTCACAATGCAAAAGGTCAGGAAAAGTAGAAAGAAATGTGCATCTAAATGATTTTGTTTACAATTTGTTCTTTGCGCTGCACTATTACTATGGCATTTTTTTCATTAATTTTTTAGTTGTTTTCGCTTTGAAGCTAAAACTGTCAATCAAGGCTGCGTTGGTGTTGGCTACTTGCTGATGTCATGAGAAAAGTTCAGCAGGCACCTGGAAACATCCAGAAAAAAATCTAAGATATATAAAGGATGTGAGCTCATATGTCCATTGACTTCCATCCATAGAATAGGACTGCATATACTTTTGTGATAACATGTTTAGTTAAAACATTTTAAAGCTGTTCTTGTTATTATGGGTTCACGATGATGGTTTGTTGGAGACCAATACTTAGCCGACAGTTTACTTGATTACTTGCCCTCGACAGTGTTGCTTGTCCGTCATCTTTCCTGCCCGTCTGCTAACGACTTTCTGACGCTCACCTTTTCTTACCTAAGAGTCTTGTGGTTTGCCAACAAGCCTCCCTAGACACTAACTGGGACAATGGTTACCTCCCCATTTAAGTTACCAAATGACAATTACTTACCGTCGTACATTTTAGTACAAAAGTCGACACATGCAGGTTCCATACAAACAGAGGTGGACTCTCACCAAGTCGCCAAAATTATGTTAGCTAAGAATGACTATTTATACACATCGGCGCTTACAGAACCAGAGATTTCATTAAACAGTAACGCCTACAGGTTTTAACTTCATCAGTCAACAGATAATAATCTTTTTGTACACTGTCCCCACCGTCGATAAACAAACGTGACATTTTCCTAATTCTAAATGTTTATTCGTATATAGTCATAAAATGACAAGATTCTTAGAGAAATGCAGTTAGTCACGAAACATAACATATTAAAAATACAGAGAAAAAGGTAATGTATAGTTTCTACAAATATTTCAGGGTTGCTACACTGCGGGATCCGCAAAATATTTTTCTTGGCCTAGAAAAGGATTCTTTGCTTTGTAGGAGGGACACGTGTGCCGGAAACTGTGTTTTTGTCGGTAAACTTGACAAAACTAAGATACAGGCGATGTCTGGTAAACAATAGTCATAAAGATATACTTTTTCAAATTGTATTTTAGTTTAATGGATTCCTGTTTAGCAGAAATAAATAAAGCGAGCGTGTTTTTCTTGTTGAAACAAAATCGCTGATGAATGATAATTATGCCCTCGTTAATTAGTTATTACTCGACAAATCTGTGATCTTTGGCCCTAGACTCAATATGTACCGAGTAAACTTAAGTTTCTACTGTCCAGTACAAACTATTGTTAACAGCAGAAATAGTTTTCGTCGTCTCGGGTGGGGCGATGACACATCGATAGATGTGGCAGGTGACGAGGCCCGCCATTCAGGTCTGTCTGGAGCCATGGTGAGCAGGTTTTCACTCCTTCATGCTTGTAAGCAAGTTCCTTCTCTTGTCATCTGAGATACCTCCTCAGGAGCTTCTTCTTGAATACCTGGATTCTCCTCTCCCTATCGGCAAGCAGAGTCTAGTTGGACATCCACAGAGTAGGACCGGTAGTACAAGGGACTTGTACAGGCTGTACCTTGTAGTCAACCTCATGTCATGATGTTGTGGGTACACAAGATGGAGATGTCTGCACTGGAGCTGCCATCCTTGGAGCTGGTGGCTTCCACGTACTCAAGCTCCTTTCCTCTTTGAGCTGCTCTCCGTCCATATAATATCTGGTTTCTTTTCACAAAAGACCGTTTTTGTTAGTGCTGGCCTCCATGCCAAGTGTTCAAACTGTCAGTTTTGCAGTTCTCTGTTGTTGCTCTTAATGTTTTCAGGAATATTTTATTACGCATTTTAATATCTTCCGATAATATCTTTTGGCTTGTATGTGTTAATCGTGGAGCCGGGACATTTAAGATAAATGACTTTTTGCCGGGATTGTTTTGTCTTGCTGATGTCATTCCTTTCATCCCAAATCGGTAACAGGCAATGGACAATTGGAATAGTGTTACTGTTTTCTTATCTGCTTGTCTCAAACATAACAGACACTGTTAGACCATAATAACCCTCCAGATCCTCCAAACTGTTTACAGCGTTTGTGATACAGAAAAAAATGAGCGAACGCACGTTTGTTCATATTATTCACTTATTCTCCACTTTTCCACAGTTTGCCACTCTGTTTGCGTCTCTTTCCTTTCTCTATCTATCTCATTCTTTCTTTTTCTTTCTCAAAGTATGCGCAAAATTAATGCTCCTTGTTGTTATATAATGTGCGATTGTCTCTGTGTGTGTGTTCACATAAATGCGTTTATTGTTGGACTGTTCATTTTTTTTGTTTATAGAGAATGTTTTCGTTGTTGAGGCCTTAGCTCTTACTAAACAATGTATAAACCCATGACAAGTTTGTTGTAGATGAGTTTATTTATGACCACGTGCCAACCACAGATTACACATTTTGAATGTTTTCATTATCTAACGACCCAATGACATTTTTGAATATCGATAATTTATCCCTTGACATATACCCATTGGTGGAATCAATAAATGTTCAAAGTTGAAAGGTCTCTCTCTCTCTCTACCATCCTATTTAACTAACAACGAAAACAATGCACCATATGTATTCATTCAACTCCCAACTTTTCTTTCTCTCTTGTTCTTCGTGCTTTAGTTTGTAGTGTAGAAGTGTGTGAGTTACCTTTCTCTAGATGGAGGGCTCGATGTAAAACAAAACATAACTCTGCTTATTCTGCTGCCCTCGAAATAAAGATTGTCATTAGTCTTTACCGATGTGTTGCTGTCTTGCAAGTAGATGTAAAAATTGAAAAGACCAAAGCTACTAGAAACTCAGTCTGTGACTATCTATTCCTTTCCTATAACTAATATTGTCATGAATCTTAAAATAACTTTTTCTACACTACCATTGAATAGATTATTGATATCTGTTCCTTACTTAACTATATAATACTATAATGTTGGCTTCGCTCTTCGTCCTTGTCCAGTGTTTCTCCACCTGTTTGTCTGTTCGTCAATTTGTCAGTTCGCCCATCAGTTTGTCCGTCTGTCTTTGTCTTTGCATTAAAAGGTTTTGGGTAGGAACCTCACAGAACCAATTAAAACAATAACAGACATTTTTGAAAGATCCGACAAACAACCAGCGACACGCCTATTTGTTTTCTTATCATTTCGCAGTTTTCTGTAGAAAATCGACAGTTTTTGAGGACATATACTGAGCAAACTCAGAGAGTAGATATCATTAAGTGAATCAATCAGCCCATGGTACAAGCCTGAACAATTGTGATTAGAACATTCCAGCAGCATCCCTCTCATCACGATGATCAAGCCTAGTTATGTGCCATCAGTACAAAGAAAACTTTCAACAAACAATTTGCACTTTCGTCAAAAGAAAACACCAGATGCTCCGAACATGGATATCAGCAAACTCAGTCGACATCTGGAGATGTCCGGGCAACTGTTTGCTCTGACATGCAGGCCTCTCAAGACTTGTCTTTACAAAAGTGCATTCATAATATTGGGTCACGACGATGGTTGACAGAAGGTCGATGTGACATATGAAGAGGGTAAAGAGTCTCCTTGTTTTACACTTTTCTCTACACAAAGAACTGGGTCCCGTGGTTGTTGCTTTGCATTTTGGTGTGGCAAGGCATCTGCTTTGAAAGACGTTATTATTATTATTGCTGTTGTTGCGCTAATAAAGCAGACAAAGGAAATGAAGATGAAGAAAAGAAGGAAGGGGGACAACAATAGCGACAATGATAGTGGGTATAGATAATACTAGATAATATTAGTTGTCACTGTGACCATAATGGAGACAATGAAATGGTTTTATGGTGATCACAATAATAGTGGATATGGTCACGATGATAATAGCGAACATTGTGACTATGATAACGACGGGTACAGTAACATCTGATGTTGGTATTGCAACAAAGATAACAGAGGGTATGATGAAAGTGATGATGGCGAGTTCGTAGTTTTGAGAGGCGATTCTTCCACTGTGGGTAGGATACACTCAGGGTCTACTCGGGTCCAATTTCGCTTTGAAATAAGTTGTTGATATTCGATGCAAAAGACCATCTGTTGAAACCTAAATGAATTCTTCCCTGACTATAGGAGTAACCTTTCGAACTTCAGGTTTCATTCATTGTTAAACAGTGACTGAGAGCATTTCCTTTGAGCTGACTGCTCGTGTGTTCGTGAACTTGAATGTTAAAAAACGGAGAATGTTAAATGTTACGAGCTTGTACTCCTTATTGTGGCTTAGTATATTTTGTAAAGTTATACAAGTTATTACTAATTACTATTATTGCATGATTATCATTATCTTCCGGTCTGATTACAACTTATTGCTTTTCAGTAACTATAATGTAGGTCACGCAATCAGGGCTTCACAAACAGACATGTTACATCTCTAGTTAAAATAATTAGACCAGTATGTCGAACTAACAGCTTTCTTTTTTCAACTGTTCTCCAAGGATCAGAACATTGCCGTTTATTTCTAACTGCACCACATGATATATTATTACAACTCTCTCTCTCTCTCCGTGATTGTCTTCAGTCTCTTTCGTCAGTTTTCCCGTTTCCTGTCCGTCCACTGTTTTGTCTTTATTTGGCCGCCTGTCTTCCCGTCTGTACTCCCGTCCGTTCGTCTGTCTGTATGTCTGTACATTCTTGTTTGTATTATCGCCCTTGTACAGGAAGTAAGAAGCGAGATAAAAGGACACTCACAAGGATCCACAACAGATGCAGTCAGAGTTGTTTATCTTTGTAATCTCACCTGTTCACAGCAGCTGTAAGACTTTTTTATGGACGTGTACTGAGTATAGTGAGTACATATATGTGTGTATATATATATATTTATAACACATCATAAGGTAAGCAAACAGTCAATGGCACATTGCCAGAACGATTTTCTCTAGAAAACTCTGGAAGCTGATCCGTTATCATTGCAATGTACAATTTCAAACCATGCAATTGGAGATTGAATAAAAGGATGCTGTTGATAAAGATGTCAGCGAAATGTTTGTCAATGTCTGGACATGTCCGGTTATTCTAATGTGAGATAGTCATTAGTCTTGTCCTTGTAAAAGTGCACTCAAAGTACATTTCTAGGGAAGAAAGCAAAAACAGAAAAGAAATAAATAAAAATGAGGATAATGGTTGAGGTTAAGTGGTGATGGTTGTGATTATGACACGAATGTCCTTCACTTGTACTGGACTGAGAAGGTAGCATTCATAATCACGAAACATACCGCTTGACCATATAGAAAAATAAATTCATCAAACTATAAAAAAATTCATAAATTCTCCCTGAGAGAAGATTATTTCTACTCTGTTGAAATCTATGCACATTGCTGTGTAAAAGCAGCTTTTTCTGTGTATTTTTAAAGTCTTTATGGTATTTTTCGGAATTAGCCTAGTGTAATAAACTAATAAAGGTGATGATAAAACATATTTTAATTCGCACTTCAAACGCTTACTTTAATTGAAACATTAAGCAGAAAGACATATCTTCTCCTTAAAAGTAATTCAACTTTTTTCACAAATAAAAATGTTTTCCCAATAATATTTATATGATATTTTTTAGAGGAAAGAACAATACCTGTAACTAGCACAGGTAAACGTGCGGTTGTAACCTGCTTTCTCCTCTGGATCAGTTTAAAATAATACTTTTTTCCGTTTTCGAAGTACGAACAATACTGTCAGTAATCCGAGAATATTTCATAGATTTTTGTCCCTTTACACTTGAGTCCTTTTAAGCTGCCTTTATTTATTTATCTATTTATTTATTTGTGTTATTATTCCAGGCTATCGAATACTTTCAAATGATGAACACACGGTGTCGACATACGGCTGTATCGTTTGATTGTAATATTTGCCAATAACTTTAAACCTTTGCTGGTGCTAGTCACGTGACATAGACGAAGAGCGGTTTAACGTACCATTAAGACGAACTACTTGCCGACAGGTGTCGCACACAACAGTTCACGAAGCTGTGATCTGAAACGAGACGACATGAAGATGTAAATGAAGAAGTGAACAGAGCTGTTTGCATGTGAACACATCTGTGCTGCCAGCTGCGAGACTTTGTAGATGTTGTAGTTGCTGCCTGTGTCGGAAAACTCGGGGTCAAGGATGCTGGTGAAGGTGACGGCGATCCAGGGCAGTTTGCAGGTGATGTACACACACGACACCAACACCAGCATCTGGGTCAGCGCCACCTGCTGGATGTGCGCCATATTGCCGAATGAGCTCATCTTTCTCCTCCAATACATGGCCGCTTTCAGCTTGATAATTGTAATTAGTGTGGCGGTAAAAATAACGATTAAGGCGACCGTGGGCAGAATGACAAGCATGAACGTGTCTTCAATAACGGTGAATGACATGAAAAAAGAGTTTGCCTGCCACTGGCTCGAAATCTCAGTTTTCCACCGGATTTGTCCAGTCGTGTTATCGTAAACGGAGAAGACATATTGTTTGACAGGCCACGTGATGAAGCCGACCTGCATGGAGATGACAACGGTGGCCAGCAGGATGCCCATGGTTCGAGTCTTCATCAGCGACGCAGCTTTTAGCGGGAAGACGACACAGATGCACCGCTCCACCGCGATGACCAGCCCCACCAGGGCTGATGCCTCCCTCCACCCGTGACTGACACCCAGGGCGTAGTACAGCGCCTTCATGTACAGCTCCTCCCCCACCACAGGCTGCACCACCTTGATCCACAGAGCCACAGCAAGGACCAGCGAGTACAGGAGGTAGGTGATGTCCACGGCCGCCATGGTGAAGAGACAGAGGTTCATGCGGTCCCTCAGCCCCTGGCTCCTGAACACCATGCAGTTGATGAGGTTGGTGGGGACGCCAACCAGGACCAAGAAGGGTTTAACCGCGGTGTTGAAGTAGTACAAAGCATACTGATAGACTTCGAACGATATTATATTCCGCGGATTACTCCAGGGGTAGTAATTTATAACCGGTGTGTCCAAGGTAGACGAATTCATGCCTTCATGTTTTTTGCTCATTTCTGTTAATGACACCGATCCGTCATTCAATCATTGTATGGTTTGCATGTCTGGAACATTCAAGAATCGTTTCATTTTATTATTAGAGTTGTCGTTGCTAGAGTCAGAAAAGAAATAAGTTGTTCATGTGCTTACGACTGCATTGCCAATAATTCCAAGTAACAAGCACACACACGACTCAATTAAATTCCAAAATAAACCGACTCAATGAGATGTGAGATGTGTAACACGGACCCACATGCAAGAGTAAAGACGGTTTAATAAATTACTGTCTTTGTAGTCGATTGGAGAAGTTGAAAAACTCATATGAGAAGAATTCAAAGCATACTATTTATTCTATACTTATGTCTCAAATATACATGTACTGACTTTTAACAAAAACTATTTTTCTCAATCCAATTTATTTTTCTCAGAAGATTAATAATACGAAATGTGATGTCTGTCTACTGCAACAAGAGATCTATCAAACATTTTAAATTATCATTTTTGGTAGACCAATTTTAAAATATATATATATACATGTACCAAGTTTTGTGTCCACTTCATCTTTTGTCTGTCAGCTATGATCATTCCTCAAGATTGTCAGTGACATCCCATGACAAGTGGCGCCACCTGAATCTGAAGTAGTTGCAGGTAAACCCTGGTTCGCCAGACATTCTCTCCTCCTATTTTATAGAAACAGGGTTTGTCGATCACCTTTAATTGAGCATTTCATTTTGCATATAATGCACACACGAATGGACGCACCCGTTATTATCAAATTTAAAATAATTTTTTAACAATACCTTTCCATTCAAATCAGCAAATACTGACAAGTCTTCGGCAAAGTAATTACAATAACAATATATTGTCTGCATTGAATACTGGTTCTGGCGTTCAAAACATTTTCATTTTACAGGAACAACCTTTAAAAAAAACTAAGTAAAGTCTGAAATAACAATCAAGTAGACCTATCTTTAATTTTCTTAAATTTATTGACACTTGGTAATTTACAATTCGTTGTTTTATTTTCTTCTTTTTAATTCCGTATCTTTTTGCAAAGTTTTTTTTTTTTTTTTTTTTAATCCTTCCCCAACGGAATAATATTGTTTTTACATCCTGTGACCAACGCTGCCTGTGATTGCAACTTAACCACTTATCGAGAGTTATTTTCCATTAGAAATTCCGTACCACAAACAAAGCTGTGCACGTGAGCTATCGTACTTATGTTTGTACATCTGTGAGACAGAATGTCGATCTGAGCGCTCGGCTAAGTGGAAGGGGCGTCACCCACATTGATGGGAGGTTACTCAAGATGCGATGAGCCACGCACCGGAACACTGCTGCAGGTTCACGTGCACTTGTTCCTCTGAACATTCCATCACTGACTGAAGGATAGTCAGACCACGTGAAGCATCTCGACCTGCTCTGAGAATCAGTCTGCCCCCTGCCTCCCGCACGCCGACAGGAGTTGTGGCCCTTCCTGACGCTGTTGCCATGGAAGATACAAAAACAAACGAGATGGAATAATACAGTCAACGAGTGCTGAAGCTCGATCTAACAAAAATAATGAACACAATGGAATACGTTGAATACTTCTCAAATGTTGTCAACCTTGTTTATTGCAGCACAAAGGTCAGTTTATTGCGGTCAAGGTCGCTGTCAACATCACTGTCCACGTTATTCGCCATATTGGCATTAACACGAGTCAGATAAATCATATCTGTAATTGAATATTTGGAAACAAAATATATTTTATTTCCAGTTAAAATGCAGGATTTGACATGGCAAGTTTGGGTTCATGGTGACTTACAATCGCGCTAACAATATGGCGCGCGTGGTTATCTTCCCTTCAAGGGGAGAACCAAAAGTCGCTAACAATAAGCTTTGTTTACTATACATGCAATGCTGTATACATAATAATATACCCGAATGCACACACACACACAAGCACGCACACACACCTCTGACAAACCAACCGATCGAGACCACGCCAAGCGTTGAAGTAAAACACGAAAGGGTAGTCAGGTCGAGCATACAATTAGCATCAAGACAGTTCTAATGATTCAAAAGTCAACATTGTTTATTGCTGTCTCCGACTCATGTCGTTTTAATCATTACTGTCAAGCTTTGTATATCTTTAGGTGAAACATGCCTTGTGTCCAATACTGTGCGATCTGCTGCTTTATTCCAATATCTCACCATACAGCTACCCCGCGATACCAGGGTGTCAATTGAAAATGTGGACATAGATACTATAGTTGTGTTCAAAACCCAATTAACAGTTGGATTTGCAAACTTAACTCTTAGTTCCACGTTTTTTATACTAATTTTTGAAAGAGAAACCAGTGTGATTGAAGACATGTGTGTTCAGGTCCTGAGTGTGTTACCAGTGGTAACCTTCAAAGCTGCTCTTGCAAACCGTGGGTTGTGGGCTTTCTTCTAGTTCTCACTGTGTGTTTGTTCTGACTTTTTCCTACAAGGTTTATTTATCTATAAATTTTTACATGCTCTCTTTCACTCTCTTTCTCCCTCCCCTCTCTCTTCCTCTCTTTCTCTCGCTCTTTTCCTCTCCTTTCCCTCCCCACCCCTTTCCACGATAAAAGATGACAAACCGCAAATAGTAATCACCTGCTGATACTGCTGTAAATAAGCGTTTTCCAATATGTTGCCTTCCGATTATAAATAAATCCACGTATTGGAATTTCATCAAAGTAAGACCGATCATAAAATAATTATTAGACGCGGATTCTAGTGTTTCAAAATTACAAAGAATGCAGTTTCACACAACAAGATCGTTTTTCTTGAAATCGCGTTTAAAGATAGGGGTGAGGGAGTAAAAGATTCACGCTGGCAACAGCTGTCTGGGTTCTAGCAATGAAATATATTAAAAATGTCCTTATAGAAGTTGTTTGAATAGTTAACAGAAGTTGTCGGGTCAACTGTGACGAGTGTGACGAGTCCTGAGTCACGGTTGAAAGACTGAGCTCACGGACTTCAGGGTGGACGGCATTGGTTCGGTTACTTGGCTTTGGATCCTGTGTCCACAAAACAGTTTAGGCTTATTTCATGTTTTCTTGACCCTCGAGCGCCGACATCAGAAATGATTTCCAACGTTTTGTCTTTAATTCCTGAGTCTTGGTTTTCTTAGGACAACACTACTCAGAACACGAAGGCAAAGGGTGATGCAAAACATGATGGCAAACAATGGCAAACTTTGAAAGCAAAGGTACGACAAAACACGATGATTAAACAAATGAAAAATAAACAAAACATAAATATCAATACAGAATCACAACTACTACTCATCATGACTATAGACAACGTCCAGAGATGCGACACACCTTGTTACAGCCACGTCAGCAATGGTTCTGCTGTCCACAGAAGAGTTTCTACACTCGTTAAACCTCGTTTCATTATGAATACGAAAGGAATCCTGCAAAACTCTCACTCTTACCAGTAATAGCAAGCACTTGGTAGTTAACTTGTCAGTGGCTTAGAATTATTTCAAAACGTATAGATGACTGCCGACCGTAGACCAGTTCCAGTTTTGGTAGATTTTTTTCTTTTGTATTGACGAATATTTGTTTTCATTGTAGAGCTGTACTATGTCTTGAGCTACTTTCTTCATCCCTTCTTGTCTTTTTTTGTCCTGCTGATGCACTTCTATGTCTGAAATTACTATTGTCTTTACACTCTGTAGTCGTCTTTACCAAATAGTCATTTTTTTTAATATCATTTTAAAATTATGATTATTAGAAATGTATTGATGTTTATCAAAATAACATATGTATTACTTGTACGGTATGTCATCGCTTTCTCTAGAGGTAATGCAGGCTTGATAATAAGGCTAGTCGCTATAAATAGCGCAAGTGCAGGGTTTACACCTACCCTCCCTTTGTGTACTTAGTATTTCTGGTGTTGGTTTGTGCCAGTAACTGACAGACGACATTAGCAATTGCCTCCCCTTTGTTGAAACCATTCTGAAGTAAGTCATCTCAACCGAAATTTATACATTCGTTTTCTTCCACGTTGTGAATTTAAATATGAACTTTGATCGTAAATGTTATATTTGATTAGTTAATTGAAAAATTATATGTTTAATATGCTTTTTTAAAGAATATGCAGGATTCGTCACATCAGATCCATCCTGTCAGCTTCTGCCGTCAGAAGTGTCATGGATGCTTTTCTCTCGTCCCGGTTGACTGCAACTCTCTTCTTGTCGATCTTCCTACCGGAAAACTAGAAATAATGTTCGAAATAATGCTGTTCTTATTGTCTTCCAAAGGTGAAAGGATGACGAGGCTACTCGCCTCCTCCGTGAGCTCCACTGGCTGTGAGCTGATATCGAGTACAAGATGGCGGCCTGTCCCACCCTTGTCCTCACCGTCTCGTCGGGCAATGGTCCTGAAATACCGAAGCTTCTTGGGTTTACTTATGATGCTATCTTCCCCGTTGTCATGCAGAGGATAGATACTCGGAAGACTCTCTTGGAAATTTTTTACCCCTTTCACTTCAAAAATTCAGTTTCTATGCTTAAAACGTCGGGGGTTTTTTTGTTTGTTTTTTGGGGTTGTATGGGGGGTAGTCTTAAGTATACAGCTTTTTATAGCTTCTATTGTTACTAGTAGTATTTCTCAAATGTTCTTATAAGATAAGAACATTTTCTGATTACAAAATCATATCAGCATATTTGATCTTTGTGATAAATAAAGGTCATCCACTAACCTTAGTAGGTCGTCCGGAAGTGAGGTGAGGTGTTAGAGAACTCATTTCTTGGGGCCAACTCTTTCTGAGGGCGGTTACCCTCTTTTCCCCTACGCTGCCTTGCTGAGCCACGAGTTTGAGGATGTTAGTTCTATCGCTTTGTGGTAGTTTATACCAGTTTATGGTATAATATGTGTATTTATTTTACGTTTATTTAAAATAGCATTTGTATCCTACTGAGCTGTATTTACTTTCATCAGAATCACACCTCTAGTTTATATACATCCTACGTTCCTTTCCCGTCTCAATAAAAAGTTATTTATAAAATTCCTTGTTCTGAAGACCTATTGCTGGTTTATTTGAAATAGAGAATTTAAATTCCTTTATTTGCTATGCGCTGTCCAGTCTTCACGCGCTCATTATACAATGAAAAAAATCAGAGTTAGAGTTGGCAGTTGGCTGCTGGAAATGTTTGTGGACAGGATGAGTGGTTGTATGGACCAGCCTGGGGCTGGGTGCAAATAGTTGACAGTGCCTTGATTAACTTTGAGGGTTTTCTGTAAGCAAAGTGAAAGGCGGCTTAGAAAATAGTTATTTCAGCTATTGTATGAGGAAAAAATGTTGGTTTGTCTGGAATTACTAAAATTGCTCTTTTTGTAATCGCGATAACATTTGGCAGAAATCACGAGAGAACTGCAAGCAAACTAAGATTTATAATTACCCCGTGACCGGCTTTAACGTGTTTAGTTAAACTGTGTTCAATGTCTAAACAGATAATAATCCACGATCAGTTTAACGGTTGGACGCTCCCACACAGCCATTTCTTATTTAAACATTTGCTAGCCTCCCAAAGAGTCAGGGCAGCCACCGTGTGAGTCACGTGCTAGAGCTATGAATAGAGTATACAATTTTGTTCAAGCATATAACAGACAGACAGACAGACAGACAGAGACAAACAATTTGTCCTAGGTGAATATTCTTTAAAGTTTTTTCCTAAAAGTCTTTTGCGAGCGATTTTCTTTTTATAACATATAATAAAGCAAAGTTGTTTTAATGTTTAGTTCACATTTAAAATCGCTCTTTTCGTTTTTTAAATTTTTTACATATTTCGATGCACTTAAACAATAGAAGCCCATACTGATTGACGGAAATACCATCATGGTTAAAAAAATTATTCGTTCTTAAATCTTTGGCGGCATTTTCGTCTCAGATACCCCCGCGGACGGCAAAAAACAAGAGAACAGCACTCGAAGCTCCACCTTAAAGCGAGAAGACTGAGCGAGGTAGATAAAGAAGGTAACAGCACTGTTGACATACGAGAACAGCTGCGCCATCAGCTGCGAAACCTTGTAGATGTTGTAGTTGTGACCCGTGTCGGAGAAGTCGGGGTCAAGGACACTCGCTAGCATGACGACGATCCAGGGCAACTTGCTGCCGATGTACACACACGACACCAGCACCAGCATCTTGGTCAGCGCCACCTGCTGGACGTGTGCCTCACTTCCAAAAGAGCTCACCTCTTTCCTCCACGAGGAGACTGCTTTTAGCCTTATAACAGTGATGCCCGTGGCGACGGTGACCAGGATTAAGTTAAGTATGGGCACCAGCACCAGCATGACCGTGTCCTCAAAGATGGTGTACGACATCAGAAACGAACTCGACTGCCACTGACTCGCTAGTTCTGTTTTCCATCTGATTTGTCCAGTGGTGTTATCGTATACAGAGAAGACATGTTGTTTGACAGGCCACGTGACGAAGCCGACCTGCATGGAGGTTACAGCGGTGGCCAGCAGGAGGCCCATGGTTCGAGTCCTCATCAGCGACCCAGCTTGTAGCGGGAAGACGACACAGATGCACCGCTCCACGGCGATGACCAGCCCCACCAGGGCTGATGCCTCCCTCCACCCGTGACTGACACCCAGGGCGTAGTACAGCGCCTTCATGTACAGCTCCTCCCCCACCACAGGCTGCACCACCTTGATCCACAGAGCTATGGTGAACACCATGGAGTAAGCTAAGTAGGTCATGTCCACCAGCGCCAGGACAAAGAGACAGAGGTTCATGCGGTCACACAGTCCCTGTCGCTTGAAGACAATACAGCTGATGATGTTGGTGGGCACTCCAACAATGACTACAACAGGCTTCACGACTGTGTTAAAGTAGTACAAAGTCTTTTGATAAGTGTCGAATGATATGAGGTTCAGCGGGTTCGTCCAAGGGAGATAGCTGGCAACGACATCCCCACTGCTAGCAACTGTCTGATTCGTAGAATTAATCATTGTGAATTTAATGTGCTTAGATAAAGAACACAGTTTTAAAGTAAGTTTTTTTATTACAAAATAAATAAGGTGTTATGTTTTGGGTCGGCAGTACTTATCTTTTTTCTGAGGTCAGCTCAGCACGCGGACAACTGGTAAGTCAAAACAAAAATCTTTTAGTTCTATATCCCTAATGCCAACATTGTACTTTGTCAAACATCTTCACGTACGGTGGCCACACCTCTGTTGTCATAAGTACAGTCGTACAGAAGTTTAGTTGTCAGATAGTTGCAGTTATATAGGTGCAGGCGGCCAATTATCTCAGTATCGCCCTTTTAATGAGGACGGAGAATCGCTTTCTCTTATTTGATTAACTAAACATCCTGTGAATAGCATGGGTAAAATAAAAATCCATTTCATTTTTTAACAGGCATCGTTTCCCTGAAAGGCACTTACAATATTTACCATTTATTAAGAAAAAATGTTTAGGAACCTGTAAAGTTCTTTTCAATTAACGCAAATAACTGCTTTTGATGGAGGATGCCAACCTCATGTCTCCGTGTAATTAGGTTTTACCTCCAGAGGTTGCTAGTAAAAATAAAATTCTGTTTTTTTCTAACTCAGTTAATTTATTTTTATATCTGAATTATTGTAATTTATATATTTTCAATGTTTATTCATATTTTTAAATATTTTATATTTTTAATATTTGTTTTTATTTTGTAATATTTTATATTTACTGTTTATTTACATTGGCTCCGATCAATTTTATATCTTGCATTTCATGATTATCTGTATTTTGACACCATTCTTTTCCGGCGACAAGTGTTTGCCCAGAGTATCTCTCTCTCTCTCACTCTCACACACACACTAATGACACAAAAACACAAAAGTTGGGTTTATCTTTTAGTTGTCATTGGTAAAAAAAAGTTGACAACTGTGCTGACATTTCTTAACATATTGTGCGCATGATGGCTTAAGTGTGTCTGAGAGAAGTATTGGTAAGAGTTTAAATTTTATCAAGCAGGAGAAGGAGAAAAGAACAAGAAAAAGACAGAAGCAAACGAGGTGGATAAAGACTCACCAGCTAAGCTTTGCAGAAGGCAGGACAGAACAAAAGAAAGTTGGCGTCTGAGTAATCGACTGACACTAGTTTAATAACAAGGGTTATGACAAGGTGAGGGTCAGTGTTTACAACCACTTAATGGCCGAGTAGCAGTGTACGTGGTTCTACTACAGTGTGTTTGTGTGTGTGTGTGTGTGTGTGTGTGTGTGTGTGTGTGTGTGTGTGTGTGTGTGTGTGTGTGTGTGTGTGTGTGTGTGTGTGTGTGTGTGTGTGTGTGTGTGTGTGTGTGTGTGTGTGTGTGTGTGTGTGTGTGTGTGTGTGTGTGTGTGACATGCTGTGCAGTCTGTCGGTGTATTGAGATAAAATGTCAAAAGAAAACTGACAAAGGTAGCTGGGGTCAACGAAATGAATGTGAGAGTTGTTCCAAGCTAAAAAAAAAAGCTAACAAAAACAAATCGTGGAGCATCAATGTTGTGCGTAAAGCAGCAGAACGAACGCACCCGTGCTCGCGCATAAATGTATATATACACACACGGATTCTATTTTTCTAATATTTACTCGTTCGCATGGAAAGAGAGTGAGAGAATACGACCGAGCGTATTATCGCATCCAGATTTGGCTTCTTCGATGACAGTGAAAGCCTATCGGGAGATAGAAAAGTTGCTGTCCTGTCTGTCCAAACAGATGTGACGATGTCTCTCACCATCACAGTCAAAAGTCCTCGGCCTCACACACTGGTGAGGAAGAAATTTTATCGGCGATGAGAGCGCTACATACCTGCTGAGTTAAAATATAACTGGCTAATCACAAACGGTCAAATAATAAACAACCATTAGATTTTATTTAAGTAATAGCTCACTTAGTTAAAAATGAATCCGAAACAGGTTAAGTAAAGTTCTGATAAAAATAAAGTAATACTCATAATATGGGCTTATATTATCAACAAATAACCGTAAGAAAACCTCTTAAAGTTAACGGTAAACTAAACATCAAATAAAACCCGCAATGCTGCAGTGACATGAAGGTCTGAAGCCTTTACAACCGGCTTGAGAAAGAAACTTCAAAGGGAACAGGTAGGTCACCGCACTTCTGCCTCATCCGCTTTTTTCAGAGGTGATGAATGAACACATTGCAATCACAAGCTCTGGTCATCTTCTAGCACCTGATGTCTGTATCCCGGCAAGTTGTCTTACTCACCAATTATTCCTTTATTTATTATTTATTATTGCTCATACGTGGCACCACACGTCCAGGCCAGGAGAACAACACGATTAGTCAACGACTGTAAACACAGCTCAGAGCTTTTACCGAATAAACACTAAAATGGTTATTACCACACACTTATTTATTGTTAACATAATTAACTTGTGATGCGTCCACTAAATGAATGTTATTACAGGTAAAATGTCATCTTGATTCAGTAAGATTATTCAATCACAGATAAAATGTAGCCATGCATGGCCGTAGTATAAGCCGTGTGAAGATGTGTGCGCCTTGTCCAGTCACATCTGGACAGTCTAAGTAATGATGAACATAGTCACCAAGCATGCCACACTCAACAAACCCCACTGAAACACTAGTTAGCGAAAATGGGGATGTCATTAGTTTCTCAAATGATCCACCATTTGCATATTTTAATGCTGTAAAGTAAGAGACACCACTCATATTCTAGACTTCAGTCAATTTTTAACGAGATGTTAGTTTGTTATCAGGGCCGCCGAGAGCCAGCCCGGGCCCCGGGACAGACCTCTCCGGGCCCCTTGTACTTGTAATCGTAAATTAGTTTCCCAGTATATAATGTATGTTTACAATTCGAATCTCAATATCTACACTCAAACTCAACTTCTGCATGTGTAATGCTTGGGTGTTCTGTCCTTAGACCTTTCTTTAAAAGAAAAAGAAAAGGAGAAGAAGAAAAAAAAATCCACTGACCAAGGCCGGACCCCCTTGACAGCCGCGGGCCCGGGTACACCAGACCCCCCTGTCCCCCCCTCTCGTCAGGCCTGTTTGTTATGCAACAAATACACAGGTGTACACAAATATAATCTCTACAATATATTACTCTTTTATAGTTTAAAAAAAAGAACAATGCTTTAGTATAAGTTGCGAATATCTAAATTTAAAATGCTCGTCATTTGCAACTGCCATTGTGATGATGATGTTGATGATGATGATTGCTTTGCTTTGCTTTATTTTGCACTTCGTCCTCTTCACCACCTTGTTCCCGCGATTATGAAAGAGGCTATTACTGTACAACAGTGATGCCCAACCTTTTTCGGTCTGCGGGCCATATCCATTTCGGACAGCCGTGTCGCGGGCCACTTCACTGCAAAAATACCAAAAAAAAAAAAAAAAATAGAGCAGATACCATTTTTATTAGAATCAAGTTGTACTTACCATTAATTATGTAGTAATTAGTGGGATATTTGAAGTTGTTTTCCCGAAACCAACTTCTGAATGTCCGGCCTCATCGTAGAGACACCAAGTCGGAGCACTGAATCGAAATGTTCGTCCATCGAAAAAAAGATTGGGAAACGCCCCTACGTGCGGATAAATACTTCTTCTTCCATTTTTTTTCGGTTTTTTTTTCGGTTTTTTATTACTAACATGCCGATTTCCTGCACTGTAGGCAGAAGTTTCGCGGGCCGGATGGCACCGCGTTGCGGGCCGAATATGGCCCGCGGGCCGTAGGTTGGGCATCCCTGCTGTACAAAGGAAAGAAAGGGAGACAACAATCCTGGTGGTGACAAGAGCAATATGCTGGTTGCTTCCCTTGGTTTCCTGAAGTTTTATAGTTTCACATACACAGGTGGCAGTTGCTGAAATTAATTTTAATATTGGGTCCTAACATCTGTAGACAAAACTACAGTAAAGAATTAAAGTAAACAGTCAAACTTTTGAATGCTTATGCGTGTATATTGAGAATGCAAGTGAAGAGGAAAGCTAGCTATTCCTACAGATTTGGGGAAATGATATTTGAGCTGAGCGTTACTCAGCTGTTACAAAAATTAAAATACATTACACCCAAGTAGACTTTGATTATTGGCTCGGAAAAGTCAGTCGAGAGATAGGAGGTAGAGGCGTTGGTGAACGTGGAATGGCCGTTCGCCAATAGTTGACCTTACCGTAGTCATGCGAATCTTTCCCAACAGATATTTCATCAAGAAACAAATTCTGTCATAAAGCTACTTGTATCCTATCTAAATTGAATGGAACAATTTTATCCTAAGCAAATATTGGCGACAAGTTGATCACGTGACTAGTCAGGTATCTGTCGATATAAATCCGTGGCCACCATTTTGTTATGCTGCTAATGACATCAAACCTGATCGATTCCAGTCAGCCGTCCCTTGAATAGATCAGATAAAGACACAATTAATTAATTTAATTATTAATACTGATAAGACATTGAAATAGTACGGTGACAATTCTCTCTGACCTTTGTGTATGCACAATACGCTATGTACGTGCACTGCAGTCACAAACGATGACTCCGACGACAACAAAGGAAGAGTAGAAGAAAGGTTAAAAGACCTAATTATTAGTAGACTATATGTATTTTTGAAACAAAAGATCAGCACCTTGTGTCTTCCTCTCCACTTGTTGTTAACTTCTTCAAAACTGAATATTCCAACTCCTCGAATAAACCTTTTTAAATCAAGTTTGAAATACTCAGAGAGAGTGCTGTGGAACAGCCTCCCTCTCCATCTTAATCATCTTAACTCCTTGAACTGTTTAGACGCCATCTACCTAAATATATTCAAGAAAATTAGATGAGGCCTCTGGAGATACCTCCTAACTCTAGGAAACCTTGTAAATATGCTTTTCGTAACCACCTCTTTTGTGGATATCCACCTTCCTCTCTCCTTTGACACCTTACCTCATGTTTAGTACTAATTATTCTCGTAGTACTTAATTACTTCATTTACTTAGTTTATTATTTCCACGTATAGGCTAGGGCTAAATGAAAATTTTTTTTAAAAATATTTTATATCTCGTTAATAAGGAATAGTCATCGTCATTCTCGTTTCGATAGTTCAAGTGTGTGTCCCATTGTTACGTTTTTGACACAAAGGAAGTCACCGTAGTGTCACAGTTTAAACTTTTCTGTTTGTCGTGACTGTTAGAACAACACAAGGTCTGGAGCACCGCCCGGTAGCGGGAGGACTGCCGGTAGTAAATAAAAACATTAAACGAACCGTTAATCATGGAGCACACCGTGGAGATCAGCGCGACGAGAAAGAGGCTGTTCTGGTACTTGCCGCCAAAATTAAACTCAGGAACAAAGACGGCAACCAGTGTGTAGGCGATGTACGGTAAAGCCGTTATTATATACACAACTGAAACAAGCACAAGCATCCTAGTCAGCGCCACCTGTTGGCCACGATTGTCATCACTACCCTTGGAGCTCGTCTGCTCCCGCCACAACATGGCGGCCTTTAACCTGGCCACCGTGATACCTGTGGTGATGGACAGCACCACGAAGATCGAGACAGGTAGGACGGTTTCTAAGAGGACCCTCTGAATGATGTTGAAGAGACTGCGGTAGTTCTTCAGCGCGTCCGTGGGCGCCGTGGTCCAGTACAGGACCTTACTCGTCTTGCTGTCAAGCACAGCAATGACTTGAAATGACATGAGGCTCGTGACAAAACCTAGCTGGGTGATGACATAAACAGAGCACAACAGCAACCCCATGGTGCGGGAAGAAATGAGGGACACAGCACGCAGGGGCAACAGGACGCACACGCACCGCTCCACCCCGATGACGAGACTGATGCACCCGGACAGAAGCCGCAACTCCTGGGAGACCCACCCGCTGTACACAACGCATTTATAATAAATCTCCTTCCCTAACAAGATGTCCACGAACTCGACAAACGGCCCGATAACCGTCTGCACGAACACCAAGATCAGGTAGAGCAGGTCTGTCAGAGACAAACAGAAGAGGCAGAGGTTCATGCGGTCCCGCAGTCCCTGGCGCCAGAAGACGACACAGTTGACCACGTTGGATGGCACGCCCACCAGGAGAACTAACGGCTTGATCAAGCACTGCACGTAGAGGTTGAACTTCTGAAACGTTTCGTACGTGATGAGGTCATCTACGTTGTTCCAGGGGGAAGCAACTCTGGATTCGTTACTCGCAGACGTGGAGCTTATGTTATCATTCATGTCTCTTGACAAAACGTTTTTCCACTACCTGTAAATCAAGTCTCAGCGAAATTTATTCAAAAACATTCTCTCATTTAAATATTTTATTTTTGAGACTGAATGGTATAAAAACTATTTATGTTTGAAAATTGCTCTTGATCCGTTAATAATGTAGTATTGACGCATTGTGGAAACAGTTCTAATATTTATTTTTGAAATAACTTAATTACTTTTTTAAAAAATGTAGAAATGTTCAACTTGTTTAGCGTGGGACGAAATTTATCGAAAAAGTCATTAAACAAATTCAGAAATTAGAGAAAATAAGTCAAATTAGCCAAATTCCAGCTGCACTTCCGATGTCTAGCAATTATATAAAAATTATTCAGTCGAAAATAGGCCTGATATTTTTTGAGTATATTTAGTTTTGGTTTGTTTTTCAATACAGAATACAAGTAATAAGAAATATATTTTGACCCCACGATATTTATTTAACAATTTATGGTTACCAAAGTTTGTGTGTACGTGAGCAAGTGCGCCTCAAAGTTTGTGTGTGTTTTTCTGTGTGTGTGTGTGTGTGTGTGTGTGTGTGTGTGTGTGTGTGTGTGTGTGTGTGTGTGTGTGTGTGTGTGTGTGTGTGTGTGTGTGTGTCTTAAATTTTGTTTTGACATTGTAAAGTAAAATACCTCCTGAAAGTAATTACCAGATGCATGAGGTGGCCATGGACAGACCCACACAACTCTCTCTCACTCATAGCAACACTTGCTCACGGCAAACGGTCCCGCGACACCGGGATTAGTTCGTAAAATATTTCCCATAAAATGTGTGGGTACGAATCAACCTGTCGTACAATGAGAGACACGCTTCGCTAGGAAACAGAAAGAAAGAAAAAAAAAGACAAGGAATAAGAAACGAGCAGAAGCGTCTGCACACTGATATAGTGGGCGCCTCGTACATTTGTTACATAGGGCACACAGAGTAGTGGGCGAGAAGACAGCAGCGGATAAATACACAACATCACAACATCATTTGAAATCTCTGCTCTCCGATGCTATGCTTGCTTATTTCAGAGAGTTGCTGCTCCCCTTGGGTTAATAAAGAATACTCAGTCTTGAGGTAGAGGCTTGAAGGTCTGTATGTTGGAGCTCTCTGTGGATATTTGTTTTCCTTCATTACCTTGTGATTGTCCTGTCCCTTTGTTTGTCTGCGATTATTGCTGTTATCATGACCGATAAAGTGAACTATCGAGTAAATTTTCAAGAGGAAGGGCGGGTGTACGAGTATGTGTGTTCTTTTCGTACTCTCATCATCGTCATTGACTGCTTTTCCTTGCCTAGTGTCTTCGTTCGCTCTTTCCGCCTTTCTTCTTCCACCAACTGCTTCTGTAACAATCACGTTTCCTCGTTCGTGAAAATCGCCATCTTATGGACCTAAAATGCTTATCTTTCTTGAAATGTGGAAATCTCAAAGGTGGACACTAAGCGGTTCCATTCCCGTGTGACGCGACATACAGAATGGCGATGTGACCAACAGACGTGTGGAAGGTAAGGCAGCGACAGAGAGGAGACGCCCCCTCTCACTAACAAAAGCTTGTCCCATTTACCTTTTTGATCAACATAATATTTTTCACAAAATAATTTCTTTCCTTCTGAACATCTCGAGAACCATTTTAACGAATAACAAGAGTCGTCAAACCGACAATTACAGTTGGGCGTGAAGACTTCTGACATGAGCATCCTAGCGTGTGTCAAAGTCAGTTTATCATCAACATTATTCCACAATAAACAGCAAACACAAAACTTTGGAAGTGTGGATCTGTTATACAAATATGGAGTACTTCACTTGCGAGTGTAAAATAGTTCTAACGGTCTGGAATCGTCTGGGATAAGTAGAGCCTGGGTTGCAACAGTTTGAACTTGTCTAGAGAAGTTTAGAATGATCCGACAGAGCAGAGTCTCAACAGTAAGAAAGTCTCTGGCAGGCTGTATCAAGCCGAGCTCTACCCGGGGTAACGACATACTTCTAAGATATGTATATTTTTTTACAGGTATTAACATTCAGTGAGTTCGTTCTCTACAAGAACTGAGTAAGCTTATGATAGCGACTGACGCGTTTGGATTTATTATTGAGACATCATCTGAAGTCAAATAAAAAAAATCTTTCTTGTGCATTTATAATTCTTTAATACAAAAACATCACACATAGTCGTACACCCGCAAAATTACTGCAAAATTATTCTGTAGTTCACTCGTTTGATCATTCGCTTGAAAGCCCCCCCTCCCCCCCCCCCCAGTCAAGTGCATGACCGACATACATGTGTTAATCTCATTAACAAATCAACAGTAAGTACACACTTTTGACACTCATAAAAAAACTTACAGTAAATTCACCGACTCATTCGTCATTACAAATAGTTCCGATCCACATGTACGAGATAAAAGATGTATTTGATGTGAAAACTTGATGGAAGTTAAATGATTTGTAGAGCCCATGGCTCGAGTTAGGCATCAGGGATACACAGATGTTAAACATAAAATCATTTTTCTGCTTTCTTAGAAAGTAATTCGGGACAAGCAATGGTTACAGGTACAATAACAGAGGAAACATCAGTATATTCATGTTTACATCGTTGATATATTTACTGTTACTATTCTTTGTCTATATTTGCTACATAAATAACATAAACGAGTTTAACATATTAAAAATATATATTAAAACTCAATAGTGACCAGCTGGTACCTGTTGCTGTAGAATTGTATACTCTGGTTTTTCGCAAACTTTATTCATAAAGTTTACTGCTGACATTTCTTGCCTGTCATTGCTTCTCGATTTTAAGTCAGGAAATGTATTTTCCTCAACTTACCCTCCAAGCGCTGGTTTCAATGTACTACCTCCACAGTTACGGCTTCAAAATAATACCCCGAAAAAAATGTTTGTCTTTTCTCTTTTGTAACTTCCTTCAGGAGCCGTAGGTACGAAGCAAGGGCAGCTCGTATCCCGAGGGCAGCATAGGGAACTCAAGGAAAAGCGTCTTAAAGTTATCAAGTAGTTTCCGGATCCCGGAGATGATATTTTACCCATGGAGCTGTGGCTGTAAAGTGGTGGTAAAGATACCTGGGGTAAAGAGATTCTAGGTAGTGTCCGCTGGATGTAGGTATCACAGCGTAACTACAAACACGAGAAGCTTTTTCTTGACATCCCGATTTTCCCCTATTTTCCCGGAGAAACGAATTTCTCTCGCTTCATGACTGCGACCCCTGGTGGCAGGTCATTGTACTGAACATCTGACAATTTCTGACAGGTACATACGTGTCTCAGGACATGTTCTTGTGTGCATGTATTGAGCGTGTGACGATGTGTGCGCGCGAGTCTATTTACACCTGTTTGCATGTGTGTTCAAGCTGATATATGTGTGTGAGTGCAATGTTCAGAGCTTAACAATAAAAATATACTTACCTGTGTATACGCAGAATGTCGTTAACTTGAACCGTCCAAGTAAGCTCAGGTATAACATGTAGTTTACTTTGAAATACCAACATGTAATTGTTATTTTCTGTATTTGTATTTTAATTTATGTCTAGTTTATGCGCTCAGTAAACATCGTTACCATGAAAAATTCTCGATGATTTTTGTCTTTCTTGTATAATTTAGAAACTGAATAGCAAAACAGATAATTACAGCTTTAAAATATTGTCTGATTGAAAAGAAATTAAATCTTTCTAGGATTTTTCTTACGAACATTGTTTTTTGCATTTACCAAAATAATATGATTTAAAAAACTTTAGTCAAAGATGATTGATTGATGTTTGTTGACAATATGAACGTGACAATTAACAAATAGCAATTTGGTCTGTGACATTTGGAATAAAAGCTTACCTTAGTATTCCCCGGATGGGTAGATTATAAACACGTGTAGATAACAAAGATCGGAGAGGGACTAATGAATAAGTTGAGAAGTACAGAATCATGAATGTACATTCCAATACATCAGCTGCTGACACAGTCTTACCATGGAACAATGTGTACGATCCTATCAGCTACGAAGCATTTAAAAGATTTAATTTCATGGCCCAGTGCATTGTCAAGCCTCTGATTTTCATGGCGGGGATTCCTTCCAATGTGGTCAACTGTGTGGTCTTCTGGCGCCAGGGTCTGAGGGACAGGATGAACTTCTGTCTCTTCTGTCTGGCCCTGGCAGACCTGTTGTACTTACTTTCCCTGCTGGGTACCTCACAGGTCGGACCGTTTGTTGAACTTGCAGACGAGCTGCTCGGTAAAGAAATTTATTACAAATCTCTCAGGTTTGGAATATGGATCAGAGATGAGACGAGGACCATGGCAGGCTGCATAACTCTTGTCATTGCTATCGAGCGGTGTGTGTGCGTTTATCTCCCCCTTCGCGCTACTTTCCTTATCAAAACTCGCAGCATGGGGGCGCTGCTTGCTTCCATCTACGTCATCACCCAGCTAGGCTTTGTCTACGCTTTGTTTGAGTATGAAGTGACTGCCAGACGTAGCAATGTCACAAACCAAACTGTCTACTGGTCTTTAGAGCAGTCCACGACTCTCAGAGACAACTACGTCTTACTACGCGTGTTGCAGGGTTTCTTTCTCATCGGTTTGCCACCATGCATATTCATAGCAATGTTCATAGCGACAGCCGCGACCGTTATTAAACTCAAAGCGGCCATCTTGTGGCGCCAGAAGACAAGTTTCAGTGGCGGCGACAGTCAGGTCCAGCAGGTGGTGCTCATCAAGATGCTGGTGCTTGTGTCCTGTGTGTATTTAGTAACTTCTGCACCCTATGTGGCTTTAAATGTTGTGTCAGTGTTTGTGACCAGTTTCGACTTTGGCGGTCGGTATCAGAACAGTTTTCTGACCATGGGCGTGTTGGCGACCATTTGTACCGCAGTTAATTGTTCTGTTAACTTTGTTATCTATTATCGACACTCATCTCGCTATAAATCTGAAATTAAAGCTCTCTGTTGCTGCGGAATGTCTAGCACTTCAACCTCTATACTTCCTAAAATAAATAATTCGACGATAATTACTGAAAAGACTAGACAACAAACATACAAAAATTGATTTTGACGAAAGACTTAACGGTTTCAATCTTTTTGGTGGATAAATTTGTGGTCAGCACAGTACTGACTGAAAAAAGAGGCTGTGATTTTTAGAATTTGTAATTGAAAGTGTATTTAATTGTATAACAGGGTAAAGGCTTTGCAATGTAGGGTACACTATGGTGTAACAGTGTACAGTCTTTGTAATGCATTTCCATTGTAACCATACACACGTTTAAACTTCGGGTCATGTTCAGAAGATGGGAAGGCAGCTGATAAATAAAATGAAATATAAAAAAAGATTTTATTGCAAATGGAGAAAAAGGTGGACGGGATTGGTTTTAAAGGTTTTCTAGCCAAATAAATCACAATTAAAGTTAGTGTAGTTTTTGTACTGAAAAGAATGTAAGAACTAAGCAGAAAATGATTACAAATATGTGGATCTCATTTCACCATAAAAGGAGAAAGACTCAGGACCGCAAAGTGGTAACCTTCTTAAAGTTACATTATGATAAGTAAGAAATTATTTAATTTCATATTGTACTTACAGTTTGGGTTGTGGTTAGCTTAAAATCTTACTAGAAGTTGCTTTGATTTAAAACTCATGTGAAATATATATTGTGAGTGCTGTGCTTACAGTTGGAACACTTGCTTTTACCTATTGAGCTTACAGAACTCTGTAGTGCCAGCGCCACCACAGAGAGGGTAAGTGGAGTAAGACTGCTTGTAATTATTGCTAAATAGACTGCTTGTAATTATTGCTAAATAGACTGCTTGTAATTATTGCTAAATTTTACGAAGTTCAACGAAATTGTACGAAGAACACGTTTGCTGTCACGTGTCTCAAAAGAAACCAAACTGGAAAGAAATAGAATTTGTCTGTTTTCACACACAGATTGTGTACCTGCCAACCTCTAATCGAGCTGTGTATCTCTGGGACTTTATCTTATTTACTCAACTCAGTATTGTGTCAACATTCACTACTGTTGTCTGGCTAACAATTGTACGGTTCATCTCCAGACAGTGAATGCAATTTAAAGACTGCAATCTTTTTAGTGACTTTTGGAAACTAAAAGTTATCCCTTGCGTGAGAAGTTGTCATTGTACAGCGAAACAAAGGGAAACCTTCGTGAGCTGGACCCAGAATGATGTTTTAGACGCAGTTGTAATTAACGGATTAAGTACCCGAGTGCTCAGTATCAAGGTCTCAGAGCGTCTTTCTTAATCATTTGTGTCAATGGCTAATGGAGTTTTCCTTTAAATAACAAGATTCATTCTTAAATCTTCCAGAATATGTTGTACTCATCTTTGTTACTTTAACATCCTGTCCTTTAAAAATATTTTTGTAAAAAGCTGCTTATGAGGCCGTAATCTGAGAATAACATGAATTTTTACATCTCTGTTTACAAGGAATGATGTTTATTTTATAAAAGTCTGACTAACAGCTTAACAATCAATTACTTTATCGAAATTCGCATCAAAGCAGTGTTTGCTGTTACCACTTAATTAAATATTTTGTAATCAGCTATGATTATATGATACACAAAGAAATAGGCAACCAATAGGTCGCACAGTTTCTATTTTCTCAGGGTTGTATTTATAAGTTGATGTACACAATGTATACCATGGTCATCAGCAACTAGGTCCAACTACATCGAGCAGCAAAGTCTGTAAACCTTCACTTTGCGACTAATTGACTTCAGCTGTTTACAGGACAAGGACAAGTCACCCTGCTCACCACGCGCCACTAGCTGCACGACAAACGTGTTACAGTAAACTAACAATAAGTTAACAATAGACTAACAACAAAATGACAATAAACTACAAGTAAACTAACAATAAACTAACAGTAAACTAACAATAAACTCACAGTAAACTAACATGCCCATAACATTTCCTGTGAGCTGACCACCAACTTTACATTGGCCATTCGTGTAACTAGTCTGTACTCTAACCCTGGCTGTGGTGCCATTATTCAAATGTAATATTTTAACCCTCCTTGTGCTGTCTGCAGGCACGTGTGTGATTGTGACAGTGTCTTAGTCAGCTCTACACTATACGGGTGTGTAAGGAACTCATGGTGTTACTGAGATTAGTGTTGATATAAGCTGATTACGTGTTTTATTACAAATAAATGTTTACTTCTTTCACAATAGTTAATCGTTTGTTCCATAAAAAGATTTAGGTGAGTAAAAAAAAGTTTATCACACGGTGTTCATTTTTAAATCACCTTCGCTCGTAGGTGTGTGAACAACATAGAATTCCCATCATTTACTGCGCATCTGAAATTTCTACTAAAACATGTTTTCATATTCTAGAGAACGAAATTCCTGTTAATCAGGCCTTTTTTCTCGATTTATTAATTATTGGGCGCCTGAATACAACTTTCTAATCCCGGTTTGGTAATCACAACGAACGCGAACAATAGAGATCTTCATGGGATAAGTCGCCATCACCACCCACACAACACCCGGTAAACAACACCCGGTAAACAACACCCGGTAAACAACACCCGGTCTACTACTCCGTCCACAGTGTCACACCTTCCATCTCTACTTTTCTTACAACACAAACATAGTTAAGTTATAGTCCGACATATCAATCTCTGTGACGAAGACAAAAACATGCAAGTTTCATTTTCCCTCGGACAAATGACTGGAAGCCACATTCTCTGTAACCAGCGGCAAGTATATCCTGTATCGGGAGAGGTTATACATCAACAACAGAACTTTATTCACTTTGAATAATTTTTTTCTCTCTCTCTTGCACGCACATGCGCGCGCACACACACACTATTTCAATCTAATGCAAGCTCACATTAACCTCCGATGTATATATATATTAAATTACAATTTCAAAGTATACATGAGTATATATTTACATTAAACGTGTGTGCGTGCGTGTGTGTTTGATTGTGAGAATGTGTGGGTGTGGAATATGTGAACGGTTGCAATCGCGTGTGTTGTGTTGTGTGTGTGCGTGTGTGTATGGTATGCGAGTGTGCCGAAGTCTTGAACACATCAATATTCAAATGTAACATTATTCCAATCGCTGGTAGATATTAATATACTAAAGCCACTGGACGAGCGAGCACAGAATGCAACGAATGCCAATGTCTCAACAAAAAAGAATTGTAGACGAATAATTAAAAATAATTGTCTTAGTTATATGCTGTCTGTTTGTAAGTGCTCGGTAAATATAGGAAATCTGAGATAGGCTCTTTTCTGTACACACCTTAAATAAACAAAGTATATTGTTCTTTACAGACATTCATTTTCTTTGTGAAAGACGAAGCATTGTCATTAATAATATTGATAAAGCTTTTTGAAAATTTTCTATAAATTAAAGCAAAAGTTGTTAAAGATTTTCAACCATAGGGAGAGAAGATAACAAATAAAAGGACTCGCTGGAGCTGACGAAAGGATGCTGGGATCACAGACTGCTCAGAATGAGTAAGAGAAACATCCACTGCAAGTTTTATTTGGGAAGACATTGTCATCATCATCATGAGTACACATCCCAACCTCTCTGCCGATGATAACAACCTGTTGTCAAGGAGCAATGCTGTGGATCCTGTCAGCTACGAAGCGTTTAAACAATTTAATTTAGTGGCACAGGGAGTGATCAAGCCTCTAATATTTGTATTTGGCATTCCGTCCAACATAGTCAACTGTGTGGTCTTCTGGCGCCAGGGTCTGAGAGACCGGATGAACTTCTGTCTGTTCTGTCTGGCCCTGGCAGACCTGTTGTACTTACTCTCCATGCTCGGTACTTCACCGTTCGGTCCATTCATCGAGCTTGCAGACGAGTTGCTAGGACAGGAGGTTTACTACAAAACACTTTGGTACGGACTTGGGATCCGAGATGAAATGAGGACGCTAGCAAGCTGCATAACTCTGGTGATCACTGTAGAACGGTGTGTGTGCGTTTATCTCCCCCTGCGAGCAACTTCGCTCATGAAAACTCGCAGCATGGGGGCGCTGCTTGCTTCGATCTACGTACTCAGCCAGCTTGGCTTTGTCTACACTTTCTTCCAATACGATATTGCCACAAAACGCAGCAACATTACAAACCAGACTACCTCCTGGTTTCTAAAACTCTCTCCTACCTACAAATATAATTTCTTTTTATTCCACGGGTTAGAGGTTTTTCTTCTGACTGTCTTACCCTCATGCATATTCCTAAGTATGTGCTTGGCAACTGCGGCGACCATTGTCAAGTTGAAGGCAGCCATCTTGTGGCGACAGAAGACAAGTTCCAACGGAAATAGCAAACAAGTCCAACAGGCGGCGGTGATCAAGATGCTGGTGCTTGTGTCGTGTGTCTACATTCTCACCTCGATACCATATGTCATATTAATTATAACATCAGTCTTTCTACCCGATTTCCAAATGGGTGGTCGGTACAATAACAGCTTTTTGACAACGGGTGTCTTTGCCACCTTATGTACTGGAGTCAACTGTTGTATTAACTTTGTTATCTATTATCGACATTCATCGCGCTTTAAGTCTGATATAAAAGCTCTGCACTGTTTATAAATTTAGAATAAAGTTACAAGACATACGTGTTGAAGTCACGTGATAACATTAACAGTAAACCTATTCCATAATAAAAGGCAGCGCTTGTGGCTATAAAGAAAATTAAGCATAAATTGATGAAGCACAGTTATATGTTTCGTGCAGTGCAAGTCTCTCAGTTGTTTACAGTTATTTCTTCTGGCCGTGGTCAGCAGCACAAACAGTGGACAGAAGACAAGCCGTGTGTTCTGTGTGCCTCCATACCCTGTACACAAGCGGCGGCCACTCATCCTCTCGTCTTTCAACCATTGAGTTCCCCGACATCCGATAGACTTTGAGGATGTATTTTGTACTTGTGTTGTACAATTCACACAGGATAAAGTTAAATAACTCTTAGTTCTATTTTCACAATTAATGAATGTTCATCTGCGAAGACAACGGGACACAGCAACGAGAAGATTTTCATTGACAAGCTGATGTGTAGATCGACCAGCAATAGACTTGAGATTAGGTCCAACGGTTATAGAAGTCGGCATGAACAAGTCTAGAACTGATGATAAAAATTAACTGAGTAGTCGCCTGCGAGACAGCCTGCTCATGCAATCTGCTCCAGTGCACAGCAGTATTACGGGGGTTGACAACCTTTTGTCTCTTGGCAGCTCGTGAACCCAGCCCTAGTGACCAGCTACCTTCCACAATGACAGATTTCATCAAATGTATCAGGTATTTTGTCTTGTTACATCATTCACAATATTGTGACCTGCTTATGTGAATCCTCTAAATCTGACCTTTGGCCTTAAAGGCTTAAACTGTTCTGACTCATTTTCTGCTTCCTATCATCTGACAAGCTCTCGGTGCTTGTCTCTTGTCGCATCTTCGAATCTTCAAACGGACGAAATCTTTAAAGGTCCACAGTCCACTGTGCTGAACATGTTCATATTGTTGTTACTGACCTCACAGGTTAAAAATATTTCTTTGACAGAAACATAGATGTTTTAGTACAGGGCCTAGTCGATGTTCCCTGACAGTTTAACGTCCAACGTCTCCGACTTGATGCAATATTGTGACACGCGTGTGATTATAATTTTATTCTTGTTCTTAACCCGCTTTAATAATGCGTTGAAAAAGCCAAACGAACATTTAAATATCTATTAACACCTATTGAAGATTATGCGGGTTTCTCTTACTTGAAAATTTTCTGAATCCATCATTTTAATTGTATTTTCTTAAATCTGAAAACGGTTCGTCAAATTTGTCAGGTAGGTGTTAGGTGGCTCCTATAGTACAGAAGGTTTTCTCCATGGGCGAGTTTAAAATCTTTAGACAGCGGATGCAGACTGACAACAGTCTATTTTATTCTAGTCCATGACCTCATCTAGCCTTATAACCTCATTCTCACATACCACAACATGTGTAACTGAAGTAGCAACAACTGCGTCTCATAAGTCGATGTCTACATGTTCTTTACTCTACACCAGACCTTTTGTGATTGCCCCTTCATGTGCAGCTCCTTTAAGTGGATTCATTCCTGAGTGTAAATTCATTTCTGTATCTCGGTTTGTTTCTGACTGTGTAGTGTTATTTATGTTTCCATTGAAAATTAACCATTTACATTCAGATACACTGAAGTATGGTTTATTTTTGTCCCTTGCGCTGGACCTCGAAAGCGTTTCTCCGTTGCATGTTGCTGGCAACCATTTTGGAGACAAACATGTTTATTTGTGTTGTGTGTTGGTTTTTAAACTTTCACTTGATGGCAGTTCGCTAGCAGGTACAGGTCGGCCTCCAACCCTTTTAAGGTCCTTTTGAAAAGTGAGGTTTTCGAGATCCCAGTTTACTGGGAGCCAGTCGGAATACTTTCAGACAAAAGATAAGGCTAGAGAGGCATGGATGGGTAAAGGTCTTGAACTGAAGTGGCTCCATCTTTCCTGTTAGTATTTATTCTCACCGTGAGTAGCAACACTAACTGTGAATTGTTCTCAGACCATTATTACTATTCTGGCTGTTTGATTATTGTCAAGCGCTTGGAGGTACTCTTGATGGATGAGGTGCCATTGCTCTTCTCTGTTGCTGCTTTATCATTGCTGACAGCTTGTGATCGACTGATGTAAGTGACAGAGGAAAGTGTGTTCGTTTGTGTGTTCGTGTGTGTGTGAAAGAGAGAGACGCAGACATGAACAAACACGCACTTAGCAACGTATCTCTGCACTCAACCACACAAACACACAAACACACAAACACTCACACACACACACACACACACACACACACACACACACACACACACACACACACACACACACACACAAACACACAAAAACACACACACACTAGTAGATGCTTCTATAACTCTGTCTATGTAGTTATTTACTAACTTTTCCGTTAATCATTCAGTTGGGACATATCACTTTTTTATCATTATCTCCTGCTTAATGGCTTACAAAACTTGCATGAACCTTTCTTTATGACATAAGAGACTGATGGGGCTTCTGTAAACAACGGTTCCTGTATCTGCCTCCTCGACCTCAGCTCATCAGACTGCTGAACAAATTATCAGTGACAGTGTTGACAGTGACTGGACGACAGTTGCAAAACAAAGACGAGGGCGATAATAACAATGACGGCGACGACGAACTTAATGACGACATCAGCACCTGAGTAACAATGACAGACATTCCTACTGCAACTACTACTACTCTACTACTCTACTACTACTCTACTACTACTACCGGTGCTGTTACTGTGACAAAGACTTTCACTAGAAAATCTCTTTGACATCTTATAGTGGTACTTCTAAATGTGTGCAGAACACGATGTATAGACTGTTCTTGACGAGGATTTCTGTAATATCCGAAAGCTGTACTCCACATTAGTGACCCTGCAAGTGACCGATGTAGCTATACGATGTAGGGTCACAGCCAGACGAACCAACAGCAGACTACTGTAACTGTGTAGTTATTGCAGAAAATGGCGAAGACCAAACCATAAGGACCTCACCTCACCCGTCATCTCACCCATCACCTCAGTGATGTCGTCTTGACTTTGTCAAACATTTCCTGTAATGTTGCAGGTGTGATGTCATTACCTGCCCTTAAAGACTGAAACGTTATTTTTAGTTTGATTTATTTAAATGTTTGTTCGGAATATTATTTTTTATTTTATTGCATAATGACCTCGGATTTAAATGTACTCTTATCAACATCGGTTGGTTTTCGTTTTTCTGTGTATGCGTGCGTGCGTCTGTCTTGTGTGTGTGTGCCAGAGAGAGAGAGAACTCAGATGCATGTGGATACGTGTGAGCGTGTCAAGTTGCATTTCAAATATGCCAACAACATTTACCCAAGTCTTCCCTTCCTTGTGCACGCAACTATTCACATTTATGCCTGCTATTTCTGCCTTAATATTATGGTAAAACAGAAAATAGCAGTGCTTAAGAAATAGGACCTAATTATGTACTTACACATTTGTTTGCTTTATCGTCTCTCTGACTTCCTCGAGTGTTGGCGGAAAAACTGATAATTCGAAATAATTTTCTTCACAATTGTACAAAAATCAAAGTAAAATTCTGACGACTCCTCTTAAAGTACACGACAACGTAGAATTTACGAAGTGACAATATTTGTCTTTTAGGACGATGTTCCGTTCACAAACAAGAAATAAAATAAAAGAGAAATGATAATCAATGATAAACAACTCTTTCGTTGTCATTAGTCACAATTTAATACGTGAACTCAGGAAAGAGAAGAAATAAAAAGTATTAATTCGGATGTCGGGGGAATGGGTAGAAAAACCTGAAAGCTTACTGGTTAGTACTTGACATTTTTCAGCAGCACCATGAAGAGCCTGTCCAACAGTTCTCTTCCTGACAACAAAGGAGACACTGTGTTGCCATGGGACAACCCATTGGATCCTGTCAGTTATGAAGAATTTCAACTGTTCAACCTTATAGCACAATGCGTTGTCAAGCCGCTGGTCTTTGCAGCTGGCATTCCGTCCAACATCATCAACACTGTGGTCTTCTGGCGCCAGGGGCTCACAGACCGCATGAACTTCTGTCTCTTCTGTCTGGCACTCGCTGACCTCCTGTATTTGTTGTCCCTCCTTGGTGTGACACAGATTGGACCCTTCATTGAAATCACAGACGTCTTGCTGGGCAAAGAAGTTTATTACAAGTCTCTGCAGGTTGGCTTAGGAATCCGAGACGAAATGAGAACTATGGCAGGCTGCATCACTCTAGTCATCGCCATTGAACGCTGTGTGTGCGTTTATCTTCCCCTACGAGCATCTTCCCTCATGAGAACTCGCACCATGGCGGCGCTGCTGGCGTCTATATACGTCTTCACTCAGCTTGGCTTTGTTTACAGTTTCTTTCATTATGATATTTACGCCAAGCGTAGCAACAGCACAAACCAAACACTTTACTGGGTTCTGGAACTGTCTACGACTTACAAGAAGAACTATTTGTTATTCCGTGGCTTTGAGGTTTGTCTGCTGACTATTCTTCCCCCTTGTATATTCATTAGCATGTGTCTAGCGACTGCTGCAACCATCTTGAAGTTAAGGACCGCCATACTGTGGCGGCAGAAGACGAGTTCAATGGGAAGTGGTCATCAGGTGCAGCAGATGGCGCTGATGAAGATGCTTGTACTTGTGTCGTGTATATACATAGTAACTTCAATACCATATGTGGCTCTCATTATGACCTCAGCCTTCATACTGGACTTTGACCTCGGGGGTCGGTACCAGAATAGTTTTCTGACGATGGGCGTGTTTGCTGTCATATGTACATCCGTCAACTGTTCGTTTACCTTTATAATTTATTATGGACGCTCATCGCGATACAGATCGGAAATCAAATATATACTTGGCTGCTCAGCTGTAAATATCCTGCAATATGTTCGACGGGAGAAATCAGATAAAAATTAGTTAAATTGAAAACATGACTTAACTGTGATAATTACTAAAGTATCACCTGGTTGCTATAACAAAGTATTGTAGGTACATTGTTCTTGACTGGACTCCCAGTCCATTAATTTAACGTTTTTGTATTACGTGGCGGTTGAGAAAAAATCAAATCATCATTTCTTTGGTGATGCGAAACATCCCTTAGCTAATAATTCAGTCATCGTACATAACTGTGGTTTAAAGAACTACTCGGAATCAAAATGAGTGTCTACAGGATAATCTCAGGTGTAAAATATTTAAATTTTGGTGACTGAACTTTAAAAACATACACCCATTGTCGGACTGTTATGGTCTTAAGGCTGATTACAGACATCGGGCGGACATCAGTTATCGTGTGATGTAGATATCGGTTACCGTGGTTTCTAGAAGCCCTGGAGTCCAGTCAGTTTGTTCCTCTTTGTTGTTCCAGGGAAGAGAACAGAAGTTTCCAAGGAATAACGTCCACTGCCATTCTAGCAAGTTTGCTACCTAGTGGGATATTCCTCACGTTCTGTTCTTTTTTTCCTTCCATCTTATTTATCCGCACAACACCAACTTCGGAATCTACAAAAGACTGTTTTTAGCAAAAGTGTTTTGTTCTCTTCGGTGCATCGCTTACATCAGTAGAGTATGTCTTCTCACTCTTGTGTGTTTCTGTGTTTTACAACTGCTTTCGTTCGCCATTTCACTGGACACAGGGTTCATTGTCCCGAGGAAAATGTCTAATTTGTTCATACGAAGTTAGTACGTGCAGTGAATGTCACATACACACGCAGAGAGGTATGTAAACTTGACATTATTTTTATATACAAACCAATTCCATCCTACAATACACATTTCTACCTCCCGCACCAATAATATCTATTACCTGTGCTCAGTAACTGATGACTAAAAGAAAAGTAATATCAAAGTACGTGAGTCACGTGACACTCACTCAAGCAGAAATTGTAAATTATAGTCCGACATTGAGTCTTTGCCAGAGAGATAAAAAAACTATATATAGAAGTGAATGACGTATTTCCGGGGGAAATGTTTTTATCAGCAGTTGAACTCTATTCGTTTGGTATCTTTTACCTCTCTCTCTCACACACACACACACACAATTTAAGTCACATTTACGCTAGACTACACCTACAACACAGTCATATATATGTATGTACATACAATTTAGATATACACATACATATACATTGTGAAAGCGTTAATACTTAACATATTCCCAATCGCTGGAAGACATTAATGAGATCGAACCTTAACTTTTCAGGGAAGACTCTTTGTAAAGCCAGTGAATGAGCGAGTAAATACAACGAATGCAAATGTCTCAGTGAAGGCGACATAGTTGCTCTAAGTGTATGCAAGTAATTTGAAATTTAAAAATATGTTTGTCTTTATTTTATTCTGTTGTGTTTTACAAACTAAACAAATATTGTGTTATTCAGATTCTTTTGGCAATAGACACACGAATCAGTGCCAAATATATTAATGATAAAGTTTCTGGACAGTATGACAATCAGACGACAGCATGTGCTGGAGTGAAATGTTGGACTACCTTTATTATCTATTATCGACTTTCATCACAATTCAACTCTGATATAAAACCTCTGCGCCGTTTGTAAATTTAAAACAAAGTTGAAAGACATTCATGGAAGTACTATAAAGTAATGTAATCGATTACAACTACATCAATATGTCCAATAATGAAAGGCAGCGTTTGTAGTTAAATAGAAAGGGAAGCATGGAAATATTCGTTCTAGCTTCTTTGTTTATGAATTGTCTTCTGTAAGGCACCATTCTTTGAAGTTCAAATACTGTCAACGCTGCAGGTGCAATGTAAATAACAGTCTAAAGCTAAATGGTAAGTTTTTTTGTATTTTTTAATATTTACTTTTAGAAACATACAAAACAGAAAATTATTGTCTGCCCTTAATATGCATCGACGGTTAAGCTGCTTTCGATGGAAGATGCAATGAGCGATTAGGTATATTCAAACCAATTGTAGTAATGTTGAAGCACAGTTATATGTTTCGTGCAGTGCAATTCTCTCAGTTGTTTACAGTTATTTCCTGTGGCCGTGGTCAGCAGCACAAACAGTGGACAGAAGACAAGCCGGGTGTTCTGTGTACACAAGCGGCTGCCACTCATCCTCTCGTCTTTCAACTGTTTTGTTCCCCGACATCCGATAGACTACGACTTTGAGGATGTAATTCATGTGTGTACTTTACTAGTCACTCAGTCTACCTTTATAAAATTCTTAGTTCTATTTTACAATTTACGAATTTCGTCTGCAAAAACAACGTGATGCAGATATCACAGTATTTATCACTGACAAGTTGATGTTGATACCCAATGGCAATAGACCCAAAATAACGTGCAACGGTTATAGAAGTCGACAGGAAGACTTCTGGAATTGGAATGCTGTGGGAAAACATTCATTGAATGAATATCAGACAGCCTGTTCATGGAGCAGTTGCAGTGCACAGCAGTATTACGGGAGGTGGCAACCTTTTGTCCATTGCCAGCTCTTCAACCCAGCGCTCGTGACTAGCAATCTTCCAAAATGACAGACTTCATCAAATATATTAGGTTCTGTGTGTTGCCACACCATTGACAAGAAGACTGACATGGTAATGTGAATTCCTATGACTCTGACCTTTGATCTTAACTTGTTGTGACCAATCAGGTTGTCCGTCATTAACTTCCTGCAGTTCCGGGTGCAAGAGGTGCGTGTGTCTTGATGCATCTTGGAGTCTTCGAGCGGATGACATCTTCAATGGTCCACACACCACTGCTTCACCTTGTTAGTATTCTTGTCCCTGATCACCTTAGTTTACTTGTTGATGATCTCAGGGATTGAAAATATTTGTTTCAAAGAAACGTAAATTTTGTGTACAGGAAGGGAACTGTGCAAGCTAAGTCCATGTTTAAATGTTCTTTATTATAAGACAATCGCTCTTTATGTGCTCTTATTTCTGAGCGTAAATTTATACCTGTATGGACATTTGTTTTGTCATTCTACATAGTGTTATACTTGCCCCCGCATGAGAAAATTTCTCTCCTGAATATTTTTCTATGCAAATATAGCCATGGTGATCATTAAGACAGACTGAAGTATTGGTTAGACGAAACCAAATAAAACATTCCACAATTATTTAGGTTCTATCACAGACTGAATTTCTGAAATGTATCCTAAGTCCTCTACAATTATTGCCACACTGGTTATGACGATGAACATCGTGGGTTGTGAAACTTATCTATGACTTGTGTTTCATTGCTTACGATAGACATCGAAAGCTTTTATCCGTTGCATGTTGCTGGGAACCATTTTGGAGCCAAACATTGTTATTTGTGCTGTGCTTAATTTTCTTGAATTGCTCCTGGGGATAAATAATTGTATTGGACTGTATTGTGTTGTGTTGTGTTGTGTTGTGTTGTGTTGTGTTGTACTGCACTGTACAGTATTGCATTGTATTGTTGTTTTAGAGAGTTAGATGATTGAGGCTTTACTCATAGCGGTTACTTTGCCAAGAGCAAGTCACAAAAAGCTAGAAACGAAAGTTTTCTAAGTGGTACTGAGGTGCTAACTACATTTGTTTTGATGACATTCGCCTTCTTTTTACGAGTAGCTACACTAACTATGAAGAAACTGAGACCATAATTAAAATTCATTGTTTGTCTTTATATTTGTTGGATGGTGGGATTTATAGCTATATTAAATAACGTTATTATTATTGTTGTTGTTGTTATTGTTATTATTCATGTTATTATTATTATTACTACAATTTTAATTCGTTTTATTTTTATTTATTAATTTTCTCTGTCACTTTACAGGGTTGACTGCCGTGCTGCGATATAGCCTTCATTGCTGGCTCTGCGGTTTGTTTGTTTTTTACTAACCCTCGGCTCTGTAAAGCGAGATATCTATTCTTGGCAGCTTAACCGACTGATGTATGTAATTTTTATCTCACACTGATATAGAGATATAGACATGCATGCACCCACCCACATCCACACACACACAAGCAAATAAACATATAGATACTGATTCCTGCTACTGTAATCCCCAGTCCCTGTCTTTATTTCTCACTCAACTTAAGAAACTTGTTTGTATTATTACCTGCGGCTTACCGCTCAGAAAATTTGCGTGAATTTGCTTTACTGATCTTGTGAAAACAACGGCTTCATCACCTGCCTCCCTGAGCTCTTTTCCACTTCATGAGACTGCTGAACAAATAATCATCGATGGTGTTGACAGTGATGTTCATGACATGTTGACGGCAGCTACATAACAAATACGGCGACGAAGACGACGGGCGATGATATCAGCGATAACGACGATGAACTTGATGACGACCACAGCACATAGCAATAGCAGACATTACTACTCTGACAACACCAACTGGCACTGCTACAGTCACAACGACTCTCACTGAAACATTAGTTTGAATTCTAACTGAAGTCCTCTCCGATCTTCGCACAATGTGATGTAACGGCGAAACTTGATGAGGTTAATACTTATTGTAATGTCCGACAGATGTACTCAGCGATACCCAGTCCTGCCAGTGACCACTGCCATAATCTGACTGCCATTATGCGACTGTCATCATGTGACTGTCATTATGCGACTGTCGTCATGTGACTGTCATAATCTGACTCATTATGTGAAGTCTGCTCATTTCTTTCTAACAGCAGTCACAGCCATACAGTAAATGTCCAGTCATGTGATTGTTTAGTTATTACAGAAATGGATATGGACTAAACTATAAGTACCAAACATACGTCACCTTTTCAATTTCGGTTTAACTTTAATATGGAGGCACCATCTCACTTCCCTTTCTATACAAAGCTAACAGTTATCTCAGTTTCATTTATATGAAAGTTTGTCCTTTATTTTATTTTATTTTTTTTTATCGCATAACAACATACATTTTCCCAAATGTTATTCACATCAACTTATTCAACTGCTTCAAAATAAACATGTTAAACAAGAAGAATTAAATTATTTTCGTTTTGCGGGAGGGATGTGCGTTCGAACGTGGGTGGGTCTTCCATGCACCATGCACGTGAGACTGTGTGTATGTGTGTGTGTGTGTGTGCGATTGCCTATGTATACCTGTATGCGTGTCGAATGATTTACGAATATCCCAGCTACGCAAGTGTCACTCGAAAATACAATTTACCTATGCACGTGTCTGTACCTTTTTTTTCCTCCGTAAATATTCTTTTAAATCAGAAAATAAGTGTTCAGAAAATAGTAGATAATTATATATCTACGTATATTTTTCCTGCCTCTTATGTTGCAAGAAAAATAGGATAACTCGAATCAATCTTCTTCACCACTGTACAAACATCAAACTTACATTCTGATTTTATTGAAAACCGCTCTAAAAGGAAGAATAAAAAAATATACAATATGATAATTGCTTGTTCTCTTTAAGAGGTCTTTTCTTTCAATAAAAATGAAAAAGAAAGGCTAACCAGTGGCAAACAGCTGTCTTGATGTTAATATTCAGAATTAAAGATGTGGACATTGGGAAGAAACATAAAGTAATAATTTCAACAGTGTTATTCAGATCAATGAGAAACGGTTAAGAAAACCTAAACGATTATCCGCCATTACTTCATCTTTCTTAGCAGCACCATGAAGAGCCTGTCCAGCAGTTCTCTTGCTGACAACGGAGGAGACACTATGTTGCCCTGGGACAACACATTCGATCCTGTCAGTTACGAAGTATTTCAACTGTTTAACTTTGTGGCACAATGTGTTGTCAAGCCGCTGATTATATTGGCTGGCATTCCGTCCAACATCATCAACACTGTGGTCTTCTGGCGCCAGGGGCTCACAGACCGCATGAACTTCTGTCTCTTCTGTCTGGCACTCGCTGACCTCCTGTATTTGTTGTCCCTCCTTAGTGTGGCACAGATTGGACCCTTCATTGAAATCACAGACGTCTTGCTGGGCAAAGAAGTTTATTACAAGTCTCTGCAGTTTGGCTTAGGAATCCGAGACGAAATGAGAACTATGGCAGGCTGCATCACTCTAGTCATCGCCATTGAACGCTGTGTGTGCGTTTATCTCCCCCTACGAGCATCTTCCCTCATGAGAACTCGCACCATGGCGGCGCTGCTCGCTTCCATATTCATCTTCATTCAGCTTGGCTTTGTTTACAGTTTCTTTCATTATGATATTTACGCCAAGCGCAGCAACAGTACAAACCAAACACTTTACTGGGTTCTGGAACTGTCTACGACTTACAAGAAGAACTATTTGTTATTCCGTGGCTTTGAGGTTTGTCTGCTGACTATTCTTCCCCCTTGTATATTCATTAGCATGTGTCTGGCGACTGCTGCAACCATCTTGAAGTTAAGGACCGCCATACTGTGGCGGCAGAAGACGAGTTCAATGGGAAGTGGTCATCAGGTGCAGCAGATGGCGCTGATGAAGATGCTTGTATTTGTGTCGTGTATATACATAGTAACTTCAATACCATATGTGGCTCTCATTATGACCTCGGCCTTCATACTGGACTTTGACCTCGGGGGTCGGTACCAGAACAGTTTTCTGACGATGGGCGTGTTTGCAATTACATGTACGGCTGCCAACTGCTCTTTAAGCTTTCTGATTTATTATGGACGCTCATCACGGTTCAGATCCGAAGTCAATTATATCTTTCGCTGCTCGTCTGTAAATATCCTGCAATATTTTCGACATGCATAATCAGATAAAAAAAGATATTGAAAACGAAGCATAGCTGTCTTATTTACAAAAGTATCACTTTTGGTTGCTATAGTAGATTTATATAGGATTAGTTTTTTTGACTGTACTTCAAACCCTTTAATTTAATCTTTAAGTATTTCTTCAGCTATGTGAAACTTTACCATAGCTAGGATTGATTTTAAAATCTATGTTGGTCAGGGTTTAAATAACCTTCGGCGTGTAAATACAATGTTTAAAGCTCAGGTGAAGATAATTACATTTCATGAATGACATTTCCGTAAAGAGATATACACCTGTAGTCGGACTGTTTTGCTTTTACAGGTTAACTAAACACTGCCCTTGACTATCGGTTGCTCTCCTCAAAGTCTCAGTGCCATCAGTCCGTTCCTCTTTGTTGTTCCAGGGAAGAGGAGGGAAGTCCCCAAGGAGAATTTCCCACTGACAGTCTAGCTCTTACTCCACAGGTGTGCTGTCTCGTGTGATATACCTTGTGTTGTGTTTTTTCTTTCCATCTTATACACCCGCACAACGCAGACCTTGGAATCAAGTAAGTTGTCTTCAGTGCATCGTTCAGCTCCGGGTGGCTTCTCATTCTCTCCATGTGTGCTCTGTGTTTCATAACACGGGTACGTGGCTGGCCAGGTCAAGGAAAGGGGTACAGGATGGGGGGAACAAAGTACATCAGCAGTACCCACTGTGCAATACCATCGTGGTGCGTGAATGAACATTTGAGAAGTAGGCAGTACTCTTTTTTATTATATATTAATAGAATCTTGTGTTTAAGAAAGAAGACAATGTATTTACATTAACGACCGCTTTTTTGCAAGGTTTTAATTTTAGGAACATTGGTGTAATTGGTTGTGTTGCGAATTTCTTTATCTTTGTCCTGGAATCAAGGTCCTCATAGTCTTTCAAATTCCCTTGACGGGTACTGTGATGTAGGCCCCTTCGTGTACTTTACTACCCGAGCTACTCCAAGATGTCTTTCTAATGAAACAGCCTGGCTTGTGAGTGTGGAAACATTTCTATCATTCAGCTAACATTTGAGGTGCCGTGTCTTCACCCATGTTCACCTTTTCCTATTCAACGGTAAGAAATACCTTTGTAATCATGTACATGCTAATGATGAATTAAATAAATCGGTGCTTGAATACAAGTTTTACTTCGCGGTCTAATATTAATGAACTCGTACTATATATATATATCGTCCGCAGAAGCCGATGTTACGAGGCATACAACCCACAGTTTACTTACTTCCTCCACAGTTTAACCCTTTCCATTGTTACTTTCATTAAGACAGAAAAGTTAAATCAGAATCCGACAAATTAATCTTAGTGAGAGAGACGAATACCTGCAGTCGAGTGACTGAAAGCTGGTCAACCAGCAGCGAGGACTTTATCAAGGGAGGTAATTTGTCAGAAAAATCCAATCTATTCTTTTTCCCATATATTACCTCCCTTCCTCCCTAAAAGAGAGAGAGAGACGCACGCACCCATATATAATAATTTAAACTCACCGGAAGACATTACTGTACCCAACGCGTGCATTTTAAGTGAAGACTTTTTTTTAAAGCCTAAATAAACTAAATAAACAAGCAGACAATGCAAGAGATGTGAATGTCTCAAAGTAAAGGACAAAATCGGATGCAAATAATTAGATATATAATTATATGTTTGTCTTCGTTTTGTGCTGATTCTCTATAAGTGATCAGTAAATATAGGAAATCTGAGATCGGTTCTTTTCTGTATAAACCTTAACAATTAAAAATATTTTGGGTTCTTCAGATAAGTTTTTTCTTTGCGTAAGACATACAAACAAAACAATGCCAGTTATAATATTGACAAAGCTGTTTGACAATCGGTGTGTTGACGACAGTAGGTACTGGAGATAATTGTCATTATCTACTATGGACATCACGATTTAAATCCGATGTACCAGCTCTGCGCAGCTTCTAAATTAAAAACAAGGACATATTTATGGAAGTTTTTGAAACTAATGTAATAGATACCGATATATATATATATCATACTTTGTTTGTAGTTTAATGTTAAGCATAAAAAATTTCGTACTAACTTTTCTTGTCTTCTGTAAAGCAGTATTCTACAAGTTCACAGACACTCAACATTCAAGGTAAATAAAAGTCTAAAGATAAATGGTAAATGTTTTGTAGTTTCTTCCTATCTACTTTTAAAAACTTACAAACAGAAAATTTAATGCTGTGAAAATGTATAGAAAGTGGAATTCACGAAAAATAATGCTAAACATGTCTTTTATGCTGTAGAGCAGCTATATTTTTCGTGCAGTGTAAGTAACTGAATAGTTTACACTTATTTCGTGTTTCTGGTCCACAAGGCCGGTGTCCTCTGTGCGCACAAAATACACAAAATCAGTGATTTATTCTCTCGTTTTTCCCCCGTTTACTTCCCTGACACCCTAGCCTGTAGATGTACATTGTATACTTGTGCGCATCAAGGCAATGAAGGATAAATTTACAGATGACCTTAATATTAAATAATCCGTAATTTCATTCACCCCAGCAACAGACTCGAAATAAAGTGCAAAGGTTAAAGTCGCTAACAGGAGGATTCCTTGTCAGACAAACTTCTCATGAAACCGGCCCCAGATGGCAGCAGTATTACAAGAGGTGACAGCTGAGTGACATTTTACTCAAAAGGTTGAGGTGGACCTTTATTCTTTTTATGAAAATCTTCATCTCTTCCTCTTCATCTCTCACTCTGACACCCACAAACAAGCAAACACCCACACGATGGTAGGTGAATTTTGTAATTCATCGTCTATGTGTTGATTTCCCGACTATATTTTCCGTTAAACTTTAACTTGTTTTAAGGAATTACTTTCTATTATTATGTGCACAAACCTTTCTGTTTAACGTAAGAGAGTGCTCGCATTTCTGTAAACAACGGCTCAATTGACTGTCTTCTTCACTCCTTCAGTTCATCAGACTGCTGAACAGATTATCACCGATGGTATTGACAGTGACTTTCATAACAATATCGACGACAGCTACAAAACGAAGACGGTGACAAAGTCGACGGCGATGATAACAACAATGGCAGCAATGTACGTGATGACGACATCAACATTTAAATAACAATGACAGACATTATTGCTTCGACTACAACTACTGACTGTTACTGAGACAAAGACTTTAACTGAAAATTTAGTTTGAAATCTTATCGCGGTAGTCCCAAATCTTCGCGGAACACGGTGTAAAGACTATTGTTGATGAGAATAATTATAGTGTCCGAGGCCTGTACTCAACATTAGTCAAGTGACAGATGTGGTGATACAATGTTGTAGTCACTCTCGCTATCAGCAGTCACAACCATGCAGGTGACCGACAGTGTCCAGTGAGTTCATCTTCACTCGCAGGACACAAAAGCCAGGGACAGGTGAACCAACAGCAAACTATTGCAACTGTGAATTTCTCGCAAAAATCGACAAAGACCAAATAAAAGGGACCGGACACGCGTCCTCTTATTGATGTCGGCTTACCTTTGATAAATATTTTCTGTAATAAGGCGCCATCTTATTCCCTTGCCCCTATAAACATACACGTTATTTCAGGTTGATTTAGAAAAAAATTTCAACTTCATTTGGTTTTGCTTGCTTTTTGTTTGTTTATTGTATAACAACGTCGGATTTAAATTTACTGTAAAAATATTCACACCAATTTATTAAAGCTATTGATAATCAACATGCTACACAAACAGATTTTAATTATTTTCCTTTTTCTAAATATGCTTGTGTGTGCGCATGTTTGTTGTTTTAATAAGTATTGATTGGGTGTGGTTTACTTGCATTACGTACGTGATAATGAATGTACGCGTAGATGTGTATGTGTGTGCGCGTGTTTGTGAGCACTGTTGCATGTGTATACGTGTGGGTGTGTCAAATTACATTGACAAACAGCCCAGCAACATTTATCCAAGCCACACTAAAGCACATAGCTTTACTATCCACCTGCGTGTTCGTTATTTCTGAATAAATATTCGTGTAAATCAGAAAAAAATCATGCTCACAAAATAGGGCGTAATTATAAATCTACATATTTATTTTTCCGACTGTTTTCCATCAAACATCAAATATGTTTTACTGAACAGTAAATTGAAAAAAAAAGAAAAAATATTTGTCCTTAACACGTGTTTTCTTTTGAAAGGAAATTAAAGACAAAATATAATTAATGATAAAAAAACTGTTTCATTTTCGGTAGACAGAATTTGACGTGTGAAAAAATAGAATTACGATAACAAACAAACAAACGAAAAGCTATAATTTGGATAGCCTAGCTCACACAGACCAGAATGGTTGATCAGACCCAACCGTTCGTTGGTCATTATTTCACATTTTCCGCAGCACCATGAAGAGCCTCTCCAACAGTTCTCTTGCTGACAACAAAGGAGACACAGTGTTGCCATGGGACAACCCATTGGACCCTGTCAGTTACGAAGATTATAAGCTATTCAATTTAGTAGCACAATGTGTTGTCAAGCCGCTGGTCTTTGCAGCTGGCATTCCGTCCAACATCATCAACACTGTGGTCTTCTGGCGCCAGGGGCTCACAGACCGCATGAACTTCTGTCTCTTCTGTCTGGCACTCGCTGACCTCCTGTATTTGTTGTCCCTCCTTGGTGTGACACAGATTGGACCCTTCATTGAAATCACAGACGTCTTGCTGGGCAAAGAAGTTTATTACAAGTCTCTGCAGTTTGGCTTAGGAATCCGAGACGAAATGAGAACTATGGCAGGCTGCATCACTCTAGTCATCGCCATTGAACGCTGTGTGTGCGTTTATCTCCCCTTACGAGCCTCTTCTCTCATGAGAACTCGCACCATGGCGGCGCTGCTGGCATCTATATACGTCTTCACTCAGCTTGGCTTTGTTTACAGTTTCTTTCATTATGATATTTACGCCAAGCGTAGCAACAGTACAAACCAAACACTTTACTGGGTTCTGGAACTGTCTACGACTTACAAGAAGAACTATTTGTTATTCCGTGGCTTTGAGGTTTGTCTGCTGACTATTCTTCCCCCTTGTATATTCATTAGCATGTGTCTGGCGACTGCTGCAACCATCTTGAAGTTAAGGACCGCCATACTGTGGCGGCAGAAGACGAGTTCAATGGGAAGTGGTCATCAGGTGCAGCAGATGGCGCTGATGAAGATGCTAGTACTTGTGTCGTGTATATACATAGTAACTTCAATACCATATGTGGCTCTCATTATGACCTCGGCCTTCATACTGGACTTTGACCTCGGGGGTCGGTACCAGAACAGTTTTCTGACGATGGGTGTGTTTGCAACGATATGTACAGCTGTCAACTGTTCTTTTACCTTTATAATTTATTATGGACGCTCATCGCGATACAGATCCGAAATTAATTATATTTTTTGCAGCTCATCTGTAAATATCCTGCAATATTTTTAACCTAAACAATTAGAGGAAACTTAAAATTGAAAACTAGACTTTGTTACTCAATGAAACTAGCAGTTGGTTGCTATAATAACATAATATTTGTTAGTTTTGGTACTCTATGCTCTAAGCCCATTGACTGAACGTTCGCTTAGAGATTATCATTTTAATTCATATTTGAGGTAAGGTCAAATTTCTGTTTCTTAAGATATGCAACACATTTTGTATTCGTTTTTTAAATAATTTTTAGCTATGATGGCGTGAAAAATTAAGTACTTAAACCTCAGGTGCTAGATACTTAGATTGTAATTTATTTTCTTTTATTTCGTTTTTGAGATTAACACCAATAGACATGCAATGAACGAGTCCAAGTCGTGGCTAATAATATGGCTTCGATACCTGCTCCCATAGGTTAAAGGACACCATTTCCAACAATCCTGTGCAAGCAATAATGCAGCATCACATTTGCTATGGGAGTACATTGACACGTTTTTGTCTTGAAAACCTCAATCAGTGGGACAACGATGATTAGCCATATTATTTATTTATTTCACGTTTGTGTGTGTGTGTGTCTGAAACACCTTCTATTTATCTGGTATCCTGAAGAACATCATGAGCTAGATGGACTGGCATGTGCCAAACAAACCGCACAAAGGTGCATCTTCTCTCTATTGTCGTTAATGATAACAATAAGTTTTGTAAAGCCAATTTTCATTATGGATACGAGGTCAATGCACTACACGCGAAAGACTACAAACGAACCGGCAGTCAACCATATAATTAACTTAAGCATCAGCAAACAGATAATATCATTGAATAATGGCGTGGATAAAAATAGAGGACTAGGCTAGATAATACTGTTAAAAAAATAGAAAACATTTCCTAAAGAAATGGCTTGAATGGCCGGATTCGAAGGCTTCAAATATAGACAGTTCGGAAAGAACTGGGAAGAGAATGATGGACAAACAGACATTCACTGAGTCTACTGTGTGTAGTGTGGTGGTGCAAATATGTTGGAGATGGGAAGTGAAACATGGGACACAACTGTGCATTGTCAGCAGGGGACACAACTGTATTATTAGCATGGGACACAACTGTGTAGTGTCAGCATGGGACGCTAATCCTGACTCTGATGGTCCACGTAGCAGACGGTAGAACCAAGGGACCTTGTTACTCAGTGAATGACAGGCCAAGGAACAGAGCTTTGTGGCCACCTGTACTACAACGGATCCATCAATGATGCGGTGCCTACAACTACCACAGAGGTACTATCACTCAGGTGGACCTAGCGCCATATAAAACAGTGTCAGAGAGACCAAAAGTAACAGTCGTGATCAAGTGTGTCACATGTAGCTCACAGATACAGCAAAGCACTTAATGAGACTGACCAGTATCTCAAACAGATAGAAAAATCATTCACCACTTGCATCAACGCATTCTTGGAAAACGATTCTGTGACTAGACTGAAATGGTTCTAATATATTATGGCTGAAAAAATGGTTCTATAGCTCGACTAGCGCAACATTCTTTTTGAACTTTGGACAGAAAATAATAATTGGAAACAGGGTGAGGGCTATTGAGGTTATGAGGGTCGGGACTGAACTACTTTACGTGAAGTGACGAAAGCATGATTATACAACGGGTGTATCATCAGTCGACAATGAGTGGTAGATAATGCTAATGAGGACAAGAACATTTTTAATACACTCACGGAGGAGATGAGTCTAAACCAGTTGAAAGAGATATTTTTTTCTGAGAGTTTATGGCCTGGGAGTCAGTGACAACCTCCAGTTGTCTGAAAGGGTCCTCCAGACTCGACCAAAGTCCTTGCCACACATTCATGTACTTGTGTCTTTTCAACGTAAACTTGCAAGTATTAAATAAATTCTCTCAGACTTTCGCAATAATCTACATCATCGGGATATTATAATGATCCGGTTCACGTTTATATTTAAAGAAGAACTGCTGTCCTCTTGCATCCAAGCCCATACTCAATTCGGTAAAGAGAATTTTCATGAACTGCTCACCTTATACGTTGACAAAAGTGTGGGGACAGTCTAGTGAAATTGTGACTTTTGTCTAAACGACAGATACTAACATTCTGAATCTTTTCTGGTCGCAATTTTGCATTGATAAACAATCGCTTACTTAAAATTGTGTCTAGTAAAAATAAATGTTTGGTTGGACTTTTCCCAGAGCAATAACCTAAGAATTCTACTTGGAGAATATTTCATGTTTGTTTAATCGATGCACTAATGTTTGAACTTTTGTATTGTGAGTATATTACTCCCTTTTCTACAAATGTCCTTCAGTGTTTTAATGGTAGTGCTCGACCTTTATCGGAGCTAACTGTTGTTGATGATGACGAGTCGAGGATGGATGAAGACGATGAAAACAAAGAGCACAGTCATGACTAGTACTACTACTGCTTCAATTGTGGCGACGACTCATCGCGTTCTAATTAATCCTGTCCAGAAAAAGTTAAAATGCTGTTGTTGATGTTAATAAATATATTTGACAGCTGTAAAAAAAATACAGCACAGTTTCAACATGCGATGGACTCGCGGCCCTTGTCAGACTCTCCAGACTCACGTTTTGTGTTCACAGGAAAGCCACAGAAACTGTAGAGGCTAGAAGAAAGGCAAAGGCTGACAGCAGATACACACTTATAAGTCATTTCACTCCACATGCAATATGTGAAGTTAGTTTAATCCTGATTTTTCGTAATCATTATTGTACGATAAATATTACGAAGTTTACCATATCTTAGTCAGATGTTTCCCTCGTTACATAATCACAACATTTTAACCAACAGTCACAGTAAATTTTATTCTCTAACCTTTATTTACAAAACTGCTTCTTATTTTTTTTTAAATTTCTTCATAAAATCACAAAGCTCAGGTATAATAAATCAGTATATAAATACAGATTTTAAAAACATCTCGTACGTGTTCAAACCTATGTCCATCATTGATGTCATATCTATGCTCATTTCGTGGATACAACTTCAAAGACATATTGAAAAGTTGCTCGTGAAAGCTTCAGGCTAAAGGTGTTAGCACTCTTCAAAGACAGACGATTCTTGTTCTTAAATTCATATTTTCATACATTAAGACCGGCTTTGCAGTGGGGGCAGCAGCAGCATCTCAATGGCAGCTACAGAGACGATGACCACGTCCCGTCTGTGGATTGTAAGGTCCTAACCAGAAGCTCTGTGACTAAACACTATTTTAGTACACTCACTACACATCTTTCATCGCCTTTTTTGTTCTCTAAGTGTGAATAAAATGCGACCGTGGTGCTCATGCACTGTGTGTGTGTGTGTGATTGATTCTGTGTTCAGGCTTGCTGGGATAACAAGTTGAATGTGTAACCAAAACGTTTTAAAAAATGCCAAGCCGCTACAAACATTGTTTACCTAAATGCTTGAAATAATTATCTCGTCTGTTTTACTGAATTACAATCAGAAGCTCAGTTCAAAATTGTTAGAAAGTGAAATATCAAAGTACCACGTATAATTGTTTATTCTGTATTGTTCGTCTGTTTAAAGTAAATACACAGTATTTTCCGTCGGATCGCTTCAGATTTTACATGCGTTAGGCAGTCCGCACTTGTGTGTCTGATTTGTCCGTGTGTCTGAGAATGCGTGCGTATATATGTTTGTGTGTGTGCGTGCGTGCGTTCGTGCAAGCACAGTATAACAATTTTCTAAACCCTAATTTAACTGTGGAGGCTGACTCAATTATAAATGAAACAAACAGAGAAATTCTACATTTCCAAACAAAATGTCAACAAACAGTCTAATCGTCTACAAGATCTTTTTGTGCAATCATCGACCGTTTTATCAAACCTGTGGTACATAAGACATCCCAGGAAAGGGCTGGAAAACATTGGAGTTCAACTTCTTTCACCTTGTGAACAAACATCGGCTGATGAACAAGAAAGACTGCTTTCAAGAGGACTTACAGTATTTGGGCATTCTGCCTGATATCTTTTTTAAATAATAGATTGCGTATGCTTAATTTCGAAACTTTGATATATACCAATATCATTATCGGTACTTGATTTCTTGTGAGGTTCTGGTGTTCAAGTTATTCTTCAGAGAGATCATATTTCAAGCTAAGTTACAGTAAGCAAATACCAGTCGACGGAAAAAGTACTTAGCGGAAGTTTTCGCCAGTTTTCTCCATGTAAATAAACGGAAACATGTTCGGTTTGTCTCGCTTAAAAATCCAAAAGAAATTTGTAGACTGAACTTCTTTCGTGACTTATTTCGACAAACTGGTCAACAGATGTCGATGAGCCAGGCCTCAAATAAGTCTCTAGTTCAGGGAGGACCAGAGCCGTTAATACCATGGAACAACCCTTATGACCCCATCAATTATCATGCTTTTCAACAGTTCAATCTCATTTCCCAGTGTGTCATCAAGCCGCTGTTCCTGCTGCCAGGTATTCCATCGAATGTGGTCAACTGCTTGGTGTTCTGGCGACAGGGACTCAGGGACCGTATCAACCTCTGCCTCTTCTGCCTGGCACTAGCAGACTTGTTGTACTTGTTGTCTCTGATTGCCATCACGCAGATTGGTCCCTTTGCAGAGTTGGTCAATGAACTTCTGGGAAAAGAAATTTATTATAAATCCGTGCAGTACGGAATATGGTTCAGATCCGAAATGAGGACCATGTCCGGCTGTATCACCCTGGTGCTGTCTATTGAACGGTGTGTATGCGTTTATTTCCCCCTCCGCGCAGCTTCCCTAATGAAAACGCGCAGCATGGCGGCGCTGTTGTCGTCCATCTACGTCATCACGCAAGGAGGCTTTGTCTACAGTTTCTTCCGGTACGAGGTCACCGTCAAACGCAACAACATGACCAACCAGGTCATTTCCTGGAACCTGGATCTGTCGACCACTCACCGAAGTAACTACACTCTATTCAGGACGCTAGAAATTTTGCTTTTAACTGTCTTACCTCTCTGCATTTTCGCAACAATCTGCCTGGCCACCTCTCTAACCATCGTGAAGCTGAGGGCCGCCATCTTGTGGCGACAGACGACAAGCTCCAGCAGCAGCGACAGCCACGCCCAGCAGGTGATGCTCATCAAGATGTTGGTGCTGGTGTCGTGTCTGTACATTGTAGGCGGCACACCTTATGTCATACTTCTACTTCTCTCAGCGTTCCTACCGGGTTTCGACCTCGGGGGTCGATACCAGAACAGCTTCCTGACTATGGGTGTGCTGGCAGTAATATTCACGTGTTTCAACAGTTCTTTCAACTGTGTTATTTATTATCGACAGTCCTCGCGCTACAGAACCGAGGTTCAGGCGATGTATTGCTGTAAACGTTCGAAGGTTGGATGACAGATTGCACATCTAGTTTCATCTGAACACTTTCTATGATGTCGATGAGAGAAACGCGTTGATAGTAGGGAAATGATTGAACAATGCACTAAACTGTATGTTTGCATTTAACTTTGCTGTGCAATAATTACATCAATAATTGTTAATTGTGCTTGTGGTAGTTAGAAAAAACACTAAGACACAAACGGAGAATGTCTTTCGAACTTTGTTATAGAATTACCAGCTAGAGTCTCATCCTGCCTTGTGTGACCCCGTGACCTCATGTTTCACTAACGGAGGTAGAGACGTAGGTGGCTCTGTCAACAGTTCTGTGTCACGAAGTTCACTTGACAGTAAGATGATTAGGTATATAATTTAATGTCATTTAATGTCCAGCCAGAGGCGCTCCAGTGAGCTAATTTAATTCTTATTCTGCATCAAAGGATGGTCAATCTCAGGTAAGCAAACCGTTACCTCGCTTTGCAAGTGTACAAGAATGAAAAATATTTACTAATGTTTTGTTTGTCCGTTCTTTGAACTACTCCATTTCACATAGGTAAGAACTGATGTCATTAGTAGAAAACACAATAACTTATGGTTGTTAGATGAGTTTGATCCCAAAAGTTCAATGTTTTTCCGTCAAACCATCTCTTGCCTGGGATCTCATCATTCGTGTTAAATAATGATCCGCTGTACTGAATATCTCTATCTTTTTATATTTAAATGATGTGGGCTTACACACGACAGGAAGGGCGCATTTGTCAGACACTTTTTATTACTCAAAGTACATCTTTGTCTACCCTCGATTTTCCAGGTTCTTTTTTGTGTAAAAGGGTCCGTTGGGTGGAGATTCACTCTGTGGACCTTTTCTCTTGTGATGGAATCTGGTGGCTTTTAACATAGGATTGGATTTACCTGCTTAAAACTAACATTAAAGTAGGTTGTAGAGAGCTAGGCCATTTGAAGAAACCCTTGCTCCCTTGGTAAAGCAAACCAACAATAAAGCAAAGGCTTTATAACAGGGTTGGCCTCACTCATGACACCGTTGATATCGGGTACGTTTGACGGGTACCACTGGAGTTTCTGAATTAAGCCTGTGTCTAACCTCATCTAATCATGGTAAAGTATTTTTATGTTAGAATCTAGAGATGCGTGAATAAGAATAAGCATTTATTTTAGTTCAATTATTTCTGTATTTCTTTTTTCTAGAGATAAATGAATAAGAATCTTGATTATGTGTTAAAAGTTTGAGATAATTAGGCATATTCGCTCATTTACAATGTTTAAAAATAAGAAAATAAGAAAGAACAGGTCCTCATTCTGTGCATGATTTCTAAAACAGACAATTAACGGATAGAACGGAGGGTTTGAAGAGACCGAATTCTTCTTATATTGCAGTGATCGTAGAACAAGGGAGTGAAAGAAAGGTATCCATGCTAAGTTTCCATGCTTTGTGTTTGGTGTCTGCCTCAAATATATTTTAAACGGAGACAGAAGTCTAATATTGTTGTAAGGTGTATTTCATTATTTTTGGTCGTGAAAACTAAAAAATATCATGACCTGGACAAAGGGGCAATACTTTGGTTGCTGTTAAAAGAATGTATATATGTTACGGGTAAGTCTTGCTTACTTACAATTGCTTGTGTATAATAATGTTAAAATGTACAAGTAGATCACTGATTTTACTGTCATAATTATACTAAGTACACAGTTATTCTGCTACTTTAATTTTTTTTATAAAATTTTTTAGCTTCTTTGTGACACATCGAAAGAAACAGTATAGATAATGTAACAGTGCATAATATAAACTAAAAATACAAAATAGGCCTTAGTCTCTTTTTGATCATCTTTTTGTGCAAGAGTACAATAAGAAGAGACACAAGAACACATTTTTGCTTTCGGACTGGAAGTGAAGTATTAAACACCTGACATCAATTGGACGAAGACTTTATGAGACAAAGGAGTTTCAGAAGGTGAATTAAAACTTGTGGGTTAACTTTGAATGCATGGGTCACTGAAGCAGCATAGTAAAGTTGACATGAGGGATAACGAACTTGTTTACAATCTAACAAACACTGTCTTAAAGGAAGATAGGAAAGCAATAAAGCAGCATGATTCTCAGGGTTACCTGCAAGCTTCATTAACGTATTTATCTACATTGCATGAATTTATGTATAGGGGAACTTCTTTTTGTGGATGGAATTATTAAAATATGGAAGAGTGTGCCAGAATGTACAGTAGGAGTCAAGAACAAGGAGGTCGACAGATATTGTTTCCTCATTATGGTTTTTTTTTCGCCAGTACGATGTAAGAAAAATAAGCTTGGACGGTTTCAAAAGACATCGTTGCTTTCTTGCCGTGTCACGAGCGCACAGCAAACTTTGTCACGGCCTGGGGAACATGTCTGATCATTCACAGAAGACTTGTAAAGCAGTTCATTAGATATTTTTACTTTTTTGCATCGAAGACATTAAACGCGGTAACTATGCTTGACTACGGGGTCGACCTGCAACAAGACATTGTGTTCATTCTTCGGGTAACTTTTTATTTTTCCAGAGTTTTCAATACAGTGTAGAGAGTGCCTTTACTGTCTCCTCTCCACTTGAGCAACTCCGCTGACACTGTCGGCCACAGTCGAAGTCCCTCCCTTTAGGCTGCCAATGGCAGTCGACCTCTTCCCGAAGGACTGGGAGGTCTGCAGGGTTATTGATGGTAATTTGGTCAACTTGGAGGATGTTCGGGTCTGTCTTCAGAGAAGTTGTAGAGGTCGCTGCTGTATTCAGTTCATCTGTGTAGTACAGTTTCTTTCTTCAGAAGATGACCCTTGTTGTCTTCAGAGTTTTTCAAGAGTTTTCAGCGGTTGATATTCCTTTACGTTGTCTCCCCAAACTACCCCTTCTTAATGTATTTTTCTTCAATCCAGTTTTCCTGAACTGCATTCTTCCTGTGTTAAATATTGCTGTTCACTTCCTATATTCGGCAGCTGCTTAGGAGTTGCTCTTCCTTTCTTTATTCAAGACCCTACTTGATGACACAAGTCAAGACTTCGATACCGAAAGTTATTCTTTTCTCTTCGGTCACCATAGTAATTATTTGGCAGTGGACAGAAGAACCTCTTGGCATGTCCAGAGAGGGCATTCAGGTCCCAGTCGACCATGTTTAGGACGGCAAATCACAACAGGTACCAGCGGGCCGGCCCCACGGGGGGACCAGCTTGCTCCGATGTGGTGGGTGTCATTTAAAAGAGTGATGACCATGACTGTCACGAGCAGAATATGACACAAATTAAAACAAACTTTGAGGCCGACAGATGAACAGAAAACGGGTAGACTGAGTAGGTGACAGGTAGACTAGGAAGGTGACCAATAGACAGAGAAGGTAGAGAACAAAGGTGAACTGTGATTCAGAGGAGAAAGAAGAGCCAGAGAAAACTTACTGTCCTGCGGACACATCGACAGACAGATACACGGACAGACATACAGGCACACGAGAACAGACTGAAAGACACAGACATAAAGTAGTACAAGAGACAGAGACAATCGTATCTCAGTAAGACGTCCAGACAGTTTTGTTTAAGACTAGTTTATTGCTAGTTTCGTATTAATTCTTGTTTTTAATAGTTTCCTTTTTCCACGTCATTAACCATCTTTTTCCTATTTCTTTAAGTCTCATCGCAATAAGGAGCAGATTGAGTGAAGTCACGTGACATAACAGTTGAGCTGACGTATTTTATCTGAGAAATCGCTATTGAAGCTGATACAATTGAAATATTGCGACATTACTGTTTGAGCTGAAGGATTCTACTTGTAACCTTACTAAATCTTATCTACATGTTGGTCTATCTCTGAGATTTGTTTCTTTTTCTCGTCATTTCTACCTTTCTGTCATTCTTATCAAGAGCAAACTACTAAAGGCCATTTCAGAGATATCAACTGTATCCGTGGCTGTAACTGAATATTTTAAATAAAAGGCGAAGATTTCCATTTACACGATATTAAGTCCAATTGTGTGTGCATGTCGGGAATTTCATTACATACTAATCCATGTACAACCCAAGGGTTTGCCTAGTTACTCAGCTTGTTTAATATGCGACCTCATCTGTGCTTAATGTGAAAGCTGTGTTTAACATTAAAAATCTTAACTGCTATTAAAAATATTGAATTCAGATACTTGTTTCATGTTTTGTTTTTCGAAGAGCGCAGTTACTCCATGTTATTCAGCAAACTCTCATTCGTTGGAATATTTATTCGTTGTTTCCAGGAAACACAGGATGCATACAAATAAGCTTACCGTGCTCAAAGCCGGAATCCACTTTGAGGCTGTGTTTGAGAGTCTGAGATGAAAGTTCTTTGAAGTCACAAATGGCAGGAACAGACAAGAGGACATATTGAGGGCATACAGTTCACTGACCCTTAGAATAGTGTCTCTGGAAAAGACAAGTTGAGCTTGTGGTCACGTGACGTTGAGTCTACTCGTCACTCCTTCCTAGTACTTCTTTGTGACTCTCCTTGGTACTCCTTGGCACTAATGAGTGGTGCGTTTCTCTCCCCCACTCTAACGAGACGACTGACTGACTGACTGACTAACTCACTCACTGACTCACTGACTGACTCACTGACTCACTGACTCACCGAGTGAATGAATGACAGCGTAGTGAGTTGTGGTAGGTCTTGTTTTGTTCCATGTACGAATGATGTCTTGTGTCTGACGTCACATGTGCGTCATTTGTTCCACGTCAGTCGAAGCAGAAAATGACGTCATATTAAGAGAAAAGCAGTTGCTCTAAAAATGGCCAAATGAGCGGCAAAACAACAGTCTTCGTCCGCCATGTTCTTTATGACTCTCTCAGTAACAGCCAGCTGAACGTGTGCCTCTTCGTTTCGATTCACCTACATATCTTTCATCGTCATCGTCATCGTCATCTTGGTGGAGAGAGGGGCGTGGCCAAGTGTTGTGTGTGTAGTACGTCGCGCATGCAAGGTAAGTGTACGTCCGTCCTGTTACAGACTGACTGCTCTTACATTCTAATCGCTTCTTGATGCTCCTACTCAGTACTACTCCTACCATGTACTCCTACTTTGGGCTCCTTCTTGTGATGACTCTCGGGTGTTACTGCTTGATACTCCTTCTTGCTGTTATCTTTACTGCTAATATGATGAATTCTTAGCTGATCACGTTCTAATTTTATGTGACACACTTCTCATAACAAAAACGGATACATGTATTCGTTTACTCAAGCCTACATTCAAGGGAAAGATAAATTTCCACTCACTTTCATTGTATTACCTCTCTTGATTACCTTTTCCCTTCTTCCCCGCCCAATTTTCAGTTTTAGGAGGAGATGGACCAAAGTCTTGCAGAAACGACAAAATCTTTATAAAACATTCATCATTATCATAAGATTAGCTTCACTCCCAGTACAACATTTATTACGAGAGGAAAATATTTAAAACATTCAGAAAGGTGCTTTAGGAACTCGTTCCTACCACAAAGATTTAAAGTCAGACTCTTTAATTAATACTTTTTCACAGCAATATATTGCATCTCTAACACTTGACCACAGACCGTGTGTATACATGAGTATGTACGGAGAATGGTACAGAAGAGTTCTATCCCCAGACTATGGAATACCCTGTCTCTGTCTCTACAGTCGCAGGACAAACCTGCTCCAATCGCTTGATCCTCACCTTCCATCCTCCACCTTCTCTCTGCTTTCCTTTGTGTCCCTGGCAATGTTCAATGTGCATGTGTGCATGTGTGTGCGTGTGTGCATGTGTGTGTGTGTGTGTGTGTGTGTGTGTGTGTGTGTGTGTGTGTGTGTGTGAATATGTGTATAATAAGAGAACGAGACATTGACAGGTAGACAACATGTTATTTTTACTTACAAATACAGCTGTGATTTTCAAACATTCGCCATTTAGTACACTTATCTTTAAAAAAATTGCATGTTGTAAAAGGACATTTCCTTGTTTAGGTGCCTTAATACGCAAGCTACCTTCGATTTTTCTATAACACGCTCTAAATAATTTTTGCAGCAATTTACATCCGTCCAGATAAAAAGTAAATATACATGAAGAAAATAATTGATGTATTTTTAAAAGTATTAATTCACGACAAAAATATTTTATCTTTGAAATGAAAATGTTTTTTAAACTAGTTCAGAATGATTATCTTATGCTGGCGAACACATATTTTCTTAAATCTAGTACTAAAGTATGAAAAATAAAATGTTTCAACTAAAATGCGGAAGATCATATTAAAATGTTTCTTAGTCGCTTGGTTAGGCGGAACAAATAGAATAACATTCTTTGAAAGTATTTCAGACATTGTGTCATGAACACAAGTTTCAGCCAGTCTGCTGCCAACAAAGAGACTGAGATATTGTTGCCATGGGACAACGCTCACGATCTCATCAGTTACCAAACTTTCCAACGATTGAATTTAGTGTTGCAGTGTGTGGTGAAGCCCATCATTTCACTGGTGGGCATCCCGTCCAACATAGTCAACTGTGTGGTCTTCTGGCGCCAGGGTCTGAGAGACCGGATGAACTTCTGTCTCTTCTGTCTGGCCCTGGCAGACCTGTTGTACTTACTCTCCGTACTTTGCATGACACAGGTTGGCGCATTCGTTGAGCTTGCGGACGAGATGCTGGGAAAAGAAATTTATTTCAAGTCTAACGGATATGGATTAGCGATCACGGATCAAACCAGGACCATGGCCAGTTGTATTAACCTTGTCATCGCCGTTGAACGGTGTGTGTGCGTTTATCTGCCCCTTCGTGCTACTTCCCTTATGAGAACACGCAGCATGGGGGCGCTGCTTGCGTGCTTATACGTCACAACACAGTTAGGGTTCGCTTACAATTTTTTTCATTACGAAGTAATCACCAAAAGAAACAACGGTACAAATCAAACAAACTTCTGGGTAACTGAAGTGTCTAAGACTTTCAAAGATAATTATTTGTTATTTCGAGGATTAGAAATTTTCCTTTTGACATTTTTACCTTTATGCATAGTCGTATGTATTTTCATTGCAACAATAGCGACTGTCGTGAAACTACGGTCTGCCATAGCGTGGCGCCGAGAGACAAGTTTCAGCGGAAGTGACAGTCAGGGCCAACAGAGGGCGCTCATCAAGATGCTCGTGATTGTGTCGTGTGTGTATATTATAACCTCATTACCGTATGTCGGTTACATTTTAATCTCAGTCTTTCTACCTGACTTTGACATTGGCGGTAAATACCAGAACAGCTTTTTGACTCTCGCTATTATTGCAATGATATGCACAGAGGTCAACTGTGCCTTCAACTTTATTATCTATTATCGGCATTCCTCCCGCTATAGACTGGAGATGAACACCATCTTAGGATGTACAACTGCCAAAGTTACATAAAGTAAAAACCGTGTTTTCGTGGTATATCAGTACTGAATTTCTTAACATTATTTGTACATCGAATGAAATTTATCCCTTGGTCTTAATAATGAAAATGTGAAAAGAATCATATGATATGCAACAGTTCAGCCACAATGACATATTATTTATTAACGTAAAACTACGTCTAACAGGCAGTTTATCTGTAAGACGAGTGGAGAAAGAAAGATTTACACAACAATGAAACTTTTACTTAAGTGATATAGTGAATGGCCAAACGTGAAAAAGATATTATGCAATATTATGTGTGCACGCACATGTGCGTGGTGTGAGCTTGATTATACATTATCTTTGTTAAAAAAAAATTTTTACATTGAAGTATAAGACTAAACAATCTTTTATTTTTATCCGAAAACGTCCCGAAAATGTCTGAAAACCCCCACTGACTTCATCCTCCTTTCTTCAGCTTCGCAAGGTCGGTCGATGTGGTTGGTGCTGTCGTCCTCTCGCTATTCACGAAATATTCATCGTTAGAGTGGGGTGGACGTGGAATTCGTTGACACAACTATGTTACAAAAAACGCTCGATTTCGAGGCAAGCGCTTCATTCTAATGGCCTGTTTTCTTACCGTTAATGTGATTTTTAAAACAAAAAAAAAATATAATATAAAAAGTAAGATTCCGCTCTTTTGTTCGGATTTTTTATATTGATCTTTTGAATACCTAATTTCAGGAATTAAGAGGATTAAAAATTAAAATAAGAGAAAATAAACCAACAATTATAACAACAGCATAAGCCAGTGTATATGTTTATAGACCCATTAAGTATAAAAATAAAAATACTCCGCAACATTTCGATTGCTAGGAGTTAAGGATCGTGACTCGCGTTTATCTCAGGCGACAAGAAGTAGGCGCTAATTGTGATGACAGTTTAACCAACCTTCTCACTAGCTGCTCTTTTCTTCTCCTGTGGGGTCAGGTACCCGTACAGGAGCTGGGGATGGGGTCAGCTAGGGCAAGTACATTGCACCATTCAAGTCTGGAACCTGTCAGTTCGTGCTTCCACTTTTCAATGTGTTTGTGGCAGGTAGGGGGTATGTATGTCTCTTCTTAGTATGCTTTGACAATATTCTGATGTCTCACACACAAATAAAATAGTCAAATTGTCATAAATGCTGCACACTTTCCCTTTCATCCAGCCGGTGTCGCAGCCAACTTACAAATCTTGGACTGGGTCATACGTTGACCTGATGACCAGTTAATGCAGTCAGGAGATGCTTATCAAAATCTCTGGTCTGACCATCATTGCATACTCATTGCCCATCATGGCGCTAGTGACCCTTGCATCCAGATATGCTGATGACACGCAAGTGCACTGCTCTTCAATCTGCCTGTAATAATAGACGTTACAACTGTCTATCAGTCTGGTTGTTATGATAGACAAGTTACAGCTGTCTTTCATTGCCTATTATGACCTACAGCTGTCTGTCAGTCTATTAAAAGCTACAGTGCCATCACTGCCATCAGTGCCATCTGTCACATTCTCTTTAGCGCGCTACCAACACTTGTCTGTGTATTTGTTTTATCCAGACTTGATTACTACAACTCCTTGCTTGCTGGCTAGTTTGTACACCTTCTTCACAAGCTCCAGAAAGTGCAGAAGTCTGGTGCTTAGAGCCAGGAAACGGGACCATGTCACTCTTCTCCTTTGTTTTCTGCACTTGCTACCCATGCCCTCTCCCGTCTAGTACAAACTGTGTTGTGATTTAATCTGTTTTGCAGGTTCCTTCCCTGACTACTTCTCTAAGCTTCTGTTCTATTGCATCCCAGCCAGACCACTGCACTCTTCGACTCATGATCGTATAAGAATCATCCCTGTCACCCAAACAACAACAAATGGTCACTGGACTTTTTTTGCGCAAAAAACTCTCACCTGCCATACCCGCGACCTAATCACCATCAAGTCCTTTAACCGTGGACTAAAATCGTACTAAAATCGTAAGTGCAGCACCCCATCATGACCTGTTAATTGTGATGGGCGACATGAATGCCAAAGTTGGGAACGACAACACCCATGTAGAGAGAACTATGGGCAGACATGGTTGTGGCTGCATGAACGAGAACGGAGAGAGGCTAGTGGAGCTATGCACTATGTACAACCTGGTGATTGGAGGAACACTATTCCCTCACCGTAACGTCCACAAGCTAACATGGTGCTCGCCCAATGGTAGGGACAGTAACCAGATCGACCACCTAATGATCAACGGCTCCTGGAGACGTTCCCTGCTTGACTTCAGGGTGAGAAGAAGAGGAGATGTTGGAAGTGACCATCACCTTGTTGTAGCAAACATAAAAATGAAACTGCGAAGTACAGGACGCAAGTCAGCAGCACACAGACGCTTTGATGTGGAAAGATTGCAGGATCCCAAGCTGAAAAATGCCTTCACTCTTCAAGTGAAAAACAGATTTCAGGCACTTCCAGACATGACAGACATTTGCGAGGCAGACGCAGAAAGCATAAACCAGAGATGGGACCTTGTGAGAACAGTGTACCAGAAAAGCAGCGAGACGAGTCTTGGACTGAGAGGAACTAAGAAGAAGGAATGGATAACACCAGAGACGTGGAAGGCGATAGAGGAAAGACGAGACCTTAAAAAGAAGGTGGCTAGCACCAGATCTGAAAGACTGCAAGAGACATTCAAACTACAGTACAGAGAGATGAACCGGAAAGTGAGGCGCTCGGCGAGATCAGACAAGCGTGCCTACTTGAACAATCTAGCAAGTGAGGCCGAAGAAGCAGCAAGAAAAGGAGAACAAGGAAAGCTGTACAAGATCACCAAGACGATTAGCGGCAAATTCCACAGCACCAACAATGCCCCAGTCAAGGACAAGGGAGGGAAGCTGCTAACGACAGAGAGAGAACAAGAAGCACGCTGGGCCGAACACTTCAGAGAGATCCTGAACAGACCACCACCTTCCGAAGTAGCCGACATACAAGAAGCCATTGAGGACCTAGACGTTAACATCGCCCCACCAGAGAAGCAGGAAATCATCACAGCAATTAAGTCCTTGAAGAACAGAAAGGCACTTGGTCAGGACAATCTGAATGCTGAATTATTCAAGGCAGACCCAGAACTGGCAGCCAATATCCTGCAACCCCTATTTACCGCAATATGGGAAGGGAAGCAAGTCCCAGATGACTGGACCAGAGGAGTGATCGTCAAAATCCCAAAGAAAGGATCCCTTAGCGACTGCAGCAACTGGCGAGGAATAACTCTCCTGTCCATCCCGAGCAAGATCATGACAAAGATCATCATCCAACGAATCTCAGAGGCAGTGGACACACAACTTAGAGAAGAACAGGCTGGTTTTCGTAGAAGAAGAGGATGCACCGACCAGATATTCGCACTACGCAACATCATTGAACAGTGCACAGAGTGGCAGAGGCAGTTCTATATTAACTTCGTAGATTTCCAGAAGGCTTTTGACAGCATCCATAGAGAGAGCCTTTGGCGCATCCTGAGAGCATACGGAATACCAATGGAAATTGTACTGCTGATCAAAAGCTTCTATGCGAACTTTTCATGCTGTGTTGGAAACAGTGACATCTACTTTGAGGTCGGGACCGGAGTGAGACAGGGCTGCGTGATGTCTTCCCTGCTCTTTAACCTTGTCATTGACTGGGTAACGCGCCATACAACGGAAGATGAACCAAGGGGCATACGATGGACACTCTCCACGAACTTAGAAGACCTAGACTTTGCCGACGACCTGGCCCTGCTGTCACACACCCACCGGCACATGCAAGAGAAGACGACTCGCCTGCACACTTTTGCGCATCAGGTCGGACTGCACATCAGCCGGACAAAGACAGAAGTGATGACCCTGAACACCACCAATCCAACACCGATCAGCATAGAGGGAGAAGACCTGCCGATGGTTGAAAGCTTCACCTACTTGGGCAGCGTGGTCACGCAAGATGGAGGAGCAGGCCGTGACATCCAGAGCAGACTGAGCAAAGGCAGGGGCATCTTTTGTAGCCTACGCAACATCTGGAAGTCGACACAGTACAGCATCAATACCAAGCTGAGACTTTACCAGAGTCTGGTCCTGTCCACTCTACTGTATGGCTCGGAGTGCTGGCGAATGACTGACCGCGACCTCAACAAACTGTCAGTCTTCCACACCAAAAGCCTGCGAAGAATTCTGGGCATCTTCTGGCCAAGGACAATCTCCAACGATGAACTACTTGCCCAGTGCGGGCAGGAGAGTATGGCCACCATCCTGTTGAAGAAGCGATGGCGCTGGATTGGTCACGTCCTCCGAGGCGGGAGCAACTCCATCATAAAAACTGCCTTACACTGGACGCCAGAAGGAAAACGCAAGCGAGGTCGGCCCAAGATCACCTGGCGCCGAACTGTGGAGGCAGACATGAAGACCCAAAACCTCAGCTCGGGTACTGTGGGGAGTCTAGCCCAGGACAGGCAAAAGTGGAGGACCTTTGTCACTGCCCTACGTGCCGACCGGCATAACGGGAACTAACTAACTAACTAACTAAAATCGTACACTTTCCATGATACTTAGTCCTAATAGCATTCTATATAATGCTAGTCCATCTTTTAACCGTTTCTTACATTTTTTCGTCTGTTGACTAGTCCGCCTCCTTGTCTGCCTCTGCAGATTCACAAAATTCTCAATCCTTACTGTTGGTCACCCAGTTCTTCTTCCCGTCTTTTACATTTGTCCCTTGTTACTTATCTGTTCTGTTGTTTATCCTCTCGTCTTTCGTGCGCTGTCCATGTCTTTTTCTTGTCTCGAGCGCTGAGAGCATGCACTTTCATGAGCGTTATCCTGCGCTGTATAAATCACGCATTTCTTGTTATTATTTACTTGTATACACTTAATGTTTCCAAACCCCAGGTTAGTTGCATGTTCAACTTAATAAGGAATTTGGTCTATGCATATTCTAACACCACATTGATAATACAAGAGGTAATAAGAATGTACCCGTGGTGTAGCACAGCAGCGCCTTTCATTATTACCTTTGCTGTTTTTCTTCATGTTCTTGAGATGTATGTCGTGCACTTGAACATACAGAGAAAGACCAGCTCTGACAATCAGAATACAATAATGCTTTTACAAATAAAACCTTCAATTATTCCCTTGTGACTTAGAGACTGGCGCATTCATACCTGTAAAGAGAATTCTACTTCAACACTTCGTGCAATAATTAATATCAAACATACCGTGTGCGGACTTTTTGCCGACGGACGTTTCACCGACGGACGTTTCGCCGCCGGACGTTTCGGAGTCGGACGTTTTGCCGACCGGCGTTTCGCCGCCGGACGTTTCGCCGCATTATGTCAGAGAGAGAGAGAGAGCTTACTTACTTCTCAAAGAATGAAAGTAACTACTAGATTACACAATAATTCTTTATTTCAAACAAATTTTACACACAGACTTCACAGACAGTTCACTTTGATTGTCACAGATTATGCGCAACAGCTTTGAGAAAAAACATTGCTACAATGGCGAGAGAAATGTGTGAGCTAACGGTTCACATGAGGAGGGATAGTGAGAGAGAGTTCACTGAAACATTGATACAATGGCGAGAGAAATGTGTCAGCTAAGGGGCGTCACACACTTGACTTCGGCTAAAGGTCCCGCGTGAAATGCCGAAATGAAGTGCCCCGCGCCGAAACGTCCGGCGGCGAAACGCCGGTCGACAAAACGTCCGACTCCGAAACGTCCGGCGGCGAAACGTCCGGTCGGCAAAACGTCCGTCGGCGAAAAGTCCGTGTACCCAAACATACATTAAATATAGATATGATAATAAAGACATACTTTCCGCTTAGCACATGGAGTTGAAAATTGTTTGTGTATGTGTTTGAAGCCTCTATTGCTGCTAGTTGTTATGAAGAAATTTTTCTTTTGCTCATAATCACTTAAAGGGTTACTCAGGGCTTGTGATAAGGCTGTGGCGACAGTCAAGCGTTTCAAAACTATATTTAGTTACAATTACAGAGCACGAAAGCGATACATGAGAACTAAAGCCATTTGCAAATCTTTTTTTCAATTCCCACCATGCCAGTTAACTTTTTCATCTCAGTTGCTCTTGAGTCGGCTTCCATAGCATTACACACTGCTTCGCTACCCATGGTAGGGCATTTTGTTCATGAGTAAATTGAGGATGACGATAATGATGATCCTACAACCTCCCTACACAACAAAGTATTTCACTTTACTCAGTGAAAGGTCATGACATATCTCTTCAGAGAAACGAAATAGTTTAGTATAATGTAGAACATATTTTGATACAAGAACAACTTGCTACACACGCAGTCAGTGTTAGAGACAACTGTTGTGCTGGAATGACACCGACATTCAATATCAGAATACGTGACATGAGACACAAACTTGTCTAAATTGTAAAACATGGCTGCCCATGTATGATTACTGAAACAAAGAAAGTGTAATTTCGTGATAATGTTCTTGCTGCTATACAATTTTTTCTTAAATATCGGTGTAGAGATTCAGGTATTTGTTTGACAGTAAAGAAGAGGAAAGAAAATGTCTTTCTTTGTTGATGTGTCAAGACTTAAAGGCTTAGTCGGTCTGAATTTTCGATAAACCCTTTCTTGCCCTTCTATCCCAAATCCAAATATTGTGTTGAAGGTAAATGGATTTTTGATGATTTGTGTGGTATTCAAACTCTTTAAACTGATATCGGAAAATAGGTTGAGCAACGAAAGGAAGGAGAAGTGTTCTCTCTCCACACAAAGCTGGCCACAAGAAAGTGGGATGTCCAACACACAAGTCCGTACAAAGGTAAGATCACAAGGAAACGTTTAATGTAACGAGGACACGATAATCACAGTAAAGTTGTACAACAACATTGAAGTGCCTTGGCAAGAAACAAGTGAACTAAGAGCCTTTACTGGAGACAGGTGGAGCCAAGAGCATCATTCACTACAGTTCTTCATCAGGTGCTGACGGAGAACTTGTGAAGCTTTTCCTGCTTCATTCTTCCAAAGCTTTGCATGGCATTGTCTCATCTCACCACTCTTCCCTGAATTTTTGTAATGTTAGCGCCAGCTCCTGCAACAAATGACAGTCAGCTCATATAAAGGTTCTGACCCACGGCACAAAATCTTATCATCATTCGCCGACTTTGGCAAAGAGTAGACCATCCGTTACTAATGTAAAGGTCAGAGGTGAGTTCCTTGTATCGCACTGTGTGATGAGAGTACAATAACACTCACCTTTTCATCCTTTTAATTTTTTGACACAAAGCATCAAAGTAAAACTATTAGGAAAATAAACACATTTATTCCAAATTTTTTTTAATTTTCCTGGAAAATGTATAGTAGCTTTTTTGTAGATGCCTTACCCTCTGCAGTGTGTGGTTCTCAAAATATGGAAGTCAAATGACTTAATGTTGTTTAATTTCATATGTTGTCGATGTTGATGGAATGTGGTAGAAATGTATCCGCTACCAATATTAGAAATTAAACTAAGATTGTGCTCCACTGTGATGTATTTAAATAAACATGTCCGATTATCGCCCACGCGAACCTCGTTGTACCAAGAAATAACATTTTCACCATCATTACATTTTTTCATTCTCCACGCTTAATTGATTTTCTAATGATCAGCAGAGGACACAGTTTCCTGCCTAAGCTTACGCTGATTATTGAGATGATGACTCCTTATCTTTGATTAGTATATCTGTAAAATAAAAAATTATTAACTTTGTTACTGACGTGAATTTACTGTAAAATGATATGAATGACTATAATAATTATTGTTTAATGATAAAAACAATGATGATTACATAATAACTATAATGGTTAATACGTAAGAAAGATAAAGATGAATCGATTGATCAATATAATGAATATTAGAGACTCTCGCATGTACAAATGATTGTAGAATTTTAGAGGATTAATTTCAATTACTTACTATTTTTCACAAATAAAAGGATAGTTAGAGATGCAACTGATGTCGTTCCAATGCCCGTTTTTTTCAATTACGGCACAGTCCTCTTCGCCTAAATTATTCGGCTCCCCTGGATACCAGTGAGTGTACTTCACCCTAGTCCATGTTGTGATGTACGCCCAGTGGCCCTCATAATGAATGTCGGTTATTCCCATGTGCACACTTTCAACTGTAAAAAGACCACAAACGTAATGGACATGTAGTTCTGTATACTGTTTCTCTCAATGCCTTCAGATGATTCATAATGTACTGAATAAATGCTGCTAACATAGTCACACGAGAAAACACATCGTGTCAATATGTAGCTGTAGGTAGGATGACACTTAAAAGACACAAACAATGACAGCAGCTGTGTTGTCTGTTGACTGGAGTCTGAATGAGGAAGAGTGCGAGCTGTAGAAGTGCAGAAAATTCTCACAAATGACACATCATCTATTTCACCTCAAGGAAGCTAGAGATGTGACTACAAAACAAACTATGCCACATTCCGTTAAACTGAGACAACAACTCATGCTGATGGATGGGAGGTCACTAGAGCTCACCTTGCCCTTGCTAGGTGAATTTTCATTACCTGTCTGTGATATGTCACAGAGTGGCTCAATAATACGAAGCTCAAAAAAGGGATTAGGATTAATTCTGTGTGATTTGACTTTAGAGTGAAAATGGATTCCATGACTGCCGTTAAAACGATCATAATTGAGGTACTCATCACGATTATTCCCTTGATGCGGCAGGTAAAACGCGCCGGCCACAGGTGTGCGGTCAATGGTTGTAACCTCAGTACAGTCTGAGCTTGTAACTGTGCGTGATTGATTGAATACATAAGGGAGAAAACACTGGATCCTTCAGGAATTGTTGCACCATGGATTACTTCCCTGTAACGCCGAAAAAGTCAACCAATCTTGTGTTTCATTGTGTTTAATTACACGTAGACGAAGGTTTAGTCGTTCAAGCGCCATGTCAAAGGCGATTGCCAGTTACTCAAGTCAACTTGGATTTCTACTCAGAAAACCGAAAATAAAAAGAAAAAGTAAAAAATATTTTAATTCAAATCAATATTCTCGTAAAATATATTCCTGTTTTGTACATGTGTGTGTATATATATATTGGATAAATATTTGTTTTCTTAATGTCTCACTTTTGACCTACTTTCCGATTTGTGAATTCTCTGTCCTATACAGTTACAGTCTCTCAGTTGATTTTGCTACAAAAAACAAACTGTTTATTTGTTAAACTTTAGGCCACTTAAAACCTAGCTAATGACAATATGTATGGTGGAAGTTTGCTCCATGTAATGATAGTGTGGTTTGTCCATTGTATCAGAATACGTGTAAAAAATGGATGAAAGAAGTAAAAAAGATATTATAGATGTGTTGGTTTTTGGTTTTTTATTATTAATTGTATAGGTGTAATACATTGTAAAATATAAAGTTGCATTATGATTCAATGTTATCGCCACATAAACATCACAATAACTTTTTGTGGTTACACTGCATCATTCAAAGATACCAAATAACACCTAAACCATTAATATTCATAGGTTTTTAGGCAGAAAAGACGAATCTTAGAATAAAAGAAAACCAATTGGCTTCTCCTAAAATTCCTTGGAGTCTAATACCTTGAGACAGGCTTACAGTTAATGAAAGTTGCACAGGGCTAGTAAGGTCTAGTGACCTCCAATCCACCAGCACGAGTTGTTCGCCAGTAGTGTTAGGCGGTTAGACATTCCTATATCTAATATACACTCACATCATAGTTCTTACCTCCTTTTTTCTGAAGAAAATCACGAATATACGAGTTTTCTTCTTCAGAGCTGATTTCAACAAGATAACTTCTTTGGTGTTTACACGTAGTCTGCGCCAAAAACATGTTATCACAACATTTTAAGAACATACGTTGATCAAAACAAATACAGTGATACCTCGGTTCTCGAACGCCTTGACTTTCGACCAAATCGGTATTCGACCAGGAAATTCGAGAAAATTTTGTCTTGGAATCCGAACAAATATTTGGAACTCGAACATCCGAACGTCCGAGATGAGCCGAATGGCGTTCATTCTGCCCAGCGCGCCTTGCTTGCGTCATCAGTGTGAGTGCAGAGAGAGAGAGTCACGTTTTTGTGGAGAGTCATGAAATGTGTGCAAAATGGGCAGAAATCGCAAATTTTGTTGAACAACATCACCCTGATAAAGTGGTAGCAAATAGAGCAGTTAACATTTTTAATGACAATGTTATGTCCACTTTCCGCAAAATTTTGCAAAGGAGAAAAAAACAGCAAACAATTGACAAATTCTTCCGTAAAGAAATCAGACAAGCAACTGCAGAGCAAGATTCTGATTCTCCTCAGCAAAAGATACAGAGAACAGAAACACCCGAAGAGCAGTTACCCTCTGTTTTTATTGAAGAGGACTCCCCTTCAAAACAATAACCATCCCCCTTCCCTCCTCCCTCCACATTCATTCCCTCCTGCCATAAAGTTTGGTACAGGTACAGTAAATGAAACACAATTTACTGTACTGTACTGTACTGTACATTTTATTTTTTGTTTTAATAAATACACTTTTATTTCTTATTTCTTGTTGAGACTCATGTTTTTCTACATATTATATACAAATTAGGCCAGTAAATAGGCATTTTCTGGGGCTTGGAACGAATTAATCCAGTTTCCATTATTTCCTTTGGGTTTCATTGCTTCGGTTCTCGAACAATTTGGTTCTCGACCGTCCTTCCGGAACGAATTATGTTCGAGAACCGAGGTATCACTGTATATATATATATCATAATAATAGCTCAGATGCGTGTGTATATTTATTTATAAAGCACCACTAGCGAATATTTAAGTGCTATGTGACAGAGACTACTAAACATGGATGTAGATGAGAATACTAAGTCATAGCAGTCAGTATTTTTGTAACAGAAGTTGAATTAATAATTCTCTTAAAGATAATTGCATTCAATAGATATATTGTAATGCAACTATTACTTCACACTGCACTAGTACACGTAAAGGTTAGATATTTTCCCTTTTACTTTTAGCTCTGAAATAGAGAGTGTACTTTACTACATTTTATATTGAAATTTCAAGTCCGGCATTGGACACAATAAGTTGGTAGAAAAGAGTAAAGGTGTCACCTGTGCGGCCAAATGAGTTACAGTCTTTTCAAAGTACTTGTAGCAGTGTCTACCAAAAGATTCCCAGGTATAGTCACAGCGGGCATCTACGTCTGTGGATTGGGGATAGAAAGACACATCATCCTCTCGTGTCATACAGGTGTGAAAATAGCTACCTGTGCTAGTGTGCACATTATTGGAACAATATTGATGACTTAAATGAGAAAGTAATCATTAAACAATAGCATTTTCATTGGGTTTCTGAAAACTCCAAATTATTAACAGATACATCAGAATTCTACATGGACTATAGTAGACTAATAACTTCGCTACTGTAGTGAAATATAAGAAAATAAAAAAATTCGTCTGAGTAAAATTCTACGTTCGTAGCAATATTTTGCAGGTGCTGCAACCAGTATCCCACCCCCACACTATCTGACACTTGAGTCAAGAAGTTTTTCTTAGAAGGGCACATGTAGGGGAAAGGGAAAACGGAGAGCAACGTTTCACCAAAGTGTTCAGAAAGCATCGCCCATCAGCTTTGAGCAAAGAATTAATGACTTCCAGCGCCGTCGAGAGAGAGAGGACGAGAAACAGAGCGAGAGAGAGAGAGAGAGTGAGAGTTAAAGAGTGAAAGAGAGAGAGATAGATGCGGCGGGAAGGTTGGTGGGTTCGTGCGGCAAGCGACTGTGAACTACAGTTTCTAAAGCACACAATAATGAAATTAGAAATTTTACAAAAAAAAAAACGTAAGAAACAACGGATAAAAGATTTTCATCACTCACTAACAAAACACATGGACAATAAAGTAGAGCTATTTCCAAGCACACTTTTTAATGTCAAAAATGTAAATGAAATACTAAAAGCAACAGTTGAATCTCTGCAAAAGCAAGCAGGTGTTGAAAGAGGAAATTTGCAGACGAACAAGTCACTCCAATCAGCGTGAGGAAGAAATAAATCTCCTAGAGCAGTACTCACGGAGGGAGTCAGTAATCATCATAATCATCAATCATCAATCATCATCATCATCATGAGAATACAAAAAAACATGGGTTAAGATGTTTACAACAAATATTTAAAAGTCTTACCCTGAGCAACCGAAAGGCTAAATATTAACAATTGTATTAGAAATCCATGTTTACAACGGTTTAAACATTGTAGTAGTACACCACTGGTCTTACCTTGTTCAAACATCAGCATAAACATCATAACAGTAGCTAATGTAGATGTCAGCCTGAACGCAGACCTCATTTTTGCTGCTCAACGACAGAATAACGGCACAAAGACTTGACTTGACTAAACGTTCGTATTCTCTTGAGTAAGATAAAGGTGTGACGAGGATTACGCGGCTGTCAGATTGCAGTATCTTCCCCTCTTGCTTTCTTCCCAACGTAGTTGGCGAACCTCGTTTTCAAATAAATAGAAAAAAATATGCGATATACTATTTGAACTCATTCCCTTAATCGAAACACAAACACAGAGAAAATTTAAAGTAATCAAGATATAGTTTATTTGCTCCATTTCTCAGACTATCAATAATTTTGTTGTTAATAAGAAATACAGTAGTTTGCTCTTTTTTTTCTTAAAGCACCTATGTTTCTTGCATGTAAGCTTAAATAAAACAAATCGCTTGACACACGACTAAAGGTTTTTTGATATAAGAATTCTCCCTTTTCTCATATTGTGACATAGATACTCAGTCAATGTGAAGAGAGTTCGCGAAAGCCTTAAAACTTTGTTCCTAATCGAGATTATTTTGGTGGTTATATAATCGACAAAGAACTATTATATATTATGCAAAAAGTGGTTTTTACTGTGAATACCTGTATTGTATGTACACAAACGCTCATTTCACAAGATTTGACCTTCCACATCAACTGGTTCTGTGGATAGTGGATTTTTTTACTTGCAGACAGCAGAGGGTGTATGTAAATAATAATTATTTTGATATTGTTGTTACAAGCACCGGGTCCCCACAAGGCTGTTGTCTATCACCCATGTTGTTTATCATGTACACTGAAGCTGTAGAAGTACAGAGGACAATAGCCCAGCCTATAAGATCTTTGGAATTTAAGTGAAAGAATTAAGTGAAAGAACTTTGTTTACAGAGGTGTGATTGTCTGACTGCGTGCGCGCGTGCATCCATGTGGATGACGTGCATATATGTGTGTACGTTTGTGGAATAAGAGGCTGGCATATGGTTGTACCTCATATACAAGTCGCAAAGACTCGCTGGTAGGTGTATTGGTGTACATGATAAGGTCTGTCGTACGACATGAGAACACGCAGCATGGGGGCGCTGCTTGCGTGCTTGTACGTCACAACACAGTTAGGGTTCGCTTACAATTTTTTTCATTACGAAGTAATCACCAAAAGAAACAACGGTACAAATCAAACAAACTTCTGGGTAACTGAAGTGTCTAAGACTTTCAAAGATAATTATTTGTTATTTCGAGGATTAGAAATTTTCCTTTTGACATTTTTACCTTTATGCATAGTCGTATGTATTTTTATTGCAACAAAAGCGACTGTCGTGAAACTACGGTCTGCCATAGCGTGGCGCCGAGAGACCAGTTCCAGCGGAAGTGACAGTCAGGGCCAACAGAGGGCGCTCATCAAGATGCTCGTGATTGTGTCGTGTGTGTATATTATAACCTCAATACCGTATGTCGGTTACATTTTAATCTCAGTCTTCCTACCTGACTTTGACATTGGCGGTAAATACCAGAACAGCTTTTTGACTCTCGCTATTATTGCAATGATATGCACAGAGGTCAACTGTGCCTTCAACTTTATTATCTATTATCGGCATTCCTCCCGCTATAGACTGGAGATGAACACCATCTTAGGATGTACAATTGCCAAAGTTACATAAAGTAAAAACCGTGTTTTCGTAGTATATCAGTACTGAATTTCTTAACATTATTTGTACATCGAATGAAAGTTATCCTTTGGTCTTAATAATGAAAATGTAAAAAGAATCATATGATATGCAACAGTTCAGCCACAATGACATTATTTATTAACGTAAAACTACGTCTAGCAGGCAGTTTATCTGTAAGACGAGTGCAGAAAGAAAGATTTACACAACGATGAAACTTTTACTTAAGTGATATAGTGAATGGCCAAACGTGAAAAAGATATTATGCAATATTATGTGTGCACGCACATGTGCGTGGTGTGAGCTTGATTATACATAATCTTTGTTATTTTTGTTTTCACATTGAAGTATAAGACTGAACAATCTTTGATCTTTATTCGAAAATGTCGTGACATAAATCTCCACTGACTTCATCCTCCTTTCTTCAGCTTCGCAGGGTCGGTCGATGTGGTTGGTGCTGTCGTCCTCTCGCTATTCACGAAATATTCATCGTTAGAGTAGGGTGGACGTGGAATTCGTTGACACAACTATGTTACAAAAAACGCTCGATTTCGCGGCAAGCGCTTCATTCTAATGGCCTGTTTTCTTACCATTAATGTGATTTTTAAAACAAAAAAAAAAAAAAATAATATAAAAAGTAAGATTCCGCTCTTTTGTTCAGATTTTTATATTGATCTTTTGAATACATAATTTCAGGAATTAAGAGGATTAAAAATTAAAATAAGAGAAAATAAACCAACAATTATAACAACAGCATAAGCCAGTGTATATGTTTATAGACCCATTAAGTATAAAAATAAAAATACTCCGCAACATTTCGATTGCTAGGAGTTAAGGATCGTGACTCGCGTTTATCTCAGGCGACAAGAAGTAGGCGCTAATTGTGATGACAGTTTAACCAACCTTCTCATTAGCTGCTCTTTTCTTCTCCTGTGGGGTCAGGTACCCGTACAGGAGCTGGGGATGGGGTCAGCTAGGGCAAGTACATTGCACCATTCAAGTCTGGAACCTGTCAGTTCGTGCTTCCACTTTTCAGTGTGTTTGTGGCAGGTAGGGGGTATGTATGTCTCGTCTTAGTATGCTTTGACAATATTCTGATGTCACACACACAAATAAAATAGTCAAATGTTTATAAATGCTGCACACTTTCTCTTTCGTCCAGACGGTGTAGCAGCCAACTTACAAATCTTGGACTGGGTCATACGTTGACCTGATGACCAGTTAATGCAGTCAGGAGATGCTTATCAAAATCTCTGGTCTGACCATCATTGCATACTCATTGCCCATCATGGCGCTAGTGACCCTTGCATCCAGATATGCTGATGACACGCAAGTGCACTGCTCTTCAATCTGCCTGTAATAATAGACGTCACAACTGTCTATCAGTCTGCTTGTTATGATAGACAAGTTACAGCTGTCTTTCATTGCCTATTATGACCCACAGCTGTCTGTCAGTCTATTATAAGCCACGTAATATCAGTGCCATCTGCCACATTCTCTTTAGCGCGCTACCAACACTCTTGTCTGTGTGTTTGTTTTATCCAGACTTTATTACTACAACTCCTTGCTTGCTGACATATTTGTATACCTTCTTCACAAACTCCAGAAAGTGCAGAAGTCTGCTGCACGTCTGATGCTTAGAGCCAAGAAACAGGACCATGTCACTCCTCTGATTTGTTTTCCGCACTTGCTACCCATGCCTTCTCCCATCTAGTACAAACTGTGTACACCACATTGATAATACAAGAGGTAATAAGAATGTACCCGTGGTGTAGCACAGCAGCGCCTTTCATTATTACCTTTACTATTTTTCTTCATGATCTTGAGATGTATGTCGTGCACTTGAACATACAGAGAAAGACCAGCTCTGACAATCAGAATGCAATAATGCTTTTACAAATAAAACCTTCAATTATCCCCTTGTGACTTAGAGACTGGAGCATTCATACCTGTAAAGGGCATTCTACTTCAACACTTCGTGCGATAATTAATATCAAACATACCTTAAATATAGATATGATAATAAAGACATGCTTTCCGCTTAGCGCATAAGAGTTTTAACATTTTGGTGTATGTGTGTATGTGTTTGAAGCCTCTATTGCTGATAGTTGTTATGAGGAAATTTTTCTTTTGCTCATAATCACTCATACAAACATAAAATAAGTATATATCTATATATGTACAAATGATACATGCATGAATTGGACTTTACGACTTTTGGATTGTTTATGACTCTTTAAGCCAATGCACAGACAATTGCAAACCTTTTTTTTCAATTCCCACCATGCCAGTTAACTTTTTCTTCTCAGTTGCTCTTGATTCTGCTTCCATAGCATTACACACTGCTTCGCTAACCATGGTAGGGCATTTTGTTCATGAGTAAATTGATGATGACGATAATGATGATCCTACAACCTCCACACAGCAAAGTCTCCCACTTTACTCAGTGAAAGGGCATAACATATTTCTTCATAGAAACGAAATAGTTTATTATAATGTAGAACATATTTTGATACAAGAACAACTTGCTACACACGCAGTCAGTGTTAGAGACAACTGTTGTGCTGGAACGACACCGACATTCAATATCAGAATACGTGACATGAGACACAAACTTGTCTAAATTGTAAAACATGGCTGCCCATGTATGATTACTGAAACAAAGAAGTGTAATTTGGTGATAATGTTCTTGCTGCTATACAATTTTTTCTTAAATATCGGTGTAGAGATTCAGGTATTTGTTTGACAGTAAAGAAGAGGAAAGAAAATGTCTTTCTTTGTTGATGTGTCAAGACGTAAAGGCTTAGTCGGTCTGAATTTTCGATAAACCCTTTCTTGCCCTTCTATCCCAAATCCAAATATTTTGTTGAAGGTAAATGGATTTTTGATGATATGTGTGGTATTCAAACTCTTTAAACTGACATCGGAAAATAGGTTGAGCAACGAAAGGGAGGAGACGTGTTCTCTCTCCACACAAAGCTGGCCACAAGAAAGTGGGATGTCCAACACGCAAATCCGTACAAACAAAGGTGAGATCACAAGGAAACATTTAATGTAACGAGGAAACGATAATCACAGTAAAGTTGCACAACAACATTGAAGTGCCTTGGCAAGAAACAAGTGAACTAAGAGCCTTTACTGGAGACAGGTGGAGCCAAGGGCATCATTCACTAGAGTTCTTCATCAGGTGCTGACGGAGAACTTGTGAAGCTTTTCCTGCTTCATTCTTCCAAAGCTTTGCATGACATTGTCTCCTCTTACCACTCTTCCCTGACATTTTTGTAATGTTAGCGCCAGCTCCTGCAACAGATGACAGTCAGCTCATGTAAAGGTTCTGACCCACGGCACAAAATCTTATCATCATTCGCCAACTTTGGCAAAGAGTAGAACTTCCGTTACGAATGTGAGGTCAGAGGTGAGTTCCTTGTATCGCACTGTGTGATGAGAGTACAATAACACTCACCTTTTCATCCTTTTAATTTTCTGACACAAAGCATCAGAGTAAAACTATTAGGAAAATATACACATTTATTCCAACTTTTTTTTTAATTTTCCTGGAAAATGTATAGTAGCTTTTTTGTAGATGCCTTACCCTCTGCAGTGTGTGGTTCTCAAAATATGGAAGTCAAATGACTTAATGTTGTTTAATTTCATATGTTGTCGATGTTGATAGAATGTGGTAAAATGTATCTGCTACCAATATTAGAAATTAAACTAAGATTGTGCTCCACTGTGATGTATTTAAATAAACATGTCCGATTATCGCCCACGCGAACCTCGTTGTACCAAGAAATAACATCTTCACCATCATTACATTTTTTCATTCTCCACGCTTAATTGATTTTCTAATGATCAGCAGAGGACACAGTTTCCTGCCTAAGCTTACGCTGATTATTGAGATGATGACTCCTTATCTTTGATTAGTATATCTGTAAAATAAAAAATTATTAACTTTGTTTCTGACGTGAATTTACTGTAAAATGATATGAATGAATATAATAATTATTGTTTAATGATAAAAACAATGATGATTACATAATAACTATAATGGTTAATACGTAAGAAAGATAAAGATGAATCGATTGATCAATATAATGAATATTAGAGACTCTCGCATGTACAAATGATTGTAGAATTTTAGAGGATTAATTTCAATTACTTACTATTTTTCACAAATAAAAGGATAGATAGAGCGGCAGCTGATGTCGTTCCAATGCCCGTTTTTTTCAATTACGGCACAGTCCTCTTCGCCTAAATTATTCGGCTCCCCTGGACACCAGTGAGTGTACTTCACGCTCTGCCTTGCTTTGCTGTACATCCAGTGGCCCTCTCTATGAATGTCGGTTATTCCCATGTACACCTTTTCAACTGTAAAAAGACCACAAACGTAATGGACATGTAGTTCTGTATACTGTTTCTCTCAATGCCTTCAGATGATTCATAATGTACTGAATAAATGCTGGTAACATAGTCACACGAGAAAACACATCGTCTCAATATGTAGCTGTAGGTAGGATGACACTTAAAAAGACACAAACAATGACACAGCAGCTGTGTTGTCTGTTGACTGGAGTCTGAATGAGGAAGAGTGCGAGCTGTAGAAGTGATGTAAATACTCACAAATGACACATCATCTATTTCACCTCAAGCAAGCTAGAAATGTGACTACAAAACAAACTATGCCATATTCCGTTAAAGAATGTCAAGAAAACCGAAAATAAAAAGAAAAAGTAAATAATATTTTAATTCAAATCAATATTCTCGTAAAATATATTCCTGTTTTGTACATGTGTGTGTATATATATATTGGATAAATATTTGTTTTCTTAATGTCGCACTTTTGACCTACTTTCCTATTTGTGAATTCTCTGTCCTATACAGTTACAGTCTCTCAGTTGATTTTGCTACAAAAAACAAACTGTTTATTTGTTAAAGTTTAGGCCACTTAAAACCTAGCTAATGACAATATGTATGGTGGAAGTTTGCTGCATGTAATGATAGTGTGGTTTGTCCATTGTATCAGAATACGTGTAAAAAATGGATGAAAGAAGTAAAAAAGATAGTATAGATGTGTTGGTTTTTGGTTTTTTATTATTAATTGTATAGGTGTAATACATTGTAAAATATAAAGTTGCATTATGATTCAATGTTATCGCCACATAAACATCACAATAACTTGTGGTTACACTGCTTGATTCAAAGATACCAAATAACACCTAAACCATTAATTTCCATAGGTTTTTAGGCAGAAAAGACGAATCTTAGAATAAAAGAAGACCAATTGGCTTCTCCTAAAATTCCTTGGAGTCTAATACCTTGAGACAGGCTTACAGTCAATGAAAGTTGCACAGGGCTAGTAAGGTCTAGTGACCTCCAATCCACCAGCACGAGTTGTTCGCCAGCAGTGTTAGGCGGTTAGACATTCCTATATCTAATATACACTCACATCATAGTTCTTACCTCCTTTTTTCTGAAGAAAATCACGAACATACGAGTTTTCTTCTTCAGAGCTGATTTCAACAAGATAACTTCTTTGGTGTTTACACGTAGTCTGCGCCAAAAACATGTTATCACAACATTTTAAGAACATACGTTAATCAAAACAAATATATATATATATATCTTAATAATAGCTCAGATGCGTGTGTATATTTATTTATAAAGCACCACTAGCGAATATTTAAGTGCTATGTGACAGAGACTACTAAACATGGATGTAGATGAGAATACTAAGTCATAGCAGTCAGTATTTTTGTAACAGAAGTTGAATTAATAATTCTCTTAAAGATAATTGCATTCAATAGATATATTGTAATGCAACTATTACTTCACACTCCACTAGTACACGTAAAGGTTAGATATTTTCCCTTTTACTTTTAGCTCTGAAATAGAGAGTGTACTTTACTACATTTTATATTGAAATTTCAAGTCCGGCATTGGACACAATAAGTTGGTAGAAAAGAGTAAAGGTGTCACCTGTGCGGCATAATGAGTTACAGTCTTTTCAAAGTACTTGTAGCAGTGTCCACCAAAAGATTCCCAGGGATCGTCACAGCGGGCATCTACGTCTGTGGATGGGGGATAGAAAGACACATCATCCTCTCGTGTCATACAGGTGTGAAAATAGCTACCTGTGCTAACGTGCACATTATTGGAACAATATTGATGATTTAAATGAAAAAGTAGTCATTAAACAATAGCATTTTCATTGGGTTTCTGAAAACTCCAAATTATTAACAGATACATCGGAATTCTACATGAACTATAGTAGACTAATAACTTCGCTACTGCAGTGAAATATAAGAAAATAAAAAAATTCGTCTGAGTAAAATTCTACGTTCGTAGCAATATTTTGCAGGTGCTGCAACCAGTATCCCACCCCCACACTATCTGACACTTGAGTCAAGAAGTTTTTCTTAGAAGGGCACATGTAGGGGAAAGGGAAAACGGAGAGCAACGGTTCACCAAAGTGTTCAGAAAGCATCTCCCATCAGCTTTGAGCAAAGAATTAATGACTTCCAGCGCCGTCGAGAGAGAGAGGACGAGAAACAGAGCGAGAGAGAGAGAGAGTGAGAGTTAAAGAGTGAAAGAGAGAGAGATAGATGCGGCGGGAAGGTTGGTGGGTTCGTGCGGCAAGCGACTGTGAACTGCAGTTTCTAAAGCACACAATAATGAAATTAGAAATTTTACAAAAAAAAAAAAACGTAAGAAACAACGGATAAAAGATTTTCATCACTCACTAACAAAACACATGGACAATAAAGTAGAGCTATTTCCAAGCACACTTTTTAATGTCAAAAATGTAAATGAAATACTAAAAGCAACAGTTGAATCTCTGCAAAAGCAAGGTGTTGAAAGAGGAAATTTGCAGACGAACAAGTCACTCCATTCAGCGTGAGGAAGAAATAAATCTCCTAGAGCAGTACTCACGGAGGGAGTCAGTAATCATCATAATCATCAATCATCAATCATCATCATCATCATGAGAATACAAAAAAACATGGGTTAAGATGTTTACAACAAATAGTTAAAAGTCTTACCCTGAGCAACCGAAAGGCTAAATATTAACAATTGTATTAGAAATCCATGTTTACAACGGTTTAAACATTGTAGTAGTACACCACTGGTCTTACCTTGTTCAAACATCAGCATAAACATCATAACAGTAGCTAATGTAACTGTCAGCCTGAACGCAGACCTCATCTTTGCTGCTCAACGACAGAATAACGGCACAAAGACTTGACTTGACTAAACGTTCGTATTCTCTTGAGTAAGATAAAGGTGTGACGAGGATTACGCGGCTGTCAGATTGCAGTATCTTCCCCTCTTGCTTTCTTCCCAACGTAGTTGGCGAACCTCGTTTTCAAATAAATAGAAAAAAATATGCGATATACTATTTGAACTCATTCCCTTAATCGAAACACAAACACAGAGAAAATTTAAAGTAATCAAGATATAGTTTATTTGCTCCATTTTTCAGACTATCAATAATTTTGTTGTTAATAAGAAATACAGTAGTTTGCTCTTTTTTTTTCTTAAAGCACCTATGTTTCTTGCATGTAAGCTTAAATAAAACAAATCGCTTGACACACGACTAAAGGTTTTTTGATATAAGAATTCTCCCTTTTCTCATATTGTGACATAGATACTCAGTCAATGTGAAGAGAGTTCGCGAAAGCCTTAAAACTTTGTTCCTAATCGAGATTATTTTGGTGGTTATATAATCGACAAAGAACTGGTATATATTATGCAACAAGTGGTTTTTACTGTGAATACCTGTATTGTATGTACACAAACGCTCATTTCACAAGATTTGATCTTCCACATCAACTGGTTCTGTGGATAGTGGATTTTTTTACTTGCAGACAGCAGAGGGTGTATGTAAATAGTAATTACTTTGATATTGTTGTTACAAGCACTGGGTCACCACAAGGCTGTTGTCTATCACCCATGTTGTTTATCATGTACACTGAAGCTGTAGAAGTACATAGGACAATAGCCCAGCCTATAAGATCTTTGGAATTTAAGTGAAAGAATTAAGTGAAAGAACTTTGTTTACAGAGGTGTGATTGTCTGACTGCGTGCGCGCGTGCATCCATGTGGATGACGTGCATATATGTGTGTACGTTTGTGGAATAAGAGGCTGGCATATGGTTGTACCTCACATACAAGTCGCAAAGACTCGCTGGTAGGTATATTGGTGCACACGATAAGGTCTGTCGTACGACATTCCGGAGTAGGCATCGCTCAATAATGTAAGTAAATTCTACTAATTTTATATGTTCAATGCCCGCTTGCATCTGCAAGGACCTGAGTATTGATCCTTCAATTAACCTGAAATCTCTGCAGCCAAGAATTTTCATTTTTGTTTTTTTTTTTATTTTATGCTTGGTAAAAATAAGCTAATACTTTTTTTTATTCAGGTTTACTATTATTATGAAAACTAAAACAATAGACATACTAATGGGAACTCTTTTTCTCAAAGATATTAACCATTTTAGAATTTTGCAAACTTCTGAAAACAACTTTATCAACTAAAGTACGAAGACCTATCTGCTCATCGTATCGTCAGGTATGACTGATATTTTGAAGAAAGACCGTGAGACCTCTTACAAATTTTGTGATTGTGCGAGCGAGCGTATCAATGTTTACAATTATAGTGGAGCAGAACCTGGAGATTGATGTCTGTACCTTTCAAATAGTAAAAGAATTTTTTTCTCTATAAGCAGAACATGTAGGTAAGGGGTATGTGATGAATTGGTATGTGTGAAAGACATAACACAAGATTACAAATTGACTGTAATCTCTGTTTATTGCAAACAAAGGTTTGTATTCTTTCCCAATGCACTTCAGTAAATCAAAGGTCAGATACTCCAAATCCTTTTTACCAGAACTGCCATGGTTATGATAACGAACGATACAGTCATCGAGATTTACTTACTGCCACCTATAACCAGCCATTTGTGTATGCAAACTGCCCTCGTTTGACGATCAAAATATTTTCTAGTATACCATACTTTTTTCTCTCCTAATATTAAGGACTGATTAATTTCTATGTCTGTACATGTGTGCAGCGCAGGACTGTACTTGTGTACTTTAAAGAGCACGTGTGTGTGTGTGTGTGTGGGTTGTGGTGTGTGTGGTGGTGGGTAGGTGGGTGGGTGTCTGTGTGGGTGAGTGTCGGGTGTATGTGGCTGGGTGGGCGTGGGTGTGGCGTGCGCGAGTGCTCGCGCCAAATAAAGTTACCTTCATTTGCAAAAATGTTTCTATTTGATATTTAAAAGATAAATCTGACACACGCACGTTTGCTGTAGTCCAGTGGTCCGTGTGTGCACGCAGTCCGTCTTTGCGTGGAATATATTCTCGCTTAATGAGCTCAATCTAAAAGTTATTATTGATTACTTGACTACAGACACTAAAACAAAACCAGGATTACTTGACAAAAGTAGGTTTTGTTTCACACAAAAATATTTTACTTCACAAAATACTTTTTTAAATAAGTAAATAAAATTGTTAACATTTTGTAAATTACTATAAGTTTTTACTTTTATATGAAAATTCTTTTCAGTGAAAACTAATCAAAGATGATCAAATAAGGGATGGTTAAAAAAAACTTTTTTGAAAATTGGATATCAGTTTTATAGAATAAAATGCGATGACATTTGTCGATCGACTATTCCGTAAAACTATAAAATCTTAAATCTCAAAGAACTACCACTCTAGCATCCTTTCAACAACAATAATGACCGGAAACTTCAGCTTGTCTTATTCTGACAGCGAAGTTAAGGTTTTCTTGCCATGGAACAGTCCGTACTATCTCATCAGTTATGACACGTTTAAACCAGTGAATCTGGTACTACAGTGTTTTGCTAAACCGCTCTTTACACTGGTGGGCATTCCGTCCAACATAGTCAACTGTGTGGTCTTCTGGCGCCAGGGTCTGAGAGACCGGATGAACTTCTGTCTCTTCTGTCTGGCACTAGCAGACATGTATTTTTTAATTTGTGTTCTTTGTGTATCACAGATTGGTTCGTTCGTCGAACTTGCAGACGAAGTGCTAGGAAAAGAAATTTATTACAAGTCTAACAGCAAAGGCTTGGCAATAACCGAGCAAGCGAGGACCATGACCAGTTGTATCAACCTCGTCATCTCCATCGAACGATGTGTGTGCGTTTATCTGCCCCTTCATGCAAATTCCTTCATGAAAACTAGCAGCATGGGGCTGCTTCTTGCTTCTGTCTTCATCATCACCCAGTTGGGCTTTGTCTACAATTTCTTTCATTACGAAGCAGTCTTCAAACAAAACAACATTACAAACCAAACAACATTTTTCGGTGGAGAAGTGTCAAAGACTTTCAAAGATAATTATTTGTTATTCCGAGGACTAGACGTTTTCTTTTTGACATTTTTACCTTTATGCATTATTGTAAGTATTTTGATTGCAACAATAGCGACTGTCGTAAAGCTACGGTCTGCCATAGCGTGGCGCCGAGAGACAAGTTCCAGCGGAAGTGACAGTCAGGGCCAACAGAGGGCGCTCATCAAGATGCTTGTGTTTGTGTCGTGTGTGTATATTATAACCTCATTACCGTATGTCGCGTATATTTTGACCCCAGTTTTCTTACACGACTTCGACATTGGAGGTAAATACCAGAACAGCTTTTTGATCATGGCTACTGTCGCGAGGATATGTACAGAGATTAACTGTTCTTTCAACTTTATTATCTATTATCGACACTCATCACGCTATAGACTAGAAATTAAAACCCTCTTCTGCTGTGAAAGTGCCAAACACAACAGCAAGTGAGAACGATGTAGTTTGTAAATTGTCAGTAGATTGAAGACGAGGCTTTGAGCTGTAGTATACATACTTCTCCGTTGTACAGAACCAGGTAATAAGTAACCTTTGATAAGAGAAACATCCCCTTCCACTCGCTTAATACACACACTCACATACTTAGTTTCGGCATCCAACAAAAAAAAAACAACAACATTTGTGTGTGTGCAGAAAGTGGATTTGCATTGGAAAAAATATAGATTTACAGAAAGGTATCATTTTCTCAGGTTCTGCGATTCTTTATTTAGCAACATTATTTAGTATTTGTGTGCAGACGGTACAAGTTAGCTTTGTTTTACATTTTTCCTTTTAAGACAAACAAGTGTTTCCCGTTCATGTATCTTCCATAAATGTTAGTTATTCAATTTTTTCCTCTAAATATTTTGCGTCCACTTTTCGATGGTTTTAAGGATAGATGGCTAGAGAAGGAAAGGAGGATTGAGAAGGTCCGCCATTCTACGATCTGTTTACACTTGTTTGCCAGCAATTTATTTCTTTTACGGCCTTTGTTACGGGGACCCTAAAGTATTATAGTAGAAGAAATTGTGTAGACACGTCTGCGCAATCTAAAGAACAGGCGGCTTCTTCTACTGAATGGGCGATACGTCTGTTAGTGTCAGGACAACCTGCTCTTGAAAGTTTGGCAATGGCTATTGTAAGCTCTCCATCTCGACTACAACTGGCTCAATCAAATTTCGTGTCGACCATCAGATTCGCGTTGTCGGTGAAGCCATTATCCACCAGATTTCTTTGCACTTTGAAGCGACGCCACAAGTGAATATCCAGCAAATTACTTACCTCCATCACTGAAACTAACGAGCAAACATAAGAAAACGAAAATCGCATTATTGCTTTCCAAGTGAAGAGATAAAGAAACGGCTGTAGGAGACTACAGGTACAATCGACTACCAGAAAGCAGTATCAGGTCAAAATACTGTTTAAAAAAAAAGAGAAAAGCCAGGAAAGGAATGTTGTATGTGCAGAAAATGTGGTCGGACTTCTAAATTGTCTGTTAGTATTCATAATGGCACACCGATGACACTAAGCGTGCACATCGCCCCAGGACCAGATGTTTCGCGTCCATGGCCTTTGATTGTGAGGTTTGAAAGATGGTGTCGTAGTCTTGTAGGTTATTAACTCAAAAGTTCCATCATAAACTCACTAATCCAGCAGCCAATCAAGTTTAAAAGAAAAATCCTTTCATCTATGGAAATACGTAGCTTTCGGAAAGATAAAGGCTTTATAAAATCTTAAAATGCATGCGTGCACGGGTACATACGTGTTTGTGTAGTCTAGTCAGCGAATATCTTTGTTCATAATCTAATTCAAGAACAGTTTTTGCAAAAGATATTTTTAGCAAGTTTGGGAGCTGTAATTCTTTCCACCTTAAGAGCTTTGCACAAGAGCATCACATCAGAAGAATCATGTAACCAAACCTAATTTTTCTGCTGGTGTCCGTATGTGAGGTCGTTGTCGCTGACGGCGTCGTGTCCAACAGCAACATGTTTGAACAAAAAAGCAACAACAACACAACACATACAAAAGCACAGAAAGAAATGGATGGAGGGAGGAGAACAGGAATGAAAAAGGGGCCACTAGTTAATGCAGCTACTGTTGAATGTGCAGTTAAATATAAAGTACTTGTGTTATCATTGTCTATTGATTTAAAGGGAGGATGCATCAAATGTTTTCTTGCTGACCCCTGATGTCTTATTGCGGCAAATGTTTCAGTAACCAAATCACACCCAGCAGGGTACCTCGCAGTCCTCAGAGTCAGTGTGTGGTGATTATGCTGGATGTGCGAAAGGAATGCTTTGTAGGCGTGCTTTGTCCCCTGATGTCTGTAATACATGTGTTTTGAACGAGGGCCAGTGTTCATCGGAGCTGTCATCATCATCTAAGTTTAATGTAAGCAAGCAAAAAAGAAAACGAGCAGGGACTGTACATAATGCAAAGGATATACATGAAGACATGGCTTATTTTGTCAAAGATGCTGAAAAATTATTATTTGAAGTAGCTACTGAAGAAGAAGGATCCGATGAAAAAAGTAGTTATCAAGAAAATGTCATATTGTAGAAGCCTGCATCACTCATTACGATTGATGTGCCTCATCCTACATAATACTTCAGTCAATTGTTCAGATTTTATTTAATTGAGAAGTACTGTAAAAGGCTAGGTAAAAGTAACTTAAATTGATATGACTTGCATATCAAATAACTTGGAAAAACACATCTATGGAATGATTGCCTATTCTATATAATGTGCCAAAAATGGTGCTTTCATAGCCTTAGCAGTTGAATCTTTTGATGCACAGTAAAAATGTAACTTGGCAAAAAAAGACCTAGATATTTATCAGTATTAACTACACTCATCCGGCCCTATGCTCCTCAAGGAGCAACAAAGAATAAACTAAACTACTAACCACATTCATCTGTACACTTTCATAGATCCACCTCTCATTTGTTGCTGAAAGTGCACCTTTTTCTAACAAAAACAATGTGACTTTTACTTAAATTCTTAAATTAACATTTAGTCAGACAGTGCAATATGTCATATAATCCTTTAATTTTGTAGTTCTATTACAGTTTGTGACATGAATACAATATCTTCTGCAAATAACAAGATAAATATTTTATGTGCAAAAGTTGCCACATCTTTTCCATTGTTTGTATTTTCTAAGGCCTGTTCATGAATAAGAATCAAGAAAATTATAAACACCAAATGTTTAATCCTGTTTTACACCTTTTGTACAATCAGAGTCTCCACATTTGACATGGACTCTAACTGTTTTTCATCACTGTGAATAATATTTATTTATTTCTACTTGATGTGTGATAATTTAAATCTACTGCCTGCAGAACATGGTTAGTAGGGATTGACAGACTAGAAACCTTTCTTTATAACATGCTTTATACTTATTTTAAGCCAATGGATGTGAGTGTGTGCCTGTGTGGATAAATGCCCATGAAATTGCAGGTTTTTATAGTAGCTATATATAACTGGCCGGTAAACACAGCTAAAAATGTTGATGATAATGATAAAATTTAAGCACAGATAAAACAATGAGACATAGGTTATCCACTGGTCATACATAAATTATGTGAGTTCCTTTCTACCATTGCTGTAGTTCTGTCACTAATAAAGAAACTGAGTAATCATGACCATGAAATTGGAATTAGCATTATAAACAAATAAGATATTTTTATCTCTTAGCACAGACTGCACTATAAGCAAATATACTAAGCTATATCTTGTATATAATGTGTGCTTATAGGTGTATAGTATATATCATACATAATCGTCTAATCTTTATCTGACAAATAATCTATGTCCTCTCTCCAGGTAGCCATAATGGCTGTTACCTGGTTTTAGCTGTTGTTACTATTTCCATGGAGACGACTTCCATATATGGAATACAGTCATGGTGGTGTCGCGGGAGCTGTCCCTCATGTGTTAACGGTTAACGTCGGTTAAATGCGGTTAACGGCGAATGCTAATAACTGGCAAAGTCTGGCGCTGATTCTGCTTCTGTCATGCTCGTGTGCGAAGCCCTTTAGTCTGTGTGACACTATATTCAGCTTCACAAGTCGTCAACTACTTGCTTTTGTCCTTCTATCTGATCGTAGATGTAATCTGATTTATGTGCCACATACGGCACAACACAATAGAGTCCTCAAGAAACAGTAATTCCATTAGCTGTCAGACATTTATTATTGATTTACATAGTAACCCATTGTTATTTTTATTTGTTTTTTAACATTGTGAAATGTTTATATTTGTTTGCAGTTGATAGATTACACGTTTTTGGACCCTTACGCATAATCATAAACAAGAAAAATACTAAAACAAAACATTTGCTACGTCCAACGTGAAAATCCTGAAAATTTTAACTTAAAGAAGAAATCTGTCGCAGGATGATAGACACAGTTTGAGCCTCTTTAATGAAATTTTGTATCGCATTGATTCATTAGTTTTCAGATGACCTTGAAGACACAGATTCCTGATCTTGCAGCCGCTGAATCGGGAAAGCATGTTGTATGGTCATTTTAATAATTGTAGTTTTAATCAAAACTTAAATGTCAATGGCTTATCGAAACGCAGGAAATTTCTTATTTTAAACAACCTGAATTTTTTTTAAACACATGATAATTTTTGCTTTTAGAACGGATGTTAGAAAAGCTTCGACTACAGGTCGCCGACTTGTATTTGAATAATGCAAAACAGTTCAACCGTTTAAACTTGAGATAACTCGTCCTTACTCCACATCCGATGGTGAGACCTCATGACACGGATCCTGATGTGCCAATCTGTCTGAGGATGTTGTCTTGCCTGACAATTGAGAAAACTTGACCGGTGTAGTAATTCGGTTGGGCAAGCTTACAGTTAAAAAGTGGAAGAAGGCAACACTGCCTCAAAGCTTATCTAAAAGATTTCGCATTACACTCGAGACAAGTTGCCCTAAAGATCACCGAGGTAGTCCATTACGCTTGTAACATTTCTAGGATGGTTCGGGTATTCTGTAGTTGTTTAGGGGAAGTGCAAACAAAATGTTTTAACTAAAAAGACCATTTCCTGTTGTATATAATGTGTCACCTACACTGCCTGTAGCGCTACAAGCCTGGATACTCAATTAACCTATAGTGGCACAGACAGCTAAACGCTCCTGTCGACGGTTAACGACGGGTGAAGTTAGTGAAACTCGACTGACAGAAACTCGAGAACAGCTGGTGAATAGATTATCGTAGCATTTATGTCACAGAAAGGTGATATGAGGCTAACAGCCCGCACATTGATGGTGACTGAGTCGTACCTGTCACATTACTAACATACTTATTTTCAGATAGTAGAATAAGAACGGGAGAAGACGATTTAAATTAACTGTTGCCGGCCATCACTTCACTTCCCAAGTAGACACGACAAGTGCCGGGAAACTACGTGTAGGGGAGTGAATGCTGCGTCTTCCAAGAGAAATGTGTTCGTATTTGTGTGCATCTAGGGTTGTGTTATGAATGTGGAATTTCTCATGTAGTTCTTTTTAAATATAAGGATATGTATGAGTAACTAGTCGGGATTTGTTGTAACCGCTATAGGCGGAGTTTATTGGTATCCTGGAGTATTTGCCCCATGAAAGTTGAGGTCACTCAAAAGAAAGCGCGTTAGTACAGCGTCTGATCTCACGAGGGAGCGTTTGAGATATAAGAAGGTGAGGTCACTCGTCCCTAGAGACAGCGTCATATAGTGTAGTGAGGTCACACGTCCCTAGAGACGGCGTCATATTGTGTAGTGAGGTCACACGTCCCTAGAGACAGCGTCATATAGTGAAGTGATGTCACACGTCCCTAGAGACGGCGTCATATTGTGTAGTGAGGTCACTCGTCCCTAGAGACAGCGTCATATAGTGTAGTGAGGTCACACGTCCCTAGAGACGGCGTCATATTGTGTAGTGAGGTCACACGTCCATAGAGACAGCGTCATATTGTGTAGTGAGGTCACACGTCCATAGAGACAGCGTCATATTGTGTAGTGAGGTCAATTAGTTCCCACCCACAGGATGAATGACCTTTGGCAAGAGAATGCAATGAAAAGATTATCAGCAGGAAAATTTTCTATGATTTGTATTGGTTAAATTTGGTGCATTATTTGTTATTGGCAGTTGTATGTGTTGTGTCGGTGAAATAGTTTTAAATAAAAGTATAAAATTTTTCAAATATATATTAAAGGCTTGAAAAACTTAATCAATATGTTTTGTTTACACTATGTCTAATTGTTTAAGATTATTTTATATTTTATGATCTAATACAAGCTGACGTTCTTGCCTTATCTTTCAATTTACATATGTCTTTATTTTGGTTTGCATGCCAGATAACACACATAAAAAATTAGACTATGCTTATTATTAAACAGCAACAATCGGACACAGTTCGAATGGTTTGAGAATATAATGGTTTGTCTAAAGATCGAGCAACGGACCGTCTGTAGATCGTGCCGACATTAAAGATAAGTAGGTCCCTGTCGACTGAGCTACTTCAACTATATCTAACGGCAAAAGCTCAACACACAGTGAAAATAGATGTGTCTTGACTGAATTAGCAAAATAAACACTTACCTTTGTTAAAAACTTGCATTCCTTTAGCGATTGATGTAGACGATAAAAATCTTTCCATCGTATTATGTTCGGAATAACTCGCCTATTTCGGAAAGTTTCTGCCCGAGTTGTGCCCCTTATAAAAGAAAGAAAATAGAACTGCTCTTCCAGGGGCAAAACAGTTTGCTGCTGGAGACGACGCCAACAACCTCACAACATTGTTTCTAGTATAATACTTTAGGATTACCCTGACGAAGGCCGGTAAAGAAATAAATTACTGGCAAACTTACAAGTGTAAACAAATCGTCGAATGGCGGACCTTCTCACTTTGTCTCCTTCCGTTCTTGAGCCATCTGTCATTAAAGCCATCTTTAAAAAAATAGATGCAAATGTAATTAGAGAAAACAATTAAATAACTAACATTTATGGAAGATATATGAACAGGAAACAATTGTTTGTCTGAAAAGGATAAATGTAAAACAAAGCAAATTTGTACCGACTGCACAAAAACAAGTGCCCTGCCTGCTGTTAGCACTGTAACAAACAACCCCTCTGGCATTACGGTACTAAATAATTTTGCTACATAAGTATCGCAAAACCTTAGAAAATGATACCTTTCTGTAAATCTGTATTTTTTCTCATCCAAATCAAGTTCCTGCCCCCACCAAAAAATGATTGTTGGATCAGAAAAGTAAGAATGTGTGTGTGCATGGTTTTTTTTTTAAATGTGCAGCTGTATCAAAGGTTACTTATCACGTGGTGTAATTTTTGGTACAGTGGGGGACTTTCTAGCTCAAAGCCTCGTCTTCAAACTACTGGCAGTTTACAACCTACATCGTTCTCACTTGCTGTTATGCTTGGCACTTTCACAGCTGAAGAGGGTTTTAATTTCTAGTCTATAGCGTGACGAGTGTAGATAATAGATAATAAAGTTGAAAGAACAGTTAATCTCTGTACATATCCTCGCGACAGTAGCCATGATCAAAAAGCTGTTCTGGTATTTACCGCCCACTTCGAATTCGTGTAAGAAAACTGGGGTCAAAATATAAGCAACATACGGTAATGAGGTTATAATATACACACACGACACAATCACGAGCATCTTGATGAGCGCCCTCTGTTGGCCCTGACTGACACTTCCGCTGGAACTTGTCTCTCGGCGCCACGCTATGGCAGACCGTAGTTTCACTACAGTCGCTATTGTTGCAATAAAAATACTTACAATAATGCATAAAGGTAAAAAAGTTAAAAAGAAAACATCAAGTCCTCTGAATAACAAATAATTATCTTTAAAGGTCTTTGACACTTCTCCTCCCCAGAAGATTGTTTGGTTTGTAATGTTGTTGTGTTTGAAGATTACTTCGTAATGAAAGAAATTGTAGACAAAGCCCAACTGGGTGATGATAAAGACAGAAGCAAGCAGCAACCCCATGCTGCTTGTTTTCATGAAGGAATTTGCATGAAGGGGCAGATAAACGCACACACATCGTTCGATGGAGATGACGAGGTTGATACAGCTGGTCATCGTCCTCGCTTGCTCGGTTATTGCCAAGCCTTTGCTGTTAGACTTGTAATAAATTTCTTTTCCCAACATTTCGTCTGCAAGCTCAACGAACGAACCGATCTGTGATACGCAAAGTACAGAAATTAAAAAAACCATGTCTGCTAGTGCCAGACAGAAGAGACAGAAGTTCATCCGGTCTCTCAGACCCTGGCGCCAGAAGACCACACAGTTGACTATGTTGGACGGAATGCCCACCAGTGTAAAGAGCGGTTTAGCAAAACACTGTAGTACCAGATTCACTGGTTTAAACGTGTCATAACTGATGAGATAGTACGGATTGTTCCATGGCAAGAAAACCTTATCTTCGCTGTCAGAAAAAGACAAGCTGAAGTTTCCGGTCATTATTGTTGTTGAAAAGATGTTAAACTGTTAGCTCTGTGAGCTTTAAGATTTTATAGTTTTATGGAACAGAGCAACAGAGAAACGTTTTAAGTCAGTTCATTTTATTCAATAAAGCTGAAATCCAATTTTTCCAGTTTTTTTTTTACTAGCCCTTATTTGATCATCTTTGATTAGTTTTAACTAGAAGATTTGTCATAAAAGTATAAACTTTTTTTTCTAATTTACAAAAATTTAAAAACTTTTATTTATTTAAAAAAGCATTTTGAGCAGTAATAATATTTTTGTGTGAAAATAAAGGTTACTTCTGTCAAGTAATTAGGGTTTTGTTTTAGTATCTGTAGTCAAGAAGTCAATAATAACTTTTAGATTGAGCTCATTAAGCGAGAATATATTCCACGCACAAACGGACTGCGTACACACACGGACCACTGGACTAAGGCAAACGTGCGTGTGTCGGATTAATCTTTTAAAAATCAAATAAAAATATTTTTGCAAATGAAGATAATATTTTTGGTACATGATTTATTAATTTACAGGGACACACACTCACCACACACCACTATACAACCTTACCCCACGCACACACACACACACACACACAGAGTTACATAGAGACATAATATGTGCTCTTTAAAGTACACAAGTACATTCCCGCGATATACACATGTACAGACACAGAAATCAATTAGTTATATTAGGAGAGAAAGAAGCGTGGTATACAAGTAAATCTCAGTTTGATCGTCAAACGAGGGCGGTTTGCGTACACGAATAATTGGTTACAGGAAAAAATCTATTATTATGAAATATATGCTTTGGGTTTCATAAATCTGTAATAAAATCTTAAATAAGTAGTAGTTTCATTCTTCTAACCATATGTTAACCGTATTTCGTGTGCGAGCATGCATGTATGCTCTCACTTCCTCGATCAGAATCAAAATTTTACTGCTTTTCCAAGCAGGACCAGCCGCTACACTTGTATACACTAAATGTTTGTAAACCCTGGTTCAGCTACATGTTAAACTTAATCAGGCATTGGACCTATGAAATTATAACAACACATTAATCATACACAAGGTAATAGGAATGTACCCGTGGTGAGCGTGTACGTTTGAGTGTGCGAGATTATTTGCTCTCATCTGCTCAAGACAGGACCGGGTGGAAAATTCTGTCTGTTGCTGCTGCCGGACGGTCCCCCCTACGCCCGGACCGGGCATGGGACTGACCTGACCTATTTTTCTTAATGATCTTCAGACATATGTTGTGCACGTGAAAAGCACTTGAACACACAGAGAAAGACAAGCTCTGATATTGCATTTGCAAAAAAACAAAAAACAAACCTGCAATTATCCTCTTTTAAGTTTGTCAAGAATGCAGTTGAGGTGCGTATACCAGTGAAAAGCGCGGGAGTCGAGATAAACATTAGCCAAGGGGAGCTCACTCTAGAGAAAAGTAGAAGACGCAGACGACATCGGTTGACATGACAATGGAAGGAAGCAGAAGGGTGTGTTTAGAGAAGTTCAGAAGTCAGCGTTTAGGAAGTAATTCATGTCTAGTCAAGGTAACTTTCGTAAACCTATTCGTTACTGAGTGTGTTCGGTTTTATTTCTGGCCTTGCTAAATGTGTGAATCGGTAAATAATAGTTGGCTGATCTAACTGGTGCGCGAGAGATAGTTGTGTTGAGCGAATGAGAAGGATATACATGTAGTATGTATAGAGAGTATAGTATTAAAGAGTATTAATTTGTTAGAAATTATTTAGGGGGAAGAATAACTAGATACTGCAACCTAAGCGTGGTAGACCTTGTGAGAGACGATGAAACCGTCTGAGGTGAACAACAGTAGATCAAGGCGTTGTCCTTAACCCTGGCAATACTGTCTGTCATGTTAACCATCATGTAGACTCCATCTTACACTGTTTATAGTATCTATATTCCTTCCTACCTTCATCCATCGCTTTACCTTCTACTCTTGTACCTCATCTTTATGTTGTTCAGTGTGTCTATAGCACCTCACTGTCCACTGGCTGTTATCTTTCATTTATTATTATTGGTCTGCGTATAGAGTGCGATATATCTTGGTTGTGATGATGTTCATTCTAAGTTCTCATTATTATTATTAAATACAACCTTGTAATATCTGACCGAATATATTTTAAGGTCTTTTACTTTTTTAACGTGTGGACCGTTTATAATAATGGTGCGTGTTTTTAAATAAGGTAAAAAGAGACTTAGGGGAGGTAATACGTCTACAGTGACAGATGGAGATTTCAGGTTGTTTCCCTTGCTTTTATTTTATAAAATGTGTACATATTGTGTTTTCTATGGAAATCAAGCCACATAAAATTACGACATGCTCAAGTCGGATGGCTGGCTGGTTGTTTGAATTTTATGCCGTGTCAGCAACCAAGGCTATATCACGGCGAGAGATAGTTATAGTACACAGAAAAGTTAAAAAAGACACCCAGATATACAATAGCAACACCACACAATATAAACAAATAAAAGAGGAATAGGGAAAGTAGTGTGTTGCGGTCTAATAGGTCATCCTTAAACCACAAGCTGTAAGTAAAACTAAATACTTAAATCCATTGGTTAAAGCCCAACCATTAAAAAAAAAAAAAGAAAAAAAAGAAAAAACAGCTGCCGGTGAGGTGGAACTAAAGAAAAACCAAAGAGCAAGTTGCGAAACGTGCTGGCAGACATTCTAGATGTCAGGACAAGTAATTAGAGCATAATGCAGCAATAAAATGTCCCTAACACCAGGAACAAACAGATCGCCTAGTAAAAGGTCGGGAAAAATGGATACTATCCTTTGTCTGCTGACTACCACATCCCGCCGGTAAGTGTATTGACGGATAAAAGCTAAAATTCGAATAAAGATTTCGTAGCGAAAGGCAACACTATATGCACACACACACACACACACACACACACACACACACACACACACACACACACCACACACACACACACACACACACACACACACAGAGAGAGAGAGAGAGACACACACACACACAGAGGAATATTAATGATTTGGAAGTGTGCGAGCGTGATCAAATACTTGAATAAATACTTGAATAAAGGGGGGTAAGTATTATATTTTTCATAACTATTTTTTTCTCTTATGCTAAAACCATTTAAAGAAATTCAGCCAATATTTAGTCACATAGTCTCAAAACGTAAAAGGAGAAGAACGAGGTGGAGCACTTTTCTGCAATATTTATAACCGCTCATTTCTTTTTGACATTGTATTAGTGTGTGTTTAGTGCACCCGATTGTGGTAAAGGTCATTTGTTAGAGAGCTCTGTCCAGTTGCTGAAAAACTTTTCTTTCTTTTATGCTAAAAACATTTAAAGTAATTCAGCGTTCAATTTATAGTGTAACAGCAAGAGTTCTCTTCTCCCTGTCCTACACAGCCAATCTGCCGGCCTCCAGATGCCGTCAGCGGAGACTACAGAAATTATTGATTGTGGACTCATAGGAAGATTCGAGTGGAGTATCAGGTACCAAGGTGTTGCTCCAGCGGACTACCTTCGGTGAGTAAGAGTCAGGACGGAAGGATACTCCTCTGGTGTAAACAAAGCTTAAGGGGGAAGTAACCCTAAGTAGTAAGATATTTTTTTAATTTTTCATGGGGACCTCTAGGCTGAATTAGGGGAGATAGATAACTTCTGCTCTAGGACTAGAGAAATATCCTAGTCCATCTGACGAAGATTCCAAAAGCCGCAGGAAACTTCTGTGAACTGGGTTCTAGGTCAACACTAAAACCTCGGATTCTTCTGCAGTTGGGGGCTACTCTGTTGCATAACTCTCATCCATCCTCATTCATGCAGCCAGGGGGGGGGACAACTCATGCAAACCCTAACACAGTCGGGGGAAATAATATTGCATGTGGTGTATCATCACCGTGCATAATAGGTACACATATTAAAAAGGAAAATTTTGATTTGTATGATTACAGAGTATAGTGTTCTTATTAAAGTTTTAACGCATTTTCTCGCTCACTCACTCGCTTTCTCTCATACGCGAAGACAAACTTGGTTAAAAACATGCAAAAAACTTATTTAATATATTACAAATTTAGCAAACCAGAAGCATCAGTTTACCTTTCATATAATAATAGAAAATGTAGGTCATTTTATTTGATGCATTGTCAAAGACTGGCATATCACAAAATTATAAATTGACTGTAATCTCTGTATTGGGATTTCCTGCAAAAAGGGGGGTTTGTATTCATTTCCAAGAATCTTCGGTAGACCTTGGGTCAGATACTCCAACTCCTCTTTACAAGAACTGCCATGCTTATGATGACGAGCGATACCGACATCACTATTGTTTCTTTTACTTACCGCCATCTCTAACCAGTTATTTGTGTATGTAAACCGCCCTCGTTTAACGATCGAACTGGTATTTACTTGTATACCACCCTTCTTTCTCCCCTAAAAAAAAACCTCATTATTTCTGTCTGTACATGTGTGTATCGCGTGAATGTACTTGTGCACTTTAAAGAGCACATATGTCTCTATGTGACTGCGTAAGTGTGTGTGTTTGTGCATGCGTGCGTTCGCTTGTGTGTTTATCGCGAGAACGTGTGTATGTCAAAGCGCTCATATGTAATTATGTGACTTCTTGGGCACATATGCTTCTTTGTCTCCTGATATAACGGACTGATTGATTTCTATGTCTGTACATGTGTGCAACGTGCGCATGTGTTTGTGTACATTAAAGCTCACATATCTCTCTAAGAGACTTCGTGTGGGTGTGTGTGTGCACGGGCGCGCACATCTGCGTGTATATCTGTCCTCAAGCATATATGTGATAATGAATAAATATAATCGTAAATTCGTGTCCCTGTGAAATAATATTTCATGCGCGTAGACCAAACGTCTTTATTTCCAAATACAATTATAATTGTTATCTAAAGTTTAAATCCGACACACGCACCTTTACTCTACTCCTATGGTCCGTGTGTGAAAGCAGTCCGTCTGTAGGTGGAATATCTTCTCGCTTAATAAGCTCAATCTAAAACTTATTATTGATTTCTTAACTATACACACTAAAACAAAAACCTAATAACTCGACAAAAGTAGGCTTTCTTTCACACAAAAAAAATTATTACAGCACAAAATACATTTTTAAATAAGTAAAGGAAGAAATTTTACTTTTGTAAATGATTATCAAGAAAATTTTACTTTAATATAAAAATTCTTTCCAAAAAACTTATCAAAGATAATTAAAGACTTATCGAAGAGAAAATGTTGTATAAAATTGGATTTTTGGTAGAAATAATAAAATAAAATGTATGTAAAACATTTATCGGTCGCTGTGTTCCATAAGACTATAAAATCTTAAACCTCACAGAGCTAACAGTTTAGCATCCTTTCAACAACAATAATGACCGGAAATTTTAGCTTATCTTTTTCTGACAGCGAAGATAAGGTTTTCTTGCCATGGAACAGTCCGTACTATCTCATCAGTTATGACACGTTTAAACCAGTGAATCTGGTACTACAGTGTTTTGCTAAACCGCTCTTTACACTGGTGGGCATTCCGTCCAACATAGTCAACTGTGTGGTCTTCTGGCGCCAGGGTCTCAGAGACCGGATGAACTTCTGTCTCTTCTGTCTGGCACTAGCAGACATGTATTTTTTAATTTCCGTCCTTTGCGTATCACAGATCGGTTCGTTCGTCGAACTTGCAGATGAGTTGTTAGGAAAAGAAATTTATGGCAAGTCCAACAGCAAAGGCTTGGCAATAACCGAGCAAGCGAGGACGATGACCAGCTGTATCAACCTCATCATCTCCATCGAACGATGTGTGTGCGTTCATCGGCCCCTTCATGCAAATTCCTTCATGAAAACTAGCAGCATGGGGCTGCTTCTTGCTTCTGTCTTCATCATCACCCAGTTGGGCTTTGTCTACAATTTCTTTCATTACGAAGTAATCTTCAAACAGAACAACATTACAAACCAAACAATCTTCTGGGGAGGAGGAGTGTCTAAGACCTTTAAAGATAATTATTTGTTATTCCGAGGACTCGATGTTTTCTTTTTGATCTGTTTACCTTTATGCATTATTGTAAGTATTTTTATTGCAACAATAGCGACTGTAGTGAAACTACGGTCTGCCATAGCGTGGCGCCGAGAGACAAGTTCCAGCGGAAGTGACAGTCAGGGCCAACAGAGGGCGCTCATCAAGATGCTTGTGTTTGTGTCGTGTGTGTATATTATAACCTCATTACCGTATGTCGCGTATATTTTGATCCCAGTTTTCTTACACGACTTCGACATGGGCGGTAAATACCAGTACAGCTTTTTGATCATGGCTACTGTCGCGAGGATATGTACAGAGATTAACTGTTCTTTCAACTTTATTATCTATTATCGACACTCATCACGCTATAGACTAGAAATTAAAACCCTCTTTAGCTGTTCAAACGCTAAACATAACAGCAAGTGAGACCCGTGTGTTTTATAAATTGTCAGTAAATTGAAGAGAGAGCCTTGAGCTAGAAATTCCCCAATTGTACTGAAAATTACACCGGGTGATAAGTAACCTGTGCTCCATGACACATACACAAGCACATGCAACACGCGCGCACGCACACACACACACACTCTTTGTTTCTCATTCAGCAATAAAACTGTAAATAGTATCTGTGTCCAGGCACTTGGTCTGCTAAGGAGAAAGAAAAGATATTTGCAGATGTGTACAATTTTCTCAAGTTCTGCGATACTTATTTAGTGACATTATTTAGTCTTCGTGGACATCGTGCAGATGGTGTACCTTAAGGTCATAACATTAATGTCCAAAGACAGGACAGGATTGTCGTTTTATTAAACCATGTTATCAACTTTGACTGACGTGATAGTTTACTTCAATGAAGCTCATGTGCATCGTTTGGCAGCACTATGGTGTAACAAATCATGGAGAGAGAAATTTAAAGTAAACTTGCCATCCGGGGATCTGTGAGGGAATTACACAAAATTTATGTCGTCAGTAATTACTTCTGTTACTTGTCTGAAAATTGACCTGACACATTTCTTCACAGTTTGTGCGTCGGCTACACCTACTGAATAGTGCACTGTTCGCCCAAACAGAGTTTATTTTGGTACAGAGCTACACATTAACCAGTGCACTTGTTTGTGTACAGTCTTTGTGGACTTGTGTGCATTTATGTGGCGTACAGCCTTGGCGGCCGCTGCCTTGCAACCTTTCGAAGACATCGAGTCTCTTATCTACCAACTCTCTACTCCTGTCTGTCTTCACAATCCTGAAATTCAAGATAACAGGAGGAAGTCGTTGTCTGGTGGATTTCAATCATCGCAGAATGTTACTTCGTCCGATCAGCTATTCCAGCGCTCTAAGGATTCACTCTCCGTCTGCTTGGAAATTGTCTACCATTGTCTTAGTTCCGCAGAAAGCGTCAGCTCAGCATTTCAGTGACTTAGGAGCTTAACATCGTTGGTCATTAAGGTATTCGAGACAATTATCAAAGCATTGATTTTAAAAGCCACTAACAATTGTCTTGACCCATAGCAATTTGCATACCAGTCCAAACGAAGTGTTGATGATGCTAAACTGTTTTGCTCCACGTTTTTCTCAAACACATAAAGAATCCACATGCCCATGTACGACTGTTGTTTGCTGACTTTTCATCGGCCTTCAACACCATTTAACCAGATATCCTAGCTACAAGACTCCTTGAATAGTGTTCCTTTGACCATAAACTAGTGTCATGGATCATTCACTTTTTGGTTGACAGGCAGCAACGAGTACTTGTCTCCTCACCTCAAGGCTGTGTTTGATCTCTGCTTCTATTTATTCTGTACACCAATGGTTGTCGCAGTAACCATGAGGGTCAATGTCTCATCAAATTCTCTGATAACACTGCACTGCTGTCTCTCCTTAGCGGGCCAGTAGATACACACGGTGTTCTTCGAACTTAATGTAAGACCAAAGACATCGTCTTTGATTTCCTTCGGAATTCTCCACCGTCCAGTAAATGCTATTAACGACAACGAGGTGGAAATCGTTCCTGCTTTTAAATATCTGGGCATTATCTTCGACAGGTGACTTGGCTGGGATGTCAATACTCAAACTGTCGTGAAGAGGGCTCAACGGCGCCCCTTCTTTCTCTGAAAGCTGAAGTTTTTCTTTGTCTTCCAACAATTTCTTCGGCTATTTTATATATCCCACATAGAGAGCATGCTGTCCTTCTCATTTGTCTATTTTGGGGGTGCCCAGAGTGCTCTTCAGACTCTATATAACAGGCAGACACTTCTGAAGGTGTCTGAAATCCTTTGTGGTGACAGGCATGTCCTTTCGAGAAAATATTTTCAACTCCCATCGGGCCGCCGATTTTGTGTACCTGCGTGCAGGACCAACAGGATGTCCTTCGTTGTTTCGGCCGTGCATCTTTTGAATGGGGCTTAGTGCGAATGAATAAAATATGAATGAAAAAGTCTGTTTCGTGCATATGAATGTGTTGTTGCGTTCTTCTTATCGAGCTGCCTCCTAATTGCTCTCTGGGACAAAGATAGTGTTCTCTTATCTTCTCTAATTCGGATGAATGTTGATACCATAACTTCTCTGTGAATCTTAGACTATCTGACTTCAGTTTATAAGAATTTCTAGTTTTATCATTTTTTAAACTTGGTACACCAATGCTGCCACTAGAGCAACATATGACCAAAAGAGTTTTAGTTACTGTGCAGGGGAACAATGGAACTCGCTCTCTTTCTATATCCGCCACCTACCCACTATTGAATCCTTTAAATTTCCACTGAAAACGCACCTCTTCCTTGGGTATAACTCCTAACAACAGTCCACACAATGCTCGTCCTTTCTCACACCCTTCCCCCCTTTTCGGCTTATTTTAACTTCCCTAACAGTCTTCTTTTTTTCAAAATAACTATACTGTCAGTCCTTGTTATTTGGTTCCTCTTTGCGTTTTTTTATATTTGTCTTTTATTCGTCAATATTGTTGTTTATCCTTCCGTCTTATATATGTTGCTTGCTTGTTCTGCTGTCCCTTGTATGTTGTCCATGTCCAGTTCTTGTTCTTAAGCGCTAAGAACATGCTTCGTATGACTCCAAGGGACTGTACGCGCTCCTCTCTAGACACTGAAACGATAAATGTCCTATAGTTAAATTTGCACCCGACACCATACTTACAGGATTGATTTCGTCGGGTGCGTTGTCTAATCTATAACTCGCCTTGTGTTTTTCCCCACTTACTATACACCCGAACTTAGCCAACTTTGGAATCCACAAAAGACCCTGCTTTTTCAAGCAGGACCAGTCATCTTTGGGAAACGGTGCAAGCACTGCATGTCGCCTGTTATTTGTACTAAAATGACTGGGTACCACGTCACCCGCTGTGGTGTCGTCTGCCTCGTGCTCCGCCCCTCGCGCGACCAAGTATCGGGATGGAGCGGGTGCGGGGTGGATGCAACAAGCACTGTCAGCGGTACACGCTGCACTAAACAGGTACTCCCGCTACAGTTACGAGACAACAAAAACTGCTGCTAACCTGCTAAAGAGAAAATTTCCTATTGTGTATAGAGTGTCACTGAAAAGCACTGGCTGTGTCGCGTTACAAGCCTGGACACTGGATACATGTAGTGGCACAGATAGCTAAGTGCTCCTGTCGACAGTTAATGACAAGTGGGGTTAGTGAAACGTGACTGACAGAAACTCCCGAACAGCTGGTGAATTGATTATCGTTGTATGTAATAGCTGGTAACAGCTGTAGATAAAAATGGAGGTATTGTGTCAAGATATCTGCTCTACAAGCCGTCGTTCTGCACACGTGACTTGCACCCGACTTGTCACGTCCTCGAAATGTCTGACCATCTGTCAAAAAGGTACCACTTGTTATGATCCTCGCACCCGACAAGAGGATTCCAGCTCATACGGCATGTGGCCAGTCTCAACGTGTCTGACAAAATGTATGAATACAGACTTTACTGAAACCTGGTACACGGGGTGTATAACAGTGGACGGCATATAGACTTAGGATATACGAGTACATTCAATCAAGTGCTGCAGGTAATAAGTACAGGCACAAGCTTATAGTCATCGTGTCCTACAGGACAGGTGGTATATATTTGGTCAATCAACATATAAACGATGTCTCCTGACCCAGCCTTTTGGGAATTCACGAAATATGAAGCGGAGAGGGTGGCGATGTCACACTCCGGTATGGATGCCCATTCAGTGCCTTGCACACGAAAGAAGACTTACGATGGATAGTTTTCTATGCGACAAACAAACAAAACTTCATCCAAGTCCTGCCCGTGGCAAACATTAACAAAGTGCATAGATGAAGAAAAAGAATTGAGCAAGGAGTGGGAGATTCGCTGAATTTAAAAACAATTTCTTAAAGGGTGAAAATGAGAGCTTCCAAAGTAGATGTTGTCCAGAGAGACACATGCAGGGAATACCACTTGGAATAACGGTGGTGCAAAAAGGGCAAAAGGCATGTTGCCAAATTTTTGTAATCTAACATGTGGCATATCGAATAGCTCATGAATATTTTTCGGAAAAGCAGAGTGTGTATTTTCAACATTCTTTTGCATAATTAACAAATAAAGCAAAAATAAAAGATTCAAATAAGAGAAATATCTTGAATTGGTTATGGTTTTGAAAATGCACCTGCTTTCGACATGTGAACGGCCGTTTTAAAGTTAGGTGAAACAGAAATATGATTTTTAAAATATTTTTTCTGACAGTATGCATTTGAAAGACAGCATGTTGTATCAGATTTTTTTAGAAATATATGTCTGCAAACTTTCTGGTGAGTTTGGTCAGCCAATCAGTCAGGTCCGTCCAGTCTAGGTCAGTCAGCCAATCTAAAAAATAAGCAAAAGTGAAGTAGGCATAAGATGAACTAATTTCCAATTAGAAAAGTTTTCGTGCATGTCAATATACCTTGGTACAACTGGGCTACAAGTGATCTCATGTTAATTGAGAGATCGATACTCAAAGGCGTGCCTTATAGATACAACAGGGCGGTAAACAGATAAATTAAATAGATTTTGCTACATGGGAAATGGGAACAGATGTACAAACACAGGGCATCCTGCTATTCCACAGGCACACGCACATTTACATGCATGCAAGGGCGTGCCCACGTGTAAACAAGGTTCTTGCACTTTATGGGTATGTGTATGCATGGCTCTGTTTTATCCAATAGTCACGAGTCTTACTATTCCCCTGGCTAAGCACTGAAAATGAAAACGATCTGCAGGTCACCCCAAAACTATCCCTTATCAAGCCGTAACAAAAATTATTTTTCATATGAGGAACTTGTCATGCTTCCTCTGTCATGCAGCACTACAAAATGTCACACTATGTTACAAACCTTCATGCTGACTGACACACAGTCGTGACATCTCAGAATTGCATGATGTCGGCCTCACTAGTTTCATGCCACTTTATGAAATCTTGGCTTAATGTGACAATAAATCCTATATTTTGTGACACGTGTTGACTTTCTCGTCTACTATCAAAATACACTTTCTTACAGATTCATCATGCCATTACTAAATCGTAATTACTCAAACGGCGATAATTCAACATCATATCTGTTGCTAGAACGGAGAAGGTCGAAGAAGAAGAATATACAGTATATGAACTCATATCTATATATAGCATTATATTTAAACACACGTGCATGCACAGGCTAAGACTTCATGAAGATTTCCCCATCAGTTCTCTTCTGTCTCTATAAAGCAAAGGCTATGCAAATGAATTTACACACACACACAGATCTGTCGCCTAATGATGAGTAATTAGAGGACAGAAAATACAGTTCTATGAAAGACGAAATCTCCCAAACTTTCATACAACAAATACCATCGATATACGGTAATTTTCTTCTTTCATTCCATGCAAAACGTAGGCAAAGAGTGGTGGAGGGGGTGTATGACTTACAGTTTTACCCTTTTATGATGTTACTGTGTAACTACATACTGAGTTGAATTACAAAATAAATAAAATGATAGAAAAATTTAATTACTAAAATGTTTTAAGCACAACATAAAACAAATTCTGAAAATAATAGTTCTGTTCACATTTGATTTACTCAAGTGTTTGACCACGCACAGGCTGAAAATTTATCAGTAATTATGGATGCATGCGTGTGTGTGTGTGTGTGTGTGGGGGGGGTGCTGGGTAAACACATTTCAATGTGCTATGTGGCTCTGCTATTTAGTGGTGTCTTTAAAACTTCAGTTTTATATTTTATCAGTCGATATACTAACCTTTGTTTTCTCTCGTGTACTAAAATAGCCTCATTTTAATAGATTTTTAAATTACTCTGCGGTCCTTCTTCAAGTGAAATATAAATTTAATTTACCACAGAATATCTGAGCGAGAAATAGCTTTAAAACTTAATAACCTTAACGAAAATTTAATGACATGCTAGTTTAAATACAAAATTATTTTCGTAAAAGCTAATCGAAGACGATTAACTACTTGCTACTGACAGCAGCAAGAAAAGTTTTTAAAGTTTGAAGTGAAATTCGGAAGACTATAAAGGCTTGTGGGTTTACCACAGTTCAACGCTGATTGGCCGGTTGGTTCAGAACGGAGAGCATAAGCTCCTTTGAAAGTAATTAAACCCATGACGATGAACGGTATTTCTAACATATCCGCTGCTGGCAACAAAGATGAAATTATGTTACCATGGAACAATCCGTACGATCTTATCAGTTACGAAACATATCAACGATTCAATTTAATACTACAGTGTGTTTTCAAGCCTGTCCTGACACTGGTGGGCATTGCCTCCAACATCGTCAACCTTGTAGTGTTCAGGCGCCAGGGTCTCAAGGACCGGATGAACTTCTGTCTCTTCTGTCTGGCACTAGCAGATCTGTTTTATTTACTTTCCGTTCTTTGCTTGACACAGATTGGTCCATTTGTTGAACTTGTAGATTTGATGCTGGGAAAAGAAATTTATTTCAAGTCCCAGACATATGGCTTAGCGATTGGCGACCAGTCCCGGACAATGACTAGTTGTATCAACCTCGTTATCAGCATTGAACGATGTGTGTGCGTTTATCTTCCCCTTCGTGCAGCTACCCTGATGAAAACTAGCACCATGGGGGCGCTGCTTGCTTTCATCTTCGTCTTCACACAGCTGGGGTTTGTGTACAATTTTTTGCATTACGAATTAGTATCGAAACGGAACAATATTACAAACCAGACAGTCTTCTATGGTTCGGAAGTGTCAAAGACTTTCAAAGATAATTATTTCTTATTTCGAGCGTTTGATGTTATATTTCTGACAATTTTACCTGTATGCATATTCGTATGCATTTTCGTTGCATCGTTAGCGACTGTCGTGAAACTACGGTCTGCCATTGCTTGGCGTCAGGAAACAAGTTCCAGTAAAAGTGACCGACAGGGCCAACAGAGGGCGCTCATCAAGATGCTTGTGCTTGTTTCTTGTGTATATATTACAACCTCATTGCCGTACGTCACTTATATTTTGATTTCAGTCTTTTTATCTGACTTTGATGTTGGCGGTAAATACCAGAACAGCTTTTTAATCATGGCTACTATAGCGAGAATATGTACAGAGGTGAACTGTTCTTTTAACTTTATTATCTATTATCGACATTCATCACGCTATAGATTAGAAATAAAAGCCCTCGTCTGCTGGACGAGGTTAAAAGTCAAGTGACGTGACAGCGATGTGTTTCGGCAGCCAGTTTCAAGAAAAGAGCTTTAAATGACTCAGCCGCTGAAGCCTAGAAAGAAAGAACATGAGCTCTAATTTGCATTGTGAAACTGCACTTAAAAGACTTACCTTTAAGGTGTGGTGTGGTGTGTGTGACACTGGCAGTCTAAAATCTGGGGGTCGTGGGATGCAATTAGATGTCAGATAAAAATTTTAAGACTAACTTCTGAACGCAGACTGGAGCTGATTCAGACTGTACAGACTAGTTCAGTACTCGGCGGAAAGAAACCTTTATATTTCCAAACCTTGCAAAATGATCGTCCATAAAAGCAGTCGGTAAACATGATTACAAATGTTCTACAAACATGATGGTGTAAACCATTTTTCTAGCGTTACGATGGTCACCTATCATTTTCTCATGTTTAAAAGTTTTTCTTTAAGAAAAGAGTATCCACTTCTCACTACGTCTATAACCCGGACTGATCCGCTCTGCATGCCTTAAGAGAAAATCCTTCAGCCAGATTAATGGTTAATGGCACTTCCTAGCGCCAGGCAGTGCGTTTGTCTTTGTGATTCTATGGAAGAAACAACAGTTCCCAAGCTCTAAGTATCTCGTATGGAATGTGCTATCAGTCTATTTTTCCTACTTTCAAAGTTTTTCCCACTTGCAATGTCCACACAAGACCAGCTTTAGCCAAGAAGCGTTCTTTTCGGTGAGTTGCTCACCACTAAGGAAGGCTTTTCAGTATGGCCACGTGTGTTCTGTGCTTCACAGCTGCTCTGTTTCTGGACTTTAACTGGACCACCTTCTGAACGACATGAGTTTCGTTCCCCAAGGAATGATGTTCACTATACTTATTTATCAAGGAGCAAACGCACACTTACACGTATTTGTACAAAGAGATCTGGAAAATCGCCGAAGATTTTCATAATTTTCACCTACATGCTAGTAATATACTAATACCTTTAGCCTACCCTGCTAATGCCTAACACATAATCTACTAATATCTTTATCGTTCTTTTCTAAATACACTGTACTAACAACTAAGAGAAAGAGAGATGTTTTCGAAATCCATGAGCCGCTTTCCAGCCAATCAGACCACCTTGTGGCGGCATGAGAATCAGACATCTTGCAGAGAACTGGCCTATGGCAAAGGGGATGCTTTCCTCCCTCTCTTCTTTCTTTCCTGGCGTGAAAACGGGTAAGTCCCACAACTCTACAGAATCGCTTTTTCGACAGTGCGTTGTGATGTATCCTAGCAGTATTAACAATAATCCATATTGCAGTTGAGTTTTGTCACATCTTTGGGAAAACATTGTGAAAGATGACAGCTTCAAACTGCAAGGAAACTATCAACCAGTTTTGTTGTTACATGACTTTGTTCAGAAGTATTTGGTATGTTATCATTGGTTTTTTAGCGAATCATTCTTCTTAAAATCTGCTTAAAAATACCGTTGCACACGTGTCTAGTGGAAAAAGGAGTAGTATGAATGGTACACGTTTACAGTACCGTCAGGACATAATTTACCTGTCACCGTGCCCAGAAACACATTACTGAAAATAACAAGTACAAAGTATTAATCTTGCAAGTACAAAATAACAGACCTAGAGTTTGTTAGGCGCCTTTTTTAATTGGCTCGTGCTCCTTGTCCATAAACTTACATTTATTACGGATGTAAAAATAGGAACTGCGCATGCGCATGCAAACTGAGAGCGATTCAGTGTGCATGTAAATTATGACCAACTCCAAACTGGAGAGATTCATTGTCTACTTTAAAGAAGGATGTAAAAATGTGTCTGGATGCTGAAATGATACTGGATACTGAATTTCCGCTTCCTTCGTGGACGTTTTCAGGTAATATAATTTATAGGCATTGTATGTATATCTATATACAATTTAAACGCTTTCTTTTTAGCACTAGACCACCTAAATTTTGTTGTCTGCAAAAAGTGCCAAAAGTCTGGACTGCAGACACCCGGGTTATATGCTACACTGGGTACTTTACAGCATTCATCCGTCTAATACTTTGATACGCAGCTAAGCATCCTGCAATGCACTGGTTACTTTTCTCAGACTAGAAAACACGTCTGGGTAAATACTTGAGTTTCGTTTTCCTACTTCTTTTTTCAGCTCGTCATTATCATCGTCACCTTCATCCGATCTTTGCTAAAGATGTCATGACTGCTAGTCTCTAGTTTGTCTTTCCGTAAACACTCGTCATTCATTACATGTTACAAGCATTTACGATCACAGAAGTTGCTACATTCATTACATTTCACAGAGGCTCACCGCCTTTGTCTTTGTTTTAGTTCATTTTGCTTTTATCCCCTTACTTCTACTACTCCTGGGGGCTCTTAGTCTGAGCGGATGCAGCAAGCATTGTTCCGGCATGAAGAGTTCTGGCCCCAGACTGTTCTTCCGGTCCGGACCTCGTCCGTGACCTCCGTCAGTGGAGTCTTCAGGGTGGTCTTCGGATGTTGTGCCAGGCAAAATGGACTAATGGCCGTGATTTGGATTTTCCTGTCTTGAATACCTGGATTCCTTTTTTTAACGTTGATATTCTCCAATGATATTAAACCATGATAACGATTACAAAAAGTTATTAAGTGGCTGTACAGCTAGCAAGATTATGCTATTCGAGAATGAATCTGTTCAGGAATCCTTTTCAGTAATAAAATTTTTAGAAACAAATAACAATAAATTTTAAAAGTCAATTAAATCACTGTGTAAGTTACCGAATAAAGCAATTAGAGTGGTTACTGTGTTTTGGGTATAAGATCAGCATTGAAAATAATTTCTAATTGCACAAGTTATCTGGGTATTTCAAGCTGTAAATATAGTGCAGCGTATAATATATCTGGAGTTGGTTTCTTGGTATTATTATTAATAGTAGTATTATTAGAGCAATATTGCCTTGATCTGCTACGATTGTGGAGATAAGGATAAAACGTTAATCAGCTTGGGATGCAGCGTTTGAAAAACAGTTTGTTTATAGAATGAAGACACTAATAAAGACTATGTATGCGCGCGCGTGTGTGTGTGATAGCGAGAGAGAGAAAGAGAGAACTATTGGGTACTTAAATTTTGGGTTCTCCGACTAATACTTAGGGTGGCGAAGTAAAGAGGAATTTTTCATAAACTACCTTTACAGCAATTAAAGAAATTTTATATACTGATAAAAAAAAAATATCTCAGCGCGAAACGCAGTGAAAGTCAAGAACAATTTCATTATCATTATTTTATTAGCTTTGTTTTGAAAATAGTTGTTACACAAACGACTTCAAACGTCACCAGGCGAAAAGGATGCGATCATAGTTTTAAGTTTATTTTTAAGTTTTCTTAAGGCCTTCTTCAATAAATGCCTACACTGACACCATATCTGTGCCATTATCCTATGGTTTAGCCTTAAAGAGTAGATGATCCCGATATAATATGTTACATTTGTACGCTTGTACACAAAGTTACCTCATCAAACACATTTGAAATATGAATCTGTAATAATATATAGCATGTAATAATAAATAGAATATATATTATGCTTAATATTGAAGATCTTGTTTTGTATTATGTATTTTTTTCGTCGTTAAGAAATAAAATCACCTGGCGGAGTTGTAGCGAAAATTAGTCATACAATGTTAAGCCTATGAAAACGTTTGCTGAACGACTATCTTATGGATTATTGGTTCCTCGTCTAAAATAAAAATATCGCTGAAAATAATAAAATGCTGTGTAATTCAGCGAAATCATTAACAACATCGCGATTATTTTACTTAACTAATTGCCCACTAATATACATGTGCGGTTTTCTGAAGCTCCGTCTGTCAGGCTCTCTCACAAGCTCTACGCTCGAAACAGACCTACCTAATCCTGTCTTCTCAGGGTGCATCCACTAATAAAGTCACTTTTCTTGCCACGTAACTACAGACAGCGCCACTACGGCAACGACACACAGTGACAGAGTAGCGCGATAACACCATCACAGACATCTTTATTCCTTATTGTTCTTCTCGACATTTGCTTCACAGATACAGACAATTCTTTTATATGAAACATAAGTACGGGCTGTTAGTATTGACAGCAATATTATAGAAAAGGTTCATTCGTTTGCTTTGAGCGTTTGTTATAAACCAGCCCACACTGTGTGCCATTTTGATATGCGTATATGATTTCTTAATGCCCTGTGCACAAATCTCATTCTATTTAAAACCTTTTTCCAATAATCTGATGTAAGCATCCTATAAATGTATGATCTATACATAAATAATTCATTACTAAACTCAGTAACAACCTTCTTTGTAAGAGGAGAGATTTCAAACGTTTAACAAATACAGTATTTAAGTATATTGTTTACGTCACAACAATCATAGCATCTTCATCCCCAGTTAGTCGCATGAGCAGCGTTGAGTTTCACGGTGAAAGCTGCAGCGACTGAATAAAACAAAGGGGAGACAATAGCCCTTGCCTTTACCGCAAGCACTTCAGCTTATGCTCTCTTGGCTGTAGGCGACCAACACTTGAAATGAGAAGGGTAGTGAGTCGTTTAAAAGTCAGACCTAGACCACACTTCTAGAGAGACTTGTATATAGATAGATATACGGGTCTTAGAATTATTGATTCCCATGACAAAATATTTCTATAGTCTTTGTTTTCTGTTAACACTTCAGCGGGGTTGGGGTGTGAACACGAGGTGCTCACATTTTAAGTCAGATCCCAAGATTTTTCATAGGTGTCCTTAGCAAAGTTAGCAAGCACTTTCTTTCTTCATATCAACCAGACTCTTAATGAATCACATTATATTTAGTTACCTTTGCTATGATTATAGCCATGAAAGTGACATCAAAGTTTATTCTTTACCTGAGGTTTTTCCAATAATTGGTGGTCATCCCCACTATGGGAACTATTGTCGACTGAGATGTTTTGTTTTACCAGAGTACAACATCCTTTTCTCAGTCAACTACCTGACTATTCGTTAGAATGTCTGTGCGTATATGCACGTAAATGTCTATGATAAAAATGCATGCGCTGTTTGTCCAGGTGCATACGCGTACGTTTACGTGTCCTTATCAATGACTCTGTACCTGTCTCTCAGACTTCGTGTACAAATATAACTGAATATGTACCTTTACCAAACATGCAATTTAAGCCTTTACATCAAATGTCTTTAGAGCACATTTAACATTTTGAGAAAAAACGATCTGCCCTCTTCAGATAATAGACCCTAAATATTCTTTATTTGCTTAATTTTAAGCATTTAGCAAACATTATTAGTCTACACACTTTAAACTTTATTAAAGTCTTTTCATAGATAAAAATGACTACTACACAAGATATCAAAAATAAAACTAGTTTTAACGTTGGAAGAAATTTTCCCCAGAACGGGTTCATTTCGGTTTTGTTTGGTTTTTTTTTTTTTTTTTTTTTTTTTTTTTTTTTTGTTAGCGAGAACATCAATTACATGTAAGTCGAAAACAAATATCAGTGCACGCGCGCGTGTAAACGTTTCCTAAATGATTAGGGCGTGGAGGCTTAATGAGTCCTAAGCTAATCATCAGATAACAGGTCTTATTTGTTTTTAGTTAGTTTTCTTTACTTCCTAGCCTCTTACGCTCAAAATTATACACTAAACTGTTTGTACCGATAAATGCAAAGTATTAACTTTTAAAAATATGAACCAACAACAGATTGAAACGTTTAATGAATTTGGCTGAAAAAAAGTCTTCAGCTTTTGTATATTTTCCTCACTAAAACTGATTTTGATCTTTTTTCATTGACAGTAGTAGGGGGAATTATTTTTTATCTAAAAATAAAAAGGGTTTTGTGCCTTATATCTTTGCTAGATACTAATGTTTGATTTTCTGGCTTCCTTTCGAATAGAGAAAAGTGTTTCAAACTTTAAAATGAAAAGACTTTGAACAAGTATCATGAACACAAGTTTCTCTTTTTTGAAAAGCGAGGTTGTGTTGCCATGGAACAATGTGTACGATCTCATCAGTTATGAAACGTACCAACGGTTAAATTTACTACTGCAGTGTGTTGTTAAGCCGATCATGTCCGTGGTGGGCATTCCGTCCAACATAGTCAACTGTGTGGTCTTCTGGCGCCAGGGTCTGAGAGACCGGATGAACTTCTGTCTCTTCTGTCTGTCACTAGCAGACCTGTTGTACTTACTCTCCTTGCTTTGCGTGACACAGATCGGCCCCTTGATTGAGCTTGTAGATGAAATGCTAGGCAAAGAAATTTATTTCAAGTCCAACAGGTACGGCTTAGCTATCCGAGATCAGACCAGGACCATGGCCAGCTGTATCAACCTCGTCATCTCCATCGAACGGTGTGTGTGCGTTTATCTGCCCCTTCGTGCATCTTCTCTTATGAAGACATGCACCATGGTGAAGCTCATTGCTTCCATCTTCGTCATCACACAAGTAGGGTTTGTCTACAATTTCTTTCATTACGAAGTATTCTCTAGACAAAGTAACGTGACAAACAAGACAATCAATTGGGGAACGGAAGCCTCGAAGACATTCAAAGACTATTACTTTTTATTTCGAGGAGTAGAAGTTTTTCTTTTGACTTTTCTGCCTCTATGCATTTTTATTACTATTTTCATCACAACTCTGGCGACAGTCGTGAAACTGAAAGCTGCTCTCTCGTGGCGGGAAAAGACAAGTTCCAGCGGAAGTGACAAACAGACACAACAGAGGGGCTTGATTAAGATGCTTGTGATTGTTTCGTGTGTATACATCGTAACATCAACACCGTATGTTGGGCACATCTTGATTACGGTATTTTTGCCCGGATTTGACATGGGCAGTCGTTACCAGAACAGCTTTTTGACTCTGGCTATGATAGCCACTATATGTACAGAGGTTCACTGTGCTTTTAACTTTGTTATCTATTATCGGAATTCTTCACGATACAGATCAGAACTGAAAGCCTTCTTCTCCTGCACAACGGCTAAAGTTACATAAAGTTATAATATTGTTTTATACGGTCTGAGTAGCCAAAGTGAATAAATCGACCTTTATCTATACCATTTTGCAAAACGATATATCAGGTCTAAATTGGCCTTTTGTCCATACAACAATGTCAAAATAAAATATTATCCACATTTCTTTGAAGCTCCCATCGCAAACCTACTAATATAGTCACTAAAAGCTGATGTAAGAATGGCACTTTCTAATGAGTAAATATTTCTTGTACATGAAAAGGAAAAGGTTTAAGTGAAAAATAAACCTCCCTCTTTGCAGATATAAGTGGTGAACCAAATGTCCTGAAGAAACTATTTTGGAAATACATTGATCATGGTTTGGCTATGAATTATGTTTCAAGAATGTGTTGTAACAGTTGCTGTGAATGAAGTAACTTTTACAAGTTACAGGTTACTTTAAAAAATATAGTAAATTCCACACCTTCCACCCACCTCCAATTATTAGTTTCTCAGAACCATTGGATGGTGGATGTTTCTAATGTCTTTTCAGTCCATCTCCGACTGTGAAGAATGAACTTCGTTCTTGAGATCGGGGTGGGTAGCGTGCTGCTTCGAATGCTCAACAGCAAATAACTGATTTCTTTCTGGAGTTTCCTTATGCCAGTGCCACTGTAGGAATGTATGAAATAATTCTGTAGGCAATAAGGTAAAAACGCTTAGAAAATGTAACTGGAGAATTGATTCATATGCTGGACTTAAGATGAGGTTTAAATGATGTTCCAAGTCAGTATTCATTCATTTCTAATGCCCAAAACTAGCTTCGTGCGACAGGTTTTTTGTGGTGATTGTTACTTCACATCCTCCACTCTGTTTGACATATTTCAGTTATTTGAAAGCCTTTACTAGATTCAACAGGTAATGGAGAGTTCTGTTCGAGTTGAGTTCATTTGCAAAGTTTGTCAGATATTATGAACGAAATACTGAGTTCTATGAAAATGTCTTAATAAAGTTTTGTGTGATGGAGACATCTGTGTGGATGTCAAAGCAAAAGTCCAATATTTCTCCAGACTCATGCGTTGGGTAATTTTTACGCACAAAATCTGCATTTTGATATATATATATATATCTGATTGATTTTGCTGTCCACAAACAAAATTCCTCGGTTACGAGATACTGCTCGTAGACAAAACGCTTATATTTTGACATGTATAACAATACTTTGTTATCCCTCAATACTTTGCTATGCAGCAATACTTTGTTATAGCAATACTTTTCTAGATAGCAATGTTTTATGAAGCCTTTTTTTCCAATGTCATCGACTTTGGTGTCCTTCTTTTGTGTCTACTTTTGTCATCATCCTTATAATCCTTACATATTTCGTCGTTTCTGAAATCGTCCAGGAAGCTTTACCGACGACCGTTTACATATCTATTCTTCAATTAATAAATGTTACAGACCCTTACATACAGAACAATGTCTGAATAATGTCGCCATAAGCTAATTGCAGGTGACAGTGTCTTTAAATCACTAACCACAATCAACACATAAGTACATCTCTTTTAAGTTCAGGAAGACTAACAAGATTTCGATTGTGAGTCCTTTCTGCTTTCTTTTTCGGTTAAAAACAATCAGGCAGAAAGTGAAATACATTGATCAAATCTCGATGCATATATCCTAAATGTGTAAAATTGTACATTATAAAATATAAAGTATTTAAAAGGTGCAAATATTGGAGTGAGTAAGGCAGTTTAGTGGCAAATGAAAAAAAATATTCTCTCAATTTTACTCTATTTTATTTCTTTCGTCCGTCGATCGAGGCAGTAGGCATCTTCTGGGGAACTGCAAGAGTGTAACTAAAGCTTTCAGACCGATGTCGTTCAGTGATTGCGGCCAGTATTTTCTAGAGGGTAAGTACCATCACTTCTCCATCTTAATGATTTATTTTGCCCAACCCTGTTTGGCGACAGACACCCCTTCCCGACATCTGGGTCGACTGGGAACTCGTCCCTTTGAGTTTGGACTCTAGTGTTCTAACCACTCGGTTACAAGCGTTCGCAACATAAGACACGAGTAGCTCAAGCATCGCTTAGCATGTCGAATGACTTTCTTCCTCACTAGCTATAGACTTCCGATGGTTAGTTTTGGTTGGCTTGTGTAGTAGGAAAGTGCTTCCACATTGCGGTGATTGCCCACTAGGGGGGTAAAGGGGGAGGGGAACCGGAGTACCCAGACAAAACCCTCGGTGCCTAGCCGTGTGGACAGATGTCACATAGAGTGTCACAGTGGTGACAAGCGAGTGTTTTAACTACACTGCCGAACGCCCCACAAGACTACCAAACCGCTTGGTCAGTTCCTTCATTTGTTCGTTAATTGAGGTTAACTTTCTCAGTGTTCGAGGTGTCGCGCCTTAATGGGCCTAAGGACCTCACTCTCTGTTCTATATGTGACATTATTGCATTACTCAAAAACTGTAGCAAGTAGCGTTACATCTCCTTATTGTGTAGGGATGTCGGAGTTGTCACTCGTTTCTCCTCAATTTTCACCTGTAGGCTGCAGCTGCAATTGTCATGAACTGTGGAGGGCCCAGCCATCTTGTCACTTATTTCTTGTTGGTGTTCTTTGTAGGGTACTGTAGTCCATTTTCGATGTCCTCCATTGACTGGGCAGGCAACTCTGACCACGCGTACAAGTGGCAGTCCACAGACATAATCACACAAGATGATGTTGACATGACATTCAAAGGTTTGATGCAGACTGAATATCAGCTGGACAGTTTTCATTCATCCTTAATTTAGTATTTCACCACTCCATGAACACTACTCACTCTCGTGCCTTTATGTCAAAAGTTTAGACATTATTTTCTTTTTTTTTTTCTCTTTTTTTTTTTTGTCTGTTTGGCCAAGAGTGTTGATGCACAAAAAATTATTTTTAACTACAAAAATTCTAAATTTAAATAATCATTATGTTAAAATTAAAATAATACAAGATATGTAAGTTGCAAAGTCTTTCAGTGGATTAGTAGCAACAACCTCTACCGACAGGACGCCAGATATGACTCCACTTCATGATTTGAGAAATCTGTTTGACCAGACGGTTAAACAAAGAAAGTAATAAATGAGATTGAAGTGTGTCACAAAGCTGCTGCGCTATATTTTTTAATGTTTGTTTTTAAGCTAGGAAGGAGACAGGGAAAAGTAACTGAAAGGGGGAGGTTGAAAGACAGTAATTACTGCGGCTGTCGGGGTCAACAGTCTGAGGCGTGCGCGCCACACAGGGATGGCCGGCCGGACTTTGTTTTTTGTTTTTTTTTTAAAATCAACTGGTGTTGATAGGTTGTTTTGTTCGAAGAACAAAGGAAAGAGTGTTTGAGTGTTTGGGATGTTGTTGTGTGAGTTTTTCCTTGACGGGTGCGGGGAGAAGTAACAGTCTCCTCGGTGTCATAAGTGTGTCTGGACGTTTTGTTTGCAACAAGTCTTGAACCGACTTGGTGACCAGATTTGTGTTATTTAACAAGTCCTGAACAGAATTGGAAGTTAGCCTTGACTGGACTGGGCACATCCTGACCAGATTTGTATCTGTTGAGGTGAGTGTGTATCTTTGTTGATTGTTCGGTGAGCGTGTGTTTAATGTTTGAAGAATGTTAGTTAAGTTTTGAACTTGCCATTTAGCTAAAGACTTTTTTTCTCCAGGTTTTTGTGGGGTTTTTTTTTTTCTCACTTTTGTTGTTTGATCTTCGCTTATTCATCGTATCCGTCTCGGGCTCACCAACCAGCGCTGAATTAGAAATAACTTCAGGAAGAGCATCGGTGTCAGTGAAAACTTTGTGTTACTTTCAAGTGGACATATTTGTGTTACCTAGAAGTGGAAACTTTGTGTTATATTCAAGTGGAGACTTGGTGTCATTTTCAATTGGAGATTTTTTTTAGGGGGGAGGGGGAATTGAATGGTCGGAAGGAACATTAGATGTGTTGTGACAGTGGAAGTGTTCGGACTGTGGGTTGGGAAATTTGGGATTTGGTTTTTGGTGCATGGACCAGCTGTGGAATGTGGCAAACAAATCTCACATAAAATATAATAGAGAAGTCCGACATATTTTTGCCAAACACATCAACTTATCTATTGTAATTTAACAGCATTAATGCTAGAAAGCTCTGACAAAATCAACTTTTTAAAAATATGTAACAATTTAACATCTACATGTCAGTCCAAATTTTTAAATGACAGCATGAGGAAGACGATGTCGTCTATCTTATAGTTTACTTATTTTATGAAAAAGTAATGTATATTTAAAACAAACTTTACCACATAGACAGTCACAATAATGTCTGGTTTTACTGTCATGTACCTTGCTGTATGTAGGTGTTAAATAATTTACTGTGTCATGTGACAGTTTGACACTAATGACCCAGCGTGTCTCGTCACACCAGCGAGAATCTGTTTCAATACAATTTGCTATAATTTAAATCTGATATCTGATATCTGGCATCAACATTCTCTCGAGATACCGTTTTATTGTGAACTATACGTTTGTCTTTTCTTGGAGGTGTTTCTCAAATGTAAGTTTTATTCACTCCTTAAAGATTATCCTTTTCTCTTGTTCTGTTTCTCTCTCGCACGTGCGCACACAGATGAGGGTCCCGCTCTACAGTCTGACAGAAGCGGGGGGGGGGGGCGAGGGCAAACTGCTCGCTGGTTTCCTCCGACAATGGACGAATAAGCTGCGGTAACCTAGTCAATGATTGCCAACTGGTGTGTGAAGGCGCCATCACTTTCATGCTACTTCCGGCGTGTCATTTTCCCGCGCACCACTTCTCTTTTGCCAGGGGAGGCTATTGAGGATGTTTGAGGCTGGGTGGGTGCACGGGAGTGGTACATCGGGGGACTCGGACCCGAGGTCGGCGGCGTTCGACGAGCTGCTGCAACTTTTGACGCCGCACAACAGCCCGACGTCAGGTCTGGTGCACGGGCGCCCCCTCGCGGCACGAGACTGACCGCCTCATTAGGCGCACCGTGTCGCCACGCGTCGCACGTGCACGGGCGCGGTCCTCGCGCGGCACACTTGTTTGACTTGCGGTCCGCCCGCGGCCCACTGGGCCAAGGTGCAAGGTTCGGCAGCTAATCGCCGGCACTCCCCGACCTAATTGGTAACCGAACCCCTACCCCCTTCCGCTGATTGCTGCGCGCGCGTCTGATAGGTCACGTGGTGTGTCGACTGGTAAATCACCAATTTCTTCACGTTCTCAACTGGCGCTCCGATTGAACGCCGCATATTTTACGACCGGGTAGGTCGCCAGGCCCGTCAGCACGGTCACGTGACTACCCTCGGGCAATCAAAATTTAGCATTCTAATGTGATGCAAGCCAAGACTGCATCGATATTAGCCAACTCTAAAATGTCTGGATCATCACTTCATCTGAGTTAGTGTCACTGACATTGTTCATTTAACGTATTTTTATTTTTTATCCAGTTTTTCTTTCATTTTAAATGGAATTTTTTATGTTAGGATAATGCAAAAGTAAATGTATTAGTGACCCCTTAGAATAAGGGTAGACTCCGTGTTCTGGAAGTTACTGCATATGGTCACTGGTTTGTGGCCTGTGGATAGGATTCTGCTTCCCTACCCCACCCTCACTCTCCATCATGCTCATTCTTTTCAGTAAAAATAAAAGTGGCTACCTGATTTATAAGGAGCTATTTAAAGCTTACAGATGTAAATGTGGCGAAGGGAAAGCTTTGATTCCTCTTTCTACGGGACGTACTTTAGACATGATGAGCCACTTCGGCCAGTAGGCTACAGGAGTCCATGCCAATAAACTACTTCGCTCATTTATTCATGTTTATCTGTTCACCCTGGCCATGCCAAGCATTATGCTAGCACATAGCTAGCTTGTTTGTTTGTCTGTTCATCCTGGCCATGCCAAGCATTATGCTAGCACATAGCTAGCTTGTTTACGAGTGCTTGCGTTGCTCAGTACAAACTCAAGCCAAAGGCATGATAAACTAGCTGCTTGACTAGCCACTGTGTTTCCACATGTAATGTTCCATCAGGTAGTGCTTGTAAGCATAAAGCCAGCCATCTGTTCATGTGTTTGATGTGCATCCAGATGGCCGCCTACAAGTGACCTCAGTAACAAGTGACCCCCCGACTGGGGGACCAGGAGAGATGCCGACAACTAGGTAAGGTACCCGATACAAGCCGGTCGACAAGTACCAAAGGTCAGGAAGCAGGTGGGTGGTAGGTAACCGAAGCCATGTGGTTGGGAGATATGTAAAGTATTTATCAGGGACCGAGGGCCGCACGTTTTTATGACCTGTTGTTGTCAATCACGGATTCAGGATAAAAGATGAGACACGATCAAGCTCCGTGCACACGACTCGCCTGGCTGTGAACATGCTGACAGAGGGAGCAAGACAAGGTGGTAGAGGAGAGGTGGGGTAGGAGGGAAAACGGGGGATGTAAGATCAAGGGAGAGAGAGAACGAAGAGAGAGAACGAATGTTGGGTGAATAAAAAAAAAATCTTAAGCAACCAGTTCCTTAGTGCACTAACCTCAAAGCAAGGTTCATTTAAGCTTCCCTACTACAGTTTGTTGATCTCTTACCTCCTCAGGCTACCACACGGCCACGTGATAAAGTGCCGATCGTAAATTCACGATTACCACAAGCAGACGGTGATAACAAGTACGCAAAATTATTCTAAAAAATAAATAAATAATTAACAGTTAGTCTGGGGCGCCCATCAGACCAAGAGTTCGTTCATAGGGAGCTATTTATCTGCCTGACATACACGGCACAACGAGTTTTCTCAGTTGAAAAGACAACATGGCTGGCGCGCTGGACGGCCGCTCATTAAGAACTCGTTGAAAGCCTCAAGAAACGGTACCCGCAGTCTGCCAAGTGTGGATAGAGATGATTGCGGTTGAAAGGTCATGGTGAACTCCTGAGGCAGTAAGGAAGGGGATAGGGAGCAGAGAGGGAAAGAGGCGGGATAGCAGACTGGAGGTTGGCATGCGATGAGCCACGTCCCTGTTGATGTGTTTAATGTCACTACAGACAGTTCACTGAACTTTGGTTTATACACAATGTTCACACAGGAATACCTGTATTCACCTGAATTCACGAAGGGAGTGCTGATCATTTTTCTCCAGGTAGCTCCGGCTGTCCAGCTGTTCTCTAACCGATGTTCACACCTGTCCTATGGGCTGGCAGCAGGCGCCATTTCAGTGGAAGGTCGAGCTGACCAGCAACAGTCTACACATACAGTCTTTGAGAAGTTGAACTGTGCACATAAAGTCTGTAACATATAATATTACACAATAAATTACAATTTATTACAAGCGTTATAACAGAAATGCAGTTAATTTGTGCATTTGTGCGTGCGTGCACTCGTGCGTTTGTAGGTGTGTATTAAAGGGAGTGGAAGGGGGACAAGGGGTGGAAAGAGTGGAGAGTCAGAGAGAGGCTATGGCTGAATTTGGTTAAAGAGAGGACGCAGCAAGCTTCGTTAATCAAACCGACATGATTTTTGAAGAACCTACTCCTGGCCACACCACACTGTCGCACGCAGCAGGTCAGCTTGCCGCGGTTGCTGGTGATCCCACAGGGACCCACGGGGCCCTCGCTGCTCATTTGTCACTCCGATCACGTGACCCACCCGCCACGCTCCGCCTCGCACCGTTGCGTTAACAACCCTTGTGCGCATGCCCGACCTCACCCAGCTTTGTTGAGCGGGTGGCAGGGCCATCGAATAACCATTACTGATCATTACCCATAATTTGTCACCAAGAGGCTAGCCGGGTGGGAGTACGGAAAACAAGGTAATAAAAAAAAAGGTGTGTTGGGGGTGGGATCTGATCTCACGGCTACCGACAACTTACTTATAACTTCAAAGAAAGTCCTTTCCTTGTTGTCCTAACGATGGCGCCGTCAAATATACTCGGTTTAGAAAAAATCCCGAGACTAACCTAAACATTTGTGTTTGTCTCACCTACCGGTTGCTCGAGAAAGGAAAGGGTGCTGTACTTTGAAACATTGTCTGACGGGGAAACAGTTCAAGTCTTGACCTTGGCAGTTCCCCTTCCTCTCAGATTTTATCTCATCGAATGTCTCGCTTCAACAAAGGCTTCATGACCAATTTCCGGTAAGTGGATTATGACAGTGCTAGCTGAGGAAATAACGATGATGATACATTGAGTGGGCTAACTGTGAGTGGTTTACTGGCTCTAGGCTCCTAGAAGAGCTTTTTCTTGTCACTGGGCCAAGCGAACTTGGAAGTGAGAGCTGCTATGAAGTAGTAAGCACAAGGCTTTATATCAGTTTCATAAGGCTTGATACAATTATTATCAGCTGCTGGTAATTCTTTTCCTAACTGAAAAGGACGACATGAATGTCTCTGCCCTGTGACTTATATGTCCTGCATGTGTCCTTTACAAACATTTCGGAACATCTGACTGCAAAAGTTCGACAGCCACAAAGAAATCGCAAACGTCTAACTTTCGAAGTGGCGAACCATCTGTGATATCATTTGTTTTAAATCGGAGAGGGAATCAACACCACGATGCCCAAACAATAAAGAAAGTGGAGAAGAGAAGACAGAAGAAGAGGAAAGATACAGGGAGGAGGATACATGGAAAGTGTGGACAGCGCTGGTGTGATTAACTCCCCATGGGGCTTTGAGGAACCGTGAAAAATGGACAGAACTGGTGGCGAGGTCACCGTTGGTCAACGAGCATGAAAGCTGGGGGTGACATGACAGTGATTTGTCACTGGCCACCTTACAAACTCCAGCTTCATCTCCATGTTCCGGTGAGATGGTGGAGGAACTCGGGAAAATGTGCTTCTGGGGAAGAGATGGAGATGAGAAATGATGTTACAAAACCAGATGAACCAGATGCGTAGGTAGAAATAGTAGGTTGCCATGAGAACGCTGCGGTAGGTAGAAGTGGTATTCGAATATTAACGTCTCTGTGGTAGGCCTGTAAGTCCAGATGTAACTGTGCTTTCAACATGATCATAGACTTACAAAATAGTGGAAGCAGCACACACACACACACACAAACCCACTTATCTTTTTAGTCTTCTTTGTCCTCCTAGTGCCGCAACCATACCACCCCAGCGGATCCGGTTCTGGGCCGAGGATCGATCTCCTCCTGGTCTGTCTCCGAACCCTGCGTTTCATCTGTGGGTTTAAGTGCAGAACTTGTCTCGTTAAACTCGGTGTCAAATTGCAATAAAATCAAATTGTCAACCGTACACTGCAGTCTATGCAAAAACTTATTAAATACATTTTTTACTAAAACAAGGATATCGGCCGGCAGCTCTTCCTTGCGATGTAAGTGTAGAAGCAGGACTGAAGTATCGTTGGAAGTCAGAGAAACATTGCAGTGTACTGCTGACGTCAAGCAATGTCTGTAAGACACAATAACAAACACGTTAATGTTTGTACAAAGCCAGGATAGTGTGTTTTCACGAGCAAACCGTCGATGTCGCAGTTGAAGATGTTAAATATTTTCACGGGTGAGTCGCGTGCTGTGTCCTGGTGACCGTTAGCACGGACACCTCGTGTCGCGTAGTCACTGGGTCAGTGGAACTTATTCTCTCCCTTGTCTTGCTTGTGTCTTGCCGTCCACACAAAGTCCTCGACATTATGGGATAGCAATTGTCATGAACTGTGCAGGGCCCGGCCATCTTGTCACTTATTTCTTGTTGGTGTTCTTTGTAGGGTACTGTTGTCCGTTTTCGATGTCCTCCATTGACTGGGCAGACAACTCTGACCACGCGTACAATGATGTCTGGAGGGGACAGGAACGGGTAGGTTGTTGCCGTCTGTCACTCCGATCTTGTTCACTCCATTGAGTATGACGTGTGTGTTCCTGGCAGTTGGAGGTACCTAGGGGGACAGTAGCAGGGTGTTCGTGGTCCGTCGTGCACTAGTCATCTTCGTTAACAGCAGCCTCGTTGTCGATGACGTCACCTGGGGCGTGTGCGTCTCGCTTCAACGGATTTGTTCATTGTTGTAAACGGCGCTAGGGGGACAGTAGCAGGGTGTTCGTGGTCCGTCGTGCACTAGTCATCTTCGTTAACAGCAGCCTCGTTGTCGATGACGTCACCTGGGGCGTGTGCGTCTCGCTTCAACGGATTTGTTCATTGTTGTAAACGGCGAAGTTGACTTTTTCACGAACTTTAGACACGTTAGTTGCTAACGGCTGTATAGCCTGGTGGTTAGAGACCAGGTCTGAAGACTGAAAGGTGGTGTGTTCAAATCTGACAGTGACAAATAAAAAGAGTGAGTGAGTGAGTGAGTGAGTGAGTGAGTGAGTGAGTGAGTGAGTGAGTGAGTGAGTGAGTGAGTTGTAGTCGACAGAGTTCGCCGACTCAGTTTTGTCCAGATTTACCATTTCTTGCAAGCTGTCAATGACATTGTCGCGTTCCGCATTATCTCCCTTGCCGAAGCTTGCCATAGCATCTCTGTGGAGAGCGAGAGAGCGTCGCTCCACTGTGTCCAGCAGGACAAAAGCCAGTATGCCAGCCACCATCTGCACCACGAACAGCGCTACCACGGCGACGACATACTGCGACAGACCAGCACATCATCATCAAACTCCTCGCACGCGCTCCAGTCTCACAAACGCCTACACTCCAGTGTCTTCACGTGCTAAGTGTCTATCTAAGAGTGCAAAACAAAACATTGATCGGAGGAAGTTAGGGAGCTGCATGGCAGTAGCATATGTATTTGGACTTTCGCATGTATACGTACCTACACTGCTAGTTTTAATTTGATTTGCAAGGAATAAAATTTCAAGAGAACAGGTCTTCAAAAACTATTTTCGAACAGCATAAAAGTTTTCACAAATAAGTGCCCGCGAAGTGCAAAACGACGCATCCTAAGAAGATTTGCATGCTTAAAATGGAAATTGGTGAGTAAAGAACACGATTGTTTGAGACTAAAAATGACAATGTATCTCACAATTTTTAGTAGGATAAGCTGTTCTCTGAGAGCGCCGAGGCAAGCGAAGAAGCAGACGACCAAGGCGACAGCGCCGATGACTATCAGCAGGATTGACAGATCCACGGTGAAGTCACTGAAGGCGGCGAGCGAGGCACCGCGCACCCTGGACCACACGCCCAGACCAATCAGAACTCCGCCTGCCAGCTTCCACAACACAAAGCAGACTGTCCTTAGCAAATTTAGCAAGCACTTTCTTCCTTCATACCAACCAGACTCTTAATGAATCACATTATATTTAGTTACCTTGGCTATGCGTCAGACCATGAGACACAAAGGCTTATTCTTTCACAGTGTGAGTTTTTGCCAATAATTGGTGGTCGTCACACCTATGTGAATCGTTGTCCACTGAGCTGTTCCCAGAGTACAACATTTCTTTCTCTGTCAACTAGCCGACTATTCGTTAGAATGTCTGTGCGTGTCTGCACGTAAATGTCTATGATTAAAATGCATTCACCTGTTTGTCCAGGTGCATACGCGTACGTTTACGTGTCTTTATCAATGACTGTGTACCTGTCTCTCAGACTTCGTGTACAAATATAACTGAATATATACCTTTACCAAACATGCAATTTAACCCTTTACATCAAATGTCTTTAGAGCGCGTTTAATGTTTTTGAGAAAAATGTTTTCTCTATTCAGATAATAGTCCCTAAATATTTGTTTTTTATTTGCTTGTTTTTTAAACATTTAGCAACTATTATTAGTCTACGCACTTTAAAATTATACAACAAAATCTTTTCACAGATAAATATCAATGATTACTACACAAAATATCTAAACTAAAAATACTTTTAACAATAATTAATTTTCACCCAGAACGAGTTCATTTCGCCGTGGTCTTCTTTTCTTTTTTGTTTTTGTTTTTGTTTTGTTTTTTTTTTTTTTTTTTTTTGTTTTTTCGTTTTAGTTCACGAAAACATCAATTACATGTAAGTCGAAAGCAATTTTTGAGTTCACGCGCCCGCGTATACGTTTGGTAAATTATTAGGCGTGCAGGCTTAATGAGTCCTAACCTACAATCTATCGTCCCTCGTCAGATAACAGGTCCTACATTTTATTAGTTTTTTTACGTCATAGCCTCGTAAGCTTAGAATTATACACTGAGCTGTTTGTGCCCATAAATGCAAATATTAACTTTTTAAAAATTATGAATCAACAATAGATTTAAACATTTAATAAATTTGGCTCAAAAAAGTCTTCAGTTTTTGTATTTTTCCTCTCGACTAAAACTGATTTCAATTCTTCTATTGACAGTATTTCGGGGAATTATTTAAACTCAGAATAAAAAGGTTTTGTTCCTTGTGCCTTTTCTAGCTACTAATGTTTGATTGTCTGCCTTGCTTGAACAAAGATTATGTTTTCAACTCTTAAATATAAAAGACTTTGAACAAGTATCATGAACACAAGTTTCTCTGAATATGTTGCTGGCAAAAAAGCCGAGGTCGTGTTGCCATGGAACAATGTGTACGATCTCATCAGTTATGAAACGTACCAACGGTTAAATTTAATACTGCAGTGTGTTGTTAAGCCGATCTTGTCCGTGGTGGGCATTCCGTCCAACATAGTCAACTGTGTGGTCTTCTGGCGCCAGGGTCTGAGAGACCGGATGAACTTCTGTCTCTTCTGTCTGGCCCTGGCAGACCTGTTGTACTTACTCTCCTTGCTTTGCGTGACACAGATCGGCCCCTTGATTGAGCTTGTAGATGAAATGCTAGGCAAAGAAATTTATTTCAAGTCCAACAGGTATGGCTTAGCTATCCGAGATCAGACCAGGACCATGGCCAGCTGTATCAACCTCGTCATCTCCATCGAACGGTGTGTGTGCGTTTATCTGCCCCTTCGTGCATCTTCTCTTATGAAGAAAGGCACCATGGTCAAGCTCCTTGCTTCCATCTTCGTCATCACACAAGTAGGGTTTGTCTACAATTTCTTTCATTATGAAGTAGTCTCTAGACAAAGTAACGTGACAAACAAGACAATCTATTGGGTAGCAGAAGCCTCAAAGACATTCAAAGACTATTACTTTTTATTTCAAGGAGTAGAAGTTTTTCTTTTGACTTTTCTGCCTCTATGCATTTTTATTACTATTTTCATCACAACTCTGGCGACAGTCGTGAAACTGAAAGCTGCTCTCTCGTGGAGGGAAAAGGCAAGTTCCAGCGGAAGTGACAAACAGACCCAACAGAGGGGCTTGATTAAGATGCTTGTGATTGTTTCGTGTGTATACATCATAACATCAACACCGTATGTTGGTCATATCTTGATTACGGTATTTTTGCCCGGATTTGACATGGGCAGTCGTTACCAGAACAGCTTTTTGACTCTGGCTATGATAGCCACTATATGTACAGAGGTTCACTGTGCTTTTAACTTTGTTATCTATTATCGGAATTCTTCACGATACAGATCAGAACTGAAAGCCTTCTTCTCCTGCACAGCTTCTAAAGTTACATAAAGTTAAAATATTGTTTTATACGGTCTGAGTAGCCAAAGTGAATAAATCGACCTTTAGCAATACCATTTTGCACAACGAAAGTAAATATTTCTTTTTCATGAAAAGGAAAAGGTTTAACCAAATGTCCTGAAGAAACTTTTTGGGAAATACATTGATCATGGTTTGGCTATGAATTATGTTTCAAGAATTTGTTGTTACAGTTGCTGTGAATGAAGTAACCTTTACAAGTTACAGGTTACTTTGAAAAATATAGTAAATTCCACACCTCCCACCCACCTCCAAGTATTAGTTTCTCAGAACCATTGGATGGTGGATGTTTCTAATGTCTTTTCAGTCCATCTCCGACTGTGAAGAATGAACTTCGTTCTTGAGATCGGGGTGGGTAGCGTGCTGCTTCGAATGCTCAACAGCAAATAACTGATTTCTTTCTGGAGTTTCCTTATGCCAGTGCCACTGTAGGAATGTATGAAATAATTCTGTAGGCAATAAGGTAAAAACGCTTAGAAAATGTAACTGGAGAATTGATTCATATGCTGGACTTAAGATGAGGTTTAAATGATGTTCCAAGTCAGTATTCATTCATTTCTAATGCCCAAAACTAGCTTCGTGCGACAGGTTTTTTGTGGCGATTATTACTGCACATCTAGAAATGGAAATACTCTTTCCTCCCCTCTGTTTGACATATTTCAGTTATTTGAAAACCTTTACTAGATTCAACAGGTAATCGAGAGTTCTGTTCGAGTTTAGTTCATTTGCAAAGTTTGTCAGATATTACGAACGAAATACTGAGTTCTGTGAGAATGTCAAAATAAAGTTTTGTGTGATGGAGACATCTGTGTGGATGTCAAAGCAAAAGTCCAATATTTCTCCAGACTCATGCGTTGGGTAATTTTTACGCACAAAATGTGCATTTGATATATATATATCTGATTTATTTTGTTGTCCACAAACCCAAAATTCCTCGGTTACGAGATACTGCTCGTAGACAAAACGCTATATTTTGACATGTATAACAATACTTTGTTATCCCTCAATACTTTGCTATGCAGCATTACTTTGTTATAGCAATACCTTTCTAGATAGCAATGTTTTATGAAGCATTTTTTTCAAATGTCATTGACTTTGGTGTCCTTCTTTTGTGTCTACTTTTGTCATCATCCTTATAATCCTTACATACTTCGTCGTTTCTGAAATCGTCCAGGAAGCTTTACCGATGACCGTTTACATATCTATTCTTCAATTAATAAATGTTACAGACCCTTACATACAGAACAATGTCTGAATAATGTCGGCATAAGCTAATTGCAGGTGACATTGTCTTTAAATCACTAACCACAATCAACACATAAGTACATTTCTTTTAAGTTCAGGAAGACTAACAAGATTTCGATTGTGCGTCCTTTCTGCTTTCTTTTTCGGTTAAAAACAATCAGGCAGAAAGTGAAATACATTGATCAAATCTCGATGCATATATCCTAAATGTGTAAAATTGTACATTATAAAATATAAAGTATTTAAAAGGTGCAAATATTGGAGTGAGTAAGGCAGTTTAGTGGCAAATGAAAAAAAAAATATTCTCTCAATTTTAGTCTATTTTATTTCTTTCGTCCGTCGATCGAGGCAGTAGGCATCTTCTGGGGAACTGCAAGAGTGTAACTAAAGCTTTCAGACCGATGTCGTTCAGAGATTGCGGCCAATGATTTACTTTTCCCAACCCTGTTTGTCGACAGACACCCCTTCCCAACATCTGGGTCGACTGGGAACCCGTCCCTTTGAGTTTGGACTCTAGTGTTCTAACCACTCGGTTACAAGCGTTCGCAACATAAGACACGAGTAGCTCAAGCATAGCTTAGCATGTCGAATGACTTTCTTCCTCACTAGCTATAGACTTCCGATGGTTAGTTTTGGTTGGTTTGTGTAGTAGGAAAGTGCTTCCACATTGCGGCGATTGCCCACTAGGGGGGTAAAGGGGGAGGGGAACCGGAGTACCCAGACAAAACCCTCGGTGCCTAGCCGTGTGGACAGATGTCACATAGAGTGTCCCAGTGGTGACAAGCGAGTGTTTTAACTACACTGCCGAACGCCCCACAAGACTACCGAACCGCTTGGTCAGTTCCTTCATTGGTTGGTTAATTGAGGTTAACTTTCTCAGTGTTCGAGGTGTCGCGCCTTAATGGGCCTATCTAAGGACCTCATTGTCTGTTCTATATGTGACATTATTGCATTACTCAAAAACTGTAGCAAGTAGCGTTACATCTCCTTATTGTGTAGGGATGTCGGAGTTGTCACTCGTTTCTCCTCCATCTTCACCTGTAGGTTGCAGCTGCAATCCGCGCTATTTGGCCTCGGGGACTGTGCTGTGAGAAAATGAAAATGGTGTTTGGCTGTATGCTATGACAGTACGAGTGTCTTTCCATTCTAAACTGTAATAAAGAAGGCAGCATCTATCGCATCACTTTATCCAAGGTTTTCTGTGTGAAATTCTGAATCATCATTGAAACAGAAACTATGCCTTCTAAATAAAGCAGTAATGCAAGATTTGGTAAATGATCAACTTTAAAAAAGTTGTACGAAAAAATGAGTTGCTAACGACTTCAGTATCTGTTTCTTTTTAATGAATGTCGGTAACAGCAGTTGCTCTCGGGATTGCTGTGTGTAGTGTGGTTCACGGTTTTCTTACCTGTCGATGTTCTTAGGTAAGTTGAACTGACAGCACAGATAAGTAAATACTTAGGTCAATACTCAAGAATGGGCGTGGAGTGCATGAAATTAAATAGAATCTTGCCGCTGATTACAAGGTGCTTGCAGAAGGAGTGTCGAAGTAGGTTTTTATGTCTCGGCACTAATGCGCGACCCTGGCAGTGTACATAGGTGTTGGTACAGACATGCTTGCGCGCGTGCTTGTAACTGCAAACATCGAATCCAATTTGCACGATTACATGAGCAAGCATGTGATTAGTAATATGATTGTAGTGTGTAGTAGGGGTGGAAGGGCGTGGTGCCGCATACATTCATGTATTCGTGCATGTGTGTGTGTGTGTGAGAGAGAGAGGGGAAAGACATTAATTTTGTCTCCTTTTGGGAAAGAATGTCCGAATTATCGTGGTCAGCTTTGATTTCACAGCATTACACACAAGATTACAAAAGGTTATTAAATGGCTGTACAGCTACCAAATTATGCTATGCGAGAATGAATCTGTTTAGGAATTCTTCTCAAAAATAACATTTTTAAAAATAAAAAGTAATCAATTTTCAAAACCAATTAAATCTCTGTGTACGCTATTCAATAAATCAATTTTCTTTGAGTGGTTACTGTGTTTTGGGTATAATCTCAGCATTGGAGGTAATTTCTAATTGCGCAAATTATCTTTGTATTTCAAGTTTCTTTGTATCAATATTAGTAGTATTATTATAAGAGTGCCATTATCTTATGGCAGCCTTGTGTGGATGATCCCGATGTTCTATATTACATTTGTAAGCTTGTACCTGTCTGTGCCTTCCTTTAAATAACAAGAGAGTAGATGCTTGTGGGATGATTTAATATCAGCAGTGTTCATCGGCTGTTAGCTTTAAGAGGTTCTTTATTTGCTCCATGACTGTCACCTCCCGTGTTATCTCCCTTGAAAATACTTGTGATGGTGTCTTTGAGGAGGCCAAGAGAGGGTAACTACAGACAGCGCCACTACGGCAACGACACACAGTGACAGAGTAGCGCGATAACACCATCACAGACATCCTTCTTTATTCCTTATTGTTCTTTTCGACATTTGCTTCACAGACACAGCAAATTCTTTTATATGAAACATAAGTACATGCTGTTAGATCTATGAATAAACAATTCATTATTAAACTCATTAACAACCTCCTTGCTTACAGGAGCTGTTTCAAACGTTTAACAAATACAGTATTTAAGTATATTGTTTACGTCAGAACAATCACAACAGCTGCTTTCCCCAGTCAGTCACATGAGCAGCGTTGAGTTTCACGGTGAAAGCTGCAGCGTCTAGAAACAAGAAAGGGGAGACAATAGCCCTTGCCTTTACCGCAAGCACTTCAGCTTATGCTCTCTTGGCTGTAGGCGACCAACCCTTGAAATGAGAAGGGTAGTGAATCCTTTAAAAGTCAGACCTAGACCACACTTCTAGAGAGACTTGTATATATATATATGTTTCTTAGAATTATTGTTTCCCTTGATAATATATGTATGTATAGTGTTTTTGCTTTCTGCTAACACTCCAGGGGGTTGGGGTGTGGAACAGGAGCTGCTCACATTTTAAGTCAGATCCTAAGATTTTTCATAGGGGAAGTTAACCACACAAACCGCACAGGATTCTCATAAGCTGAACTTCATGCCCATGGATAGGTATCTCATAAAACAGTGAGCCAGCAGAAGGGAAAATATCTGAAACATTGAAAAAGCATTTGACGAAACGTAAATAAAACCACTTTTAATACTGTGTCTCACATAACATACTACCTCACACAGTTAAATACCGACAATATTCATATTAAATAGAACTTTCGGTGCAAAAGGTTAGAACTGCGTACCTGCAGGAAACCAACGGCAAAAGTGATGAGGCCAGTAATGATGAGGTTATCCTTGAACACGTTCATGAGCGCTCCTATGCAGCCGCGGGTGTAGATAACTTGTTCTGCGTAGGTCTCCTACAGAAACATGCAGATAAGACTTCAGTTAACCTCGTTGTTGTCAGTCTTCCCCCTCGAACATTAGGATTAACCTTTCTCTGTCCAAACTTTGACCTCTTGAATTACACGCAGCAGCAATACCTTACAGATCACATTTTTGTCATTGCTGGTTGTTTTCCAATTACTCTAATAAAGTCATTTATCTATTTGTCACTGCTGGTTATTTTGATTAATTACATTAACAAAATCATTTATCAATGTTGCCTACTCCTTACTCGGTTTGTCATTCTACTACTACTCTGACGTGGTAACCCAAACCACATCGTCGCCACAATCATCGTCGTTGCTCTTATCGCCGTCGTTATCGTTCTCTTCGTCGCCAGTGTGATCGTCGTTGTCACCCTCATTGGTGTTGTTATACCCGTTGCTACCACGAAACTTTCCTTGCCCTGTTCATTACTACTACTGCTACGTGTAGCTGTCAACATGGTGTGGGTAACAAACCGTGTAGCGTCTGGTGTAGCGGCCACACTTCACAGAGTGGTGGAGGCAGCAAGAATCCGGCACGCCGCACGCGCTGTCCACGCTGGTGGAGCAGTTGTAGAGGGCGCTCACATCCCAGTCCTGGTACGATGTCCCTCCGCAGCAGTAATACTGAATCACGTAATAAAACATAGTGCAAACAATGGGTCTACTAACCCTTCCCTGTCACTCTTTTCACAAATCCGTATAATATTTATCTGCTCGAGGTTTCTTTTCCTTTCCAGATACTGTCAAGTAGCTTTACTATCACGGAATACTTTATTGTATTACGTTCCTTTGTTTCGTAGACAAACTCCAGTAAGCTACAATGGAATTCATGACAAGTCAGAAATATACACCATATAAATAAAAATTAAGGTTACTGAAAGGAAATGAATATATTGTCGTGTGTTCAATCAGACAAAATTACGGATACAAAGAGCCTCTTGATATGTCTTGTAGTCGACAGAGTTCGCCGACTCAGTTTTGTCCAGATTTACCATTTCTTGCAAGCTGTCAATGACATTGTCGCGTTCTGCGTGATCTCCCTTGCCGAAGCTTGCCATAGCATCTCTGAGGAGAGCGAGAGAGCGTCGCTCCACTGTGTCCAGCAGGACAAAAGCCAGTATGCCAGCCACCATCTGCACCACGAACAGCGCCACCACGGCGACGACATACTGCGACAAACCAGCACATCATCATCAAACTCCTCGCACGCGCTCCAGTCTCACAAACGCCTACACTCCAGTGTCTTCACGTGCTAAGTGTCTATGTAGCAGGGCAAAACAAAACAGTGATCACAGGGAGTTCGGGAGCTGCATGTCTCTAGCATATGTATTTGGAAGTTCGCATGTATACGTACCTACACTGCTAGTTTTAATTTGATTTGCAAGGAACAAAATTTTCAAGAGAACAGGTCTTCCAAAACTATTTTCGAACAGCATAAAAGTTTTCACAAATAAGTGCCCACGAAGCTCAAGACGACGCATCCTAAGAAGGTTTGCATGCTGAAAATGGAAATTGGTGAGTAGAAAACGGGATTGTTTGAGACTAAAAATGACAATGTATCTCACAATTTTTAGTAGTATAAGCTGTTCTCTGAGAGCGCCGAGGCAAGCGAAGAAGCAGACGACCAAGGCGACAGCGCCGATGACTATCAGCAGGATTGACAGATCCACGGTGAAGTCACTGAAGGCGGCGAGCGAGGCACCTCGCACCCTGGACCACACGCCCAGACCAATCAGAACTCCGCCTGCCAGCTTCCACAACACAAAGCAGACTGTCCTTAGCAAATTTAGCAAACACTTTCTTTCTTGATACCAATAAGACTCTTAATAAATCACATAATATTTAGTTACTTTGGCTATGCGTAAGACCATAAGACACAAAGGCTTATTCTTTCACAGAGTGTGAGTTTTTGCCAATAATTGGTGGTCGTTGCACCTTTGTGAATCGTTGTCGACTGAGCTATTCCCAGAGTACAACATTTTTTTCTCTGTCAACTAGCCGACTATTCGTTAGAATGTGTGTGCGTGTCTGCACGTAAATGTCTATGATAAAAAAGCATTCGCCTGTTTGTCCAGGTGCATACGCGTACGTTTACGTGTCTGTATCAATGACTGTGTACCTGTCTCGCAGACTTCGTGTACAAATATAACTGAATATGTACCTTTACCAAACATGCAATTTAAGCCTTTACATCAAATGTCTTTAGAGCGCATTTAATGTTTTTGAGAAAAAAGTTTTCTCTTTTCAGATAATAGACCCTAAATATTTGTTTTTTATTTGCTTGTTTTTTAGCAACTATTATTAGTCTACGCACTTTAAAATTATACAACAAAGTCTTTTCACAGATAAATATCAATGATTACTACACAAAATATCTAAACTAAAACTACTTTTAACAATAATTAATTTTCACCCAGAAAGGGTTCATTTCGGCGTGGTCTTCTTCTTCTTCTTTTTTTTTTTTTGTTCACGAAAACATCAATTACATGTAAGTCGAAAGCAATTTTTGAGTTCACGCGCGCGCGTATACGTTTGGTAAATTATTAGGCGTGCAGGCTTAATGAGTCCTAACCTACAATCTATCGTCCCTCGTCAGACAACAGGTCCTACATTTTATTAGTTTTTTTTACGTCGTAGCCTCGTAAGCTCAAAATTATACACGGAGCTGTTTGTGCCGATAAATGCAAATATTAACTTTTAAATATAAACCAACAATAGATTTAAACATTTAATAAATTTGGCTGAAAAACGTCTTCAGCTTTTGTATTTTTTTCCGCACTTAAACTGATTTTAATTTTTCTATTGACAGTCGTGCGGTGAATTATTGTAATCTCAGAATAAAAAGGTTTTGTGCCTTGTGCCTTACCTAGCTACTAATGTTTGATTGTCTAGCTGCCTCAGAACAGAGATCATGTTTTGAACCTTTAAATTTAAAAGACTTTGAACAAGTATCATGAACACAAGTTTCTCTGAATATGTTGCTGGCAAAAAAGCCGAGGTTGTGTTGCCATGGAACAATGTGTACGATCTCATCAGTTATGAAACGTACCAACGGTTAAATTTAATACTGCAGTGTGTTGTTAAGCCGATCATGTCCGTGGTGGGCATTCCGTCCAACATAGTCAACTGTGTGGTCTTCTGGCGCCAGGGTCTGAGAGACCGGATGAACTTCTGTCTCTTCTGTCTGGCCCTGGCAGACCTGTTGTACTTACTCTCATTGCTTTGCGTGACACAGATCGGCCCCTTGATTGAGCTTGCAGATGAAATGCTAGGCAAAGAAATTTATTTCAAATCCAACAGGTATGGCTTAGCTATCCGAGATCAGACCAGGACCATGGCCAGCTGTATCAATCTCGTCATCTCCATCGAACGGTGTGTGTGCGTTTATCTGCCCCTTCGTGCATCTTCTCTTATGAAGAAAGGCACCATGGTGAAGCTCCTTGCTTCCATCTTCGTCATCACACAAGTAGGGTTTGTCTACAATTTCTTTCATTACGAAGTAGTCTCTAGACAAAGTAACGTGACAAACAAGACAATCAATTGGGGAACAGAAGCCTCGAAGACATTCAAAGACTATTACTTTTTATTTCAACAAATAGAAGTTTTTCTTTTGACTTTTCTACCTCTATGCATTTTTATTACTATTTTCATCACAACTCTGGCGACAGTCGTGAAACTGAAAGCTGCTCTCTCGTGGCGGGAAAAGACAAGTTTCAGCGGAAGTGACAAACAGACACAACAGAGGGGCTTGATTAAGATGCTTGTGATTGTTTCGTGTGTATACATCGTAACATCAACACCGTATGTTGGTCATATCTTGATTACGGTATTTTTGCCCGGATTCGACATGGGCAGTCGTTACCAGAACAGCTTTTTGACTCTGGCTATGATAGCCACTATATGTACAGAGGTTCACTGTGCTTTTAACTTTGTTATCTATTATCGGAATTCTTCACGATACAGATCAGAACTGAAAGCCTTCTTCTCCTGCACAGCTGCTAAAGTTACATAAAGTTATAATATTGTTTTATACGGTTTTGAGTAGCCAAAGTGAATAAATCGACCTTTATCTATACCATTTTGCACAACGATATATCAGGTTAAAATTAGCTTATAAAATATTATCCACATTTCTTTAAAGCTCCCATCGCAAACCTACTAATATAGTCACTAAAAGCTGATGTATGAATGGCAATTTCTAATGAGTAAATATTTCTTCTACATCAAAATGAAAAGGTTTAAGAGAAAATTAAACCTCTCTGTTTTGCAGATATAAGTGGTGAACCAAATGTCCTGAAGAAACTTTTTTGGAAATACATTGATCATGGTTTGGCTATGAATTATGTTTCAAGAATGTGTTGTAACAGTTGTTGTGAATGAAGTAACCTTTACAAGTTACAGGTTACTTTAAAAAATATAGTGAATTCCACACCTTCCATCCACCTCCAATTATTAGTTTCTCAGAACCATTGGATGGTGGATGTTTCTAATGTTTTTCAGTCCATCTCCGACTGTGAAGAATGAACTTCGTTCTTGAGATCGGTGTGGGTAGCGTGCTGCTTCGAATGCTCAACAGCAAATAAGTGATTTCTTTCTGAGTTTCCTCATGCCAGTGCCACTGTAGGTAATGGGGAATGAGGTAAAAACGCTTCGCAGTTGTAATTGGAGAATTGATTCATGTGTTGGACTTAAGACGTGGTTTGTATAATTTTCCCAGTCAATATTCATTCATTTCTAATGCCCAAAACTGGCTTCATGCGACAGGTTTTTTGACGATTATTATACACTGCACGGCTAGAAATGGAAATACTCTTTCCTCCCATCTTTTTAGCATATTTCAATTCGTTGGAAACCTTTATTAGGCTCAACAGGTAATTGATAGTTCTGTTCGACTGGAGTTCGTTTGCAAAGTTTGTCACAGATATTATGAACGAAATACTGAGTGCTATGAAAATGTCAAAATAAAGATTTGTAGAGTTTCGTCTAATGGAGACATCTGTGTGGATGTCAATGCAAAAGTCCAATATTTCTCCAGACTCAGGCGTTTGGTAATTTTTACGCACAAAATCTGCATTTTGATATATATATATATCTGATTGATTTTGTTGTCCACAAACCCAAAATTTCTCGGTTACAAGATACTGATCGTAGACAAAACGCTTATATTTTGCCATGTATAACAATACTTTTATACCTCTATACTTTGCTATGCAGCAATACTTTGTTATAGCAATACTTTTCTAGATAGCAGTGTTTTATTATGCACCTAAATATCAGATGTATTTTTGGTTTAAATGTCATCGACTTTGGTGTCCTTTTGTGTCGTCTCTACTGTTTGTCATCATCCTTATGATCCTTACATACTTCGTCGTTTCTTAAATCGTCCAGAAAGCTTTTCCGACCAGCATTTTCATAAATATTCTTCATTCAATGCACTTTACGAACCTTTACCTTCCGAGCAATGTTTGAATAATGTTGGCATAAGCTAATTGCAGGTGATATTGTCTCTCACCATAAGCAACACAAAAGTTCAGGACGACTAACAAGATTTCGATCTATTGTCATTCTGCCTACTTGTTTGGTTGAAAACCAATCAGGCAAAACGTGAAAAGCATTTTATCAAATTTCGATATATAAATATACACACACGTATCACAAATGTGTAAAATTGTACATTATAAAATATAAAGTATTTAAAAGGTGAAATATTGGAGTAAGGCAGTTTAGTGGCAAAGGAAAAAAATATTGTCAATTTATGTCTAATATATTTCTTTCGTTCGTCCATCCAGGCAGTGAGCATCTTCTGAGGAACTGCAAGAGTGTAACTAAAGCTTTCAGACCGATGTCTGTGTATTGTTGAAATGGCAATGATGAGAACATTCCTGTTCAGCTAAACAGGTGCAACGGTATTCAGGGACAAATAAACCACAGTCGAGGTAAAACAAAATCGGAGATTTGCAAGAATGTGTTTCAGTGACTGGACTGAAAATTCGTTTCTAAATACTGATGATGAGGAGGAGAAGTGCAACGAAGAATAGGAGAAAGAGAAGGTTTAGACAGAAGAGGAAAAACGAAATAACTTGAATTTACCCAGTTTAAGATGAGGATTTTGTTTAAAGCAGGGTATATAGTATATGAGTAGCTCAAGCATATCTTAGCATTTCTAATGAGCTTCTTCGTCACTAGCTATAAGACTTCCGATGGTTAGTTTTGTTGGCTTATGTAGTAGGAAAGTGCTTCCACCTTGCGGCTATTTAGCACTATAGGGGAAGAGTACCCAGAGAAACCCGCGATACCTAGCCCTGTAGACAGATGTCACATAGAGTGTCCCGAGACGAGATATGAACTGCAGTGGTGACAAGCGAGTGTTTTAACTACACTGCCGAACGCCCCACAAGACTACCGAACCGCGTGGTCAGTTCCTTCATTTGTTCGTTAATTGAGGTTAACTTTCTCGAGGTGTCGCGCATTAATGGTCTTATCTAAGGACCTCATCGGCTGTTCTACATGTGACATTATTGCATTACTCAAAAAAACTGTAGCAAGGTGCAATACAAAGCGATTATTTAACCAAGTCTTACCTGATATAAGTCATTTTCTCATTTTCTTTTTACGTATAGTGCCAAAATGAACTTGTAACTACTGATAATAAACAAAAGGTCAACAGCTCAAGTCTAAACAAATAATGATTACAAAGAGAACAGGACTTACAAACAGGACAAAGTTGAGGGTAAACAGAGTGTACTTCGTCAGAAGAACCCGCGTGCAGCATTTACGCTGCGGGGTGAAGGACGGCACGTGATCGGAACTTCCGTAGTTGCTGATGTCCATCTCCTTAGTGGGTAGGTATGTCGGAGTTGTCACTCGTTTTTCCTCCATTTTCACCTGTAGGCTGCAGCTGCAATCCGCGCTATTTGGCCTCGGGGACTGTGCTGTGAGAAAATCAAAATGGTGTTTGGCTGTATGCTACGACAGTACGAGTGTCTTTCCATGGTAAACCGTAATAAAGAAGGCAGCATCTATCGCTTCACTCTGTCCCAGGTTTTCTGTGTGAAATTCTGAATCATCATTCAAATAGGAACCATGCTTTCAAAATAAAAAACTTTATAAATAAACAAAGCAAGATTTGTCAAATGATCAGCTTAAGAAATGTATCAGAAAACATCACTTCTATTCGCAGTTTGCTACCCACTTATGACTGTTGTACGTGATGTCAACGTTTCAGAAATAAAGCTAATCTACAGTCCGGTCCAGCTGAGAAATCTTGTATCCCGTCAAGATTGAGAGTAGCACATTATCACATCATCACATCATCTCACAGACACAAGTGTTTGAGGAGGCCAAGCTGTTCTCACTTACCAATTCACATACTATGTGAACTCGCGAAAAAGAATCCCCATGCATATTTTGCAACAATTTAAGTCACAAATATCAAATCACTCATAAATGCTACGTGATCCTTTCAATCTCAGAATGACACTCAATATGGCCATCTATTATAGACAGGCTGCCTGCTGTCCGCCTAACAATGTCATCCAAACTAATGAGTTGCTAAGGACTTGAGTATCTGTTTCTTTTTAATGAATGTCGTTAGCAGCAGTTGCTATCGGGATTGCTGTGTATTGTGTGGTTCACGGGTTTGGTTTTCTTACCTGTCAATGTTCTTAGGTAAGTTGAACTGACAGCACAGATAAGTAAATACTTAGGTCAATACTCAAGAATGGGCGTGGAGTGCATGAAATTAAATAGAATCTTGCCGCTGATTACAAGGTGCTTGCAGAAGGAGTGTCGAAGTAGGTTTTTATGTCTCGGCACCAATGCCACCCTGGCAGTGTACATAGGTGTTGGTACAGACATGCTTGCGCTCGTGCTTGTAACTGCAAACATCGAATCCAATTTGCACGATTACATGAGCAAGCATGTGATTAGTAATATGATTGTAGTGTGTAGTAGGGGTGGAGGGGCGTGGTGCCGCAAACATTCGTGTATCCGTGCATGTGTGTGTGTGTGAGAGAGAGAGAGGGGAAAGAAATTAATTTTGTCTCCTTTGGGAAAGAATGTCCGAATTATCGTGGTCAGCTTCGATTTCACAGGATCCATACATTCTTTCCCGCTTAGTTACATTAAGCATGTTGCTATGCAAGCGGCACCACCCTTGCAAGTATAAGGTTTAGAGAGTGACCAGTTAGTCATCTCTAGTCCCATCTAGCCACTCTCGGCTTCTTCCCACCTACCACACACACACACGTCTCCCCCTACACACACCCCTCAGTGAAACATCCACATAGAATAAACCAACACTAGTAACATTGAAATTTTAGAGATTTACTCATAGCTAGTAGCAGTAATTTACTACGAAGCTCTACCCGATATCTAATAAAAGGTATCTATGAAATTTGAGACTATATAAATCTGAATAGGTATTTGTTTACATATCTCTGGTTTACTAACTAGCAATCCAGCCTCATAACCTAGCCGCTCTACTAGAAACAAATTATCAGCTTGTCACGCCATGGAGTATCTCCCCCTTTGCCGAGCAATACCACATTAATCATGTCTCAGTTATGTCATAACTAGAGTTCTCGTCTAAATATTACCACAACATTACAAAAACAAATTATGAAAGTAACTTTATACATTATATGATTTTAATTTATATATGTACATTCAATATCAATAGATATTTCACTTTCCTCTATGAAAACTCTCATGTTATTCATTAGCTCATGAAATGTTTTAGATGAAAATTAAGAATCGAACATCACCCATGCATAAAATAATATTTATAGAATTAGAAAAATCCTGAGTAACTTTGAAGTTACAGCGCAATAAATTTTTCTTTTTTTTGAAATAATGATCCGAATAGGATTCCTGCCTCACTTTTGGGAAGTGCCTTTAAAAAAAACAACTTTCGTCTCATTGTTCCTAACCACAAGTTTCTTCTTTCAAACACATTTGACTGATCTGTTTCTCCAGGCAGGAAGTTTCTTCGAGCCGTCTGTACCTGCTGTTGTCCGATTCAAGTGAAAAATATTTACTCAGCTCTGACCCACGAAGAGCAAATTGACTCAACACCGCAGAATCCATGCGGCTGTGTGCCGGGTTCGAGATTCGCGTGTGCGAGAGAGCGATTGTAGGATGATGCTTTCGCCTTGATGCCTGTTTCCGACAAGCAAGAAGCCACATTAAACCACGAACCGTCCGTGATTAAACCTTGATGATGTGAGAGCCAACATGAATATCAAAACACATCGCTGGACCATATTTGAGTGAATAGCCACTTCACTTTATATATTCGCGAATAATTAAGACGATCAGTTTTTAAACACATCATTGCCAATGTGCGGGGATGTGTGTGTGTGCGCGCGCGCACGCCGGGTGCCGTGAACTCCACCTCTTCCTAGCTCTAGTTATTGTTATTAGGGCAGAAATTATAATGACCTCCTCAGGTAACAGGTCTGTCCTTCCGTGAAAAATTGATTTGTAATTAAAGTATATTATGGAGCTTACAAAATATAGTCTGCGGTGTGTTTGCTATTAATTGAGGCATATAATGAAGACTAAGGCACAGAGAGAAGCAGAAAAACAAAGATGGATAAATATACAGACATTTATAAACCACACAAGGGTCACTTACCTGACACTACAGTGAAATGAGGTTCTCCTCTGGTTGGGTCATCCACATAGTCCGATCAGACTGTCTGGACGAAACGTGTTAGAGGAACGTTGAAGGTTTAGGACGAAATCTGTGTCAATGGTTATGTGAGAGCCAGTCGGCAGGAATAAAAACTAACATCTCAGCCAACCAGCAACAATCTGGACAAAGACGAAGGGCAGTCGAGTGACGTCAGCTCCCACACGACAACAATGCAGCAGGTAAACAAGGTCAGCTGAAGAAGTCAGATGATGGAGACTTCAGATGATGATGCATGAGGCCACAAGGGGGAGTAAATCCCAACGCTCCGGACAAGGCGAGAGTAGCGGGTCGGTTCGATATCCGAGTCAGCTTGGGCGGGATCGCACGTCCATGTTCGAATGTTCGCGAATGTGTGTGGCAGGCACGCTTGGGTCAAGAGAAGGCAATCGATTGCTTGGGTCAGAGTCCCGCACACAAACATACAGTGCTCGCGAACTGAGCAGCCACCGCGACAAGATGCTCAACCTGCTACTGAAGCTGATGTTGGTTTGAATAAATGTTGAAAGCGCGAGCGAAGCACACCCCCCCCCCCCCCCGATGCCAACTATGTACACCCATACATTTGACATTCACTCATCTCTAACATGTCTATCACTCTCTCTCTCCACTCACTGGGTAACTCATGGTGTGTAATCGTTTTTTGTTTTATAAATTCGTGAAGTTTTAACTAGGAGTAGCATTCTCGAAACATGTTAACAGAAACATTTTAAAAGTACTCGTATTCTTTTCCCCAGCTCACTTGCTGGCTCACTCAAACTAACGGTTTCTCCGCTATAACTGACCTTTTCCCCTCATTTATTTACGTGCGGTCCGGTGCCGCAACAATTAACGCCTGTCACCAATCCAGTGAAGATTGGCTGTCCTGGGTTCAGCTCTCGTCTCGGGCACGCTGCTCTTTCTCTGCATACAGCATTTGCTTACATGGTTAGCTGCTTTGCCAGGATATAGTTGCTGGCTCGGTATAAAACACCAATTCCCTCCCATCACCTCATCGACTTATAGTTTCGAGTGCCTTTACCTTATAGACAGATGCTCTGCAATGTGGTCTTCAACTAAATACTGTGGCGAGAAAGGAAAGTTTCACATTTTGCAGCTCCAGACTACAAAAGCAAGCAAAACAAACAAACCAAGTAGCTGGTTGCAAGGGGATCTGATCGCCTGCTTTGTTTTGTTGACAAAGTGTAAAGAAACGTAAACAATGTCACGCTTGGGGCTGCCGGCAGGAAATGTTCTCATCTGTGGGCTGTGCTGCAGGATGTCGATGTGAAGGAAGATAACAAAGGTTTTCTTTATGGGAGAATGTAGGCGACATGCAATGCATAAAGACATGCACGTGTGATATCTAAGCATGCGCGCATGCGTGTACACAAACACACAGGAATGATGGAAAGTATTTGTCAAACGCTGTCCGCTTACCTGCCTTTACCTGTGCGTCTGTTCACATGCTGATATCAAAATAGACGCGTTTTGCTACAGAACTTCTTTAGCTTGCTTCTTCTGTTTTCAATCCATCCCTGACCGGATTTTCTTGTCTGTCATGTCTATTCGTGAGTCTCTCTTTCTCTCTTGTCTGTTCCTGGTTGCCTGCCTATCTGCCTGTCTCACTACACTGAAATACACATTAAACAGCTGTTAATATTGTAAAAGTATTGACATATTAACTGCTGACAGGCGGATCAATACGTGCCTCTGTGGATGCATGATACATCCTGGTGATAATCAGGTAGAATCACATAAAGCAAACATGTCCATGACCATTTTCTTGACCTGCTCTGTTTTATTGAAGTGTTTTGGTGGTGGCCATCAGCGTAAAAAATGAATAAAGGAAGAAAAAAAAAAGAAGGAAGTAAAGAAAGAAAATCAGAAACATGTACAGCTGCATCCATGATCTTACGGTCGTAGGAAAGTGAAGTGCTGAAGCCAGCTTTCACGATGATGGTGCCAATCTCCTCTACCTTGCTGCCTTGCCTTACCCCAACCCTTTACTGAGTCAGTTACCTGTCCAACAACCGGGTAGATCAGAGACGTATGCTGCGTCACACGGGTATCGAACCAGGTAGTGTTTGGACGCCTTTGCTTTAACTCACTCTTCCCAAACGATGTTCATCTTGACATCACGCACGTCAGTAGTTGTTAACAGAGAACTTTGTTTCTTCCACCTTTTTCGCACCTCCACTAGTTGGAAGAACTTCATATCAATAAGTTGATAATCTATATATAAACGAAAATGTGCCCGAGTTTTTACAAGAAACAAAATATCAATGGACCAAGAAACCGTCGCAGATTGGGGGAGCAGCGCAAAGATAAAATACATAAAAGAACAGAGACTGTATCAAACGATTGTTTTCAGAAAAAAAAATATTATCGGTGAACAGATTTCAACTAATTAAAAGAATGCGTTCCAAAATAAATGAAATAAAATTTTAAGAGTATCTTAAGACGAATCTGTCAGTGCCTTGGAGTTGATATTTATTTAAAAGGCGTTGCAAACTGTACTCATTAAAATAAATATGTTCAGGGCCAGAAAAATGTCAATTTTCACGTTGTTTCAAAACCTACAAACTATTTTTACAATAAACATCATTTCAATGTAATTTCAGATTGTTATTTTGGAAAATGTCACTGTGTATTGACACTTTGACTCAAGATAGGTCGACAAACACCTTATGCAGAATGGTCGAAAAATAAAATTGATAACTTTAAAAAAAAAACAGAATAATAAAATGTCATTTGTGTTTCTCAAGTGCGGGAGTCCTTTGTAAAAATTATTAAATTTCCGTCAGGTAAATATTGACATTTACACTGTGCATATATAGAGATCACGAGCGTCCGATAATGAAGGTATCTATAAACGTCATCTTCCTGCTGAGGGAACGTTCCTCTCTTCACGAACTGAGTGTTTGTTCCCTTTGGACTGTTATACCCTTAGAAGGTACGAACAGCAGCTTATTTTCATTTTGGGGCTGCAAGCTCAGGGACGAACTTAGTGGTGGTGGTGGTGATGGTGGTGGTGGTGGTGATGGTGGTGTTGGTGATGAGGGTCATATTGGTGGTGGCGACTACGATGACGACGACGATGATGATGACAACGACGACAGAGTAGTAAAGTTTAAGGACGCTCGATCCTAGTCCAAAAAGGTTTGTTTACACAACATTTATGTGCATGTCCTACACGAGGACCCTTTAGACGCGATTTGTAGCATTTCACAGCGCAAAAAAAATGCAATCAAGCAAACACGATCGATTTACTTCACCAGAATAAGTTTTATTTTTAGCACTGATGATTGAGAATTTTTTTTTTTTTTTTTTTTTTTTTTTTTTTTTGCTGCTAATAAGTTCTTCCCACCCAAAAGTCGATGTACCTCCCAAGAAAAAATAATTGTTCTTACAATATTAATTTTAAAAAGTCTTTGTTCTCCTGTTCCTTTTGCATTCATGAAAAAAAAATGGTTTAGTGTTCCAATGTTTCGATGCCGATCTTAGACACAGAAAAGGTACTTCATGCATGGGGGATGGTGTGGGAATTTGAGTTATTGCACATTTTATATATCTATCCCTTTGTATCAACAGACTGAATATCAACAAAGAGATTAGAAGAAGAAATTAACATTCTATATATATATATCTAAATAAGTGAACTACTACTGATGAAATCAATGAAATAATAAATAAATATTTCAGTTTTTTATTCTCCTGCACTTCAAATGGATTTAATAAAAGGTTTTGCACCTTCGATATGGATTCACAAACCCGAGTAAGACGATAAGGTTGACTGGAGAATGTGCTCCTTAAACAGTTGTATATTAATTCATTCATTAGAGTTTTCTTTTTATACCGCTTACCAGGTTTCAAGCTGCTGAGCTGTCTTCATGTTCACAGCCACAGATCATGTTTTCAAGTGGTTCAGCCTTGCTTGTAGCAATGTAGTTTAGCGAGCAGCTCATCTTCCAAGAAGATAGAGAACTGGTATTTGAAGGGCTTTAAAAGTAAATGTGGAAGAACAAATCCAGCGACGCTGTATGTTTCATAAACTTTGTCCCTTATCTTGCCGATGTAACGACATTGTCACTGACGACCATGAAAGAGGTTCAGAATAGTACATCTACATCTCCTCAACACCCCGTTGATTTCCTCCCATGGAGCGATCCTAGGAATATAGTTAGCTATCAAGCATACTTAGATACTTTGTTTTACTACAATAATATCTTTAAGCCCCTGGTGGTCACTGCTGGCATCGCCACAAACATCGTCAACTGCCTGGTGTTCAGACGTCAGGGACTGAAAGATCGCATGAACCTCTGCCTCTTTGTCCACGCGCTGGTAGACATGACTTATCTTGTTTCTTCTCTGGCTTTCAACGTGACCTATTGGATTAAACTTCTGCAGCCAGTCCCAGGAGAGGAGTTGTATCGGAAAACACATTGCTATGCAATGGGGGTGTGCGCGGGGTTCCGAGAAGCATCGGCCTGCATAAATGCAGTCATTGCTGTGGAACGTTGTGTGTGTGTGGTGTTCCCGCTGATGGCCAACTCCCTCATGAGCACTAAAGCCATGGGTATTATGTTAGTTGCCATAGTGATAGGGATGCAACTGGCGTTCGCCACTAATCCTATCAAGAGATACGTATATCCGGTGTACGACAACACGACGGGGATGACGATGTGGCAAATGGCTCGATCAGCTGCCTGGCAAGACAACGAGGCTCTGCTCCTGTATGACACGGTGGATGACACCATCATGATGATCATATTTCCGTTCGTCATCTTTGCCCTGGTGTCAGGTGTCACAACCATCACGGTGGTCAAGCTGAGAGCCGCCATGTCCTGGCGACGGAAGGCAAGTTCGAGAGGAAATCACGCTCAGCCCCAGCAGGTGGCGCTGACCAAGATGCTTGTCCTCGCTTCCTGCATCTTCGTTGCCTGCAAAGTTCCGGTAATCGCTTTCACTATGGGTCGCGTTGTTTATCCAGAGTTCTCCCCTTTCGGCAGCCAGCACAATGCATTCAGGATCGCAGACTTAATCGCCCCTTACTTCCCTTACGCCCACTGTGCTGTCAGCTTCTTCGTCTACTATTCGCTGTCTTCGCGGTTCAGGTCTGAGCTGCAGGGTCTCTGTGGATGCTCACGGGCAACCACAGTCCCAGAACGCTCTCCCGAAACGCCCGGTGCTTGGAAAATTCCTACAGAAAATGTTAATCAGAGTCTCAAAATATTGCCTTCCGAATTCTTTACTAAAACAATCACCTTTCTTTGGAAATAAAACTATTATTAACCACTTTATTGCAAATGACGAAACTAGGGATTAAAATGATCTGGTTTTTATTTTTATTTTTAAATAAATTAATTTATTAATTTATTTAATCTCGTCGATTTTTTAGTTCAGAGAACACGCGTTTATCATGAAATAAAAATTATATGGATGTTACATACAGTATTATCCGTTTAACTTATATTACGTATCCATATCTTTTTCCCTTCATAATAAATATCTTTTACAAACTAAAAATAAATAAGAACTTGAATCAGTCGACCATTTTATCTGATCGTGTGAACCTCTCTTTGACCATCGCTACTTTCGTGCATACAGTTAACTATGTTCTGGTGGAGATTTGCTTTAACACAGTTTTATGGAAAAGAAAATCTTGATTGTTCTAAATACTAGTCAGACCAAGTTCCGTATGTATCGCAGTTAATAACGTAGAAATTCAGTTCGCATTAAGCCAAAATAAAAATACAAGCCGGGCTTACAGGCGCACTTTATATTATTTACCTCAAGACTAAAATATGTCAGTGTTATGGATTAGAAAAATGAGCAAATTTTAACGCTTTTAACAAAGTCACTTCGTTAACACGAAAACTATATTGTTATTATTTTAGTTCATTATATTTTACATTTCCCGATTATATGATTTTTGCATATACGTATTGCTCTATTCAGTAGATGAAACATAGAATGGCGATTTCTGCAATATCGGCTTTCCTGGCAGCACTATAAGGCCGCTCCTATCACACAAACAAGTAGATTTGTGATACAGTATTTAAACAACGGAAACTTGCATATTTGTAGCCGGGAAGATCCGTTTTTCGTCACTAAACGCTGTTCGGTAAGTCGCTGCTTCTGAAACCCTCGCGCCAATGTCCATTCCTCTTTGTTGTTCTAGAAAAAAAGGTTCCCAAGGAAAATTCTAGCTTTTATACGACGACGAATTCCTAAACCCTCTCCGCTATCACCGATCACCTAATCTACTAATGCCTAATTCTGCCTACATTACCAAATACTAACGACTTAAGGGAAGGGAGGGGGTTTCAAAGCATGTGAGCAGCTGTTCATCGAACCAAAACACCTTAAATGGCTTTCCTCCCGCAAGCTAAGGTAAGTTAAGGCTTTACAGGTGTCCTGTTGTCCTCATATGATGTGCGGGTTCGAGATGCGCACCTTGCTCACAGAATCGGAGCGACAGAAGAAGAATCTAGCCGGCTTTTCTTTTTTTGGTCCACTATGCAAAAATTCTGGTGCTACGACACTGCGATTATCGCCTCGCTTACCGCTCAGCAGCCAGGGTGCGTGGTTGGGGATGCAGGTTGGAGGGAAGCACATTTGCAACAAATTTATTAGAACGCACTATTAATAAAGTTATGGACTGGGGAAACAGATGTGATATATATATTAAGTAATACACACTACAGGCTTGGAAACGAGCTAAATATGAGCAATAAATATTAGAGTTTAATATTAATACATTTTGTACAGTTTCACGCGAGGGTCATTGTACTACATTCCGTCCGTCTTCCAGGCCAGCTATCCACTTTTCCAGTCCGTCTCTCCTTGACTACAGAAACTCCTTTTGCGCCAAACACAGAGATTGCAGAGTAATGTGTGAAGCTCATGACTAACGTACTCCATCAATATCTTTTCTTGTTATATTGGCTTCCCGTCTCCCCCAAATGTTGCATACTGGCTACAATATGTGCTTTTATGTTATCATTTGTTCTCATGTGTGTATCAACGATACTCTACGTTGATCCTTTCAGGTTACAGTGCGATCTTTATCTGATTCTCAAATATGGTTCTCAGGGACATCAACAGCTCCTTCTCTTATCTTACCCCTGCAGTCTGTCTGCTAACGAAGACCACTACACAAAGTCCTTCCAATGCCATATCTCTCCACGTTGCTTACAATGTATATTATATGCATTAATTGCTGTTATATATAGTTTGCTGTGTCAGACGGTTTTCTGGTCGTTTGGTCTTGAATCAGAGTAATATCAGTACATTTCTGTGTCGGTGTTGTCGTGACATTTTTAGTGAGAGTAGTAGAAAGATTTTAACGTCTTTTTGTGTGTGTGTGTTTTATTAAAGCTGTTATATATTGTGATTATCGCGCGGGGTTCGTGGTGGTGGTTTAACCCTCACTTCTACAATATATCTACTTCGTGTACGCTGATCGAAATTATAAATGGCTTATTCCTGTGATCTTTTAATACTTTTACTTTATCCACCTATCTTCTTGACTGACTATGATCAAAATATTAATTTTTAATCGAGGCTTTATGAATGGGAGAATCAGTCATTATATAGTTCACATACCACGGTTTATAAACACAGTGTCGAAACGATTACCCAGAGGTGCCACAGATTCACACTCCAGAAAAACACATTTCTGCCAAGTTATTTTCTCTTTCTTTCCACAATCACGTCATATTTTTATGAAATGAGAGGAAGAAGACATGTCTTCAAGTCAACAATTTTGTAGCAGACGACCGAGAAGCCCTCCATTTTAATGACGTCACGTGAGAAGATGGCGGACCGAGCGACGTTCGGAAGTGCGATAAGTTAAGCTAACTTTATAAATATCGGTGTGAAACATGTAGCTCACCAGAAAAATGGCTCAGGCGGACGGAACGACTCCACATATAAGAGACACCACAGTTGAGTTTCTGAGGTCGTTTTCTGTTGTCGAATATGACTCGGAGGCGGAGGAGGACTTTGATGTACTGTCCCCCATACCAGATACGGTCGATGGCAACACTGTCCACAACAGCATTGAGCTCGGTAAGTGTAAACACAGGGATACAGCTTACACTCCTCAGCGATTGTAAAAGAATTTTTTTTTTCTTTTTTTTTTTTTTACTAATTTACTGCGTTTGTTTCTTAAGCATACGTAGACGGGCTGGACACTTCAATATAGCAAAACAGCTAGATCATTTTCGTCTAGCATTCGAAGTTTTGTTGTACACGTCGTATGATGAGAATTACAATAACTTGTTTTGATGGTGACAGATGGCATGGAAATGTAGTGTATTGTTTAGCAGATATATATTTTTATTTTGTCTTTATATTTTAAAAATAGCGAGAATGCAAAACAAATAAATGCGCACTTAACTCTTTCAGACATTGATTTTCAGGATATACGTATATTGCAGTCTTAAACAGCTAGTGATACAAGTGCGTTTTGTTAGCAGCAACTCAAAAATGAACAAATCATTCAGGCATACATGCCAATGACTGCACTTTCGTGCATATTGTTATGAAAACTGCTTAGTCATTCCACTCAATAACATCAGTGGTACTAAATCATACTGTATATCAACTTTAATAATGTACTGTAGCTGGACTGATCTGCTTTTAAATATTGTTAGAGTACCATTTCTGAACTGTAGATCTTTGCTAAACTTGATCGAAATGTATCCATGTTTGTGGGAGTGGGATTTAGAAGAATCTTAATACAACTTTATTTAATATCTAGAAACAATTCTTGTCAGAGGAGGTAGAATCAATAATGCATTTACCAATTTATTGCATTGCTTCTTTGATATGTAATAACTAAACATATATTTGCAGTAGGTCAGCCACAGAGATGAGGGTGCTTATCTGCCCCTTTTTTGATTATGTAAAGTGTAGAAAGTAGCATAAATATAGTGTATAAATTCTGTTCACATGTAGCAATAATAACTTGTATATATAAAGTGCACACCAGAAGTAACTGGAGAATTTTCTTCTCTCTCCCTCTCACTCTCTCGCCTCTCTTTCTCTCTGAGTCACACACACATATCATGCCAGAGCAAGACACTAAAATCTCAATTACACTTCGGAGGGATTACAGTCCTTGTAAAAGAATCTGATTCAATCAAACATTGCTCAAGTATTTCAGCATCAGAGAAATACACAGCTATAAAAGGTGGAAGTAATATCGAAAGAAGACGTATTACTGGAATTTGAGAGTGGAAGATATTTTTAATCAAATGAATGTAATTGTTCAAGTTCTGGTTCGAAAGCAGTACATAACTGGGTGCTTTAAAGAGGAGAATTTTTATATTTGGATCTAGTTTCATTATTTACCTTTTTTTAAAATCCCATTTTATGTTCTTGTCATATTGGCTGCTATCTTTCTGCTTATATGCCACATAATTTGCCATGTTCAGCTAAGTATATATGTTTTGTTACTACATATGTTTGAGCAGTCTGTAGAGAAATAAAAATAAATACAAAAGTATTCATTTTCTACTCCACCTTGCTCATGGGTGCTTTTTTTAAGATTGTGGTTAGTGTTGGTATAGAAAGCCTTGGGTATAAGTGACAATGTGTAAGAAATGTGTTGTATGAATAAATGGCTGATTGTGTCGAAATTGTTTTTAAAAATGTGTGAATTTGCAATTATATACATCAAAACTCAATAATTACAAGTCATTGTCATAATCATTATAATGCAGCATAGTCAGACGTTAAGGTGGTTCTCATACCAAAATTATAAAGAAACATATTTACCCAAATTTAGAGTATCATATTAAATCTGTCATAATATACTGAAATAAGGACCTGTAGCAATTGCTGCTACATTGTAACTGGGTCATTTTAAAGTTGTTTTTTTTAATTGGAAAATATTTTAGTCAATTGTTAAAGGGAAAAAAGTTGGTGCATTCAGATGCGGAATCAGTTTTCCATAAAGTTACATCCATCAAACTATATTTCATTTTGAAGGTAAATGTGAAAATAAGTGGTGGTGGGGGGGAACAAGCATATACTATTTCTAGCTTAGATGAGACTCCTTTGATAAGATCTTTATATGGTGAAAATGATGTACAGTCAAATCTCCCTACTATGCCACCCCTCTACTATGCCACTCTCGGTATTATGCCACTTTTGCTCGGTCCCGACTATAAATTCAATGTAAAAAAAAATTTACTATGCCACCCCAGACTCTCGCTACTATGCCACTTTTTTTGTGACTGTTAAAAGACACAAGTTGTGAAATTCCGCGCAGTGCTCGATTACTATACTGTACGGTAGTGTGGGACATCGCAGTTAGGTGGGATGGAACATAGCACGCACACAGGGAGGGTGGAGGCTGGCAATGGGGTGGTGGTGGTCGCTGGCCGGGTGACAGCCACGTGACAGAGGGAAGGTGTGAGGGGGTCGACTAGCGACAGGATGCAGGTGCGCGGATGTGGTTGGAAGGGGTGGAGGATGAAGAGGTGAGGGGGAGAATGAGAAGAGACAGCTAGCGAAGCCGACGATTCTTGAGAGCTTTGGACCAGACCTGGGCAAGGCCTCCTGTCTCTGACCGGCCCGCCCGCCAGTATATATACTATACATACAGTATTAGGTAAAACTGAGTTAACTATATTAGTCCGGCCCTCTAAAACCATCCCAATTTCTCATGCGGCCCCTTGGGAAAATTAATTGCCCACCCCTGCTTTGGACTGACGGGTAACTTGAACAAATAAAGCCGTTTTTAAGAACCCTCTCTACTATGCCACTCTCGCTACTATGCCACTTTTGCTCGGTCCCGGTAGGTGGCATAGTAGGGAGATTTGACTGTAATAACATTTAAAGATGATAACTATAATTATGTTTTATCTAAGAGCAATAATCAGTTTGAAACCAATAGTTGTATGCATTCTGAATTTTAGGTTTAGTTTGTCACAAAATAGTAATTTCTTAGACGGAGCAAATAACATTGCTCAGTTAATACAATGAAAGCCTTGTAACACTGCATTTCTTGTCTGCAGTTTGGTAAGCAGGTAGGACCTCATTTTCCAAAGTATTGCAAGGTTGTTCAATGGCAGTTTCTCCGTAGCACATGCATAACGCTTCATTGGTTGTGCCATTTAATATATGAAAAAATTTAGGTCATTTTGTCTGCTTTTCACCCCTACTCCCCAAAAAAATTTGTAAAACAATCACAATGCACTTAAAGAACTAAGATCAGTACCATATCTACTTATCTGTCAGCAACTCATTTTATGAATGGCTTGAGTCAAAAATTAAAAATATACATTAATTTTTACTTCAGTCATTAACTATAGTCAATGTGCAACCTTTTGTCATCTGTTGATGAAATGGTGATCAGTACAACAGTGTAACATTCCTTTGTTAAGAGATTGTTATTTTGGAAAATGGGTGGACTGCTTGGCACTAGTGTAAACAATTTTTCCTCTTGAAGAAATTAAATGCCCACTTTCAACTCTTATAAAGTGAAAAGAGGTCACAACAACAAAAAAAATACTAGGAGACTTGCACGATTTGGTCAAGTGGCTCAAAATGTAGTAAACCAACTATACTAGTTGCACTGTGCTACCCTTGTCTTCTTCATGCCTTTGCCGTACTCTGTGAAATGTTTAGACCTGAACAACCACAGTTCCCTTCTCTTATGATGACTGTACTCTTGTACTTCTTACAGCTGAGGGATTCTCATTTCCCCCCCTCCCCCTCTGTCATGTAACCCTGATTTCATGCACTTAAAAATCTTACTTATTTAGGATTAATACAAAGTCTTTGAAGCAGCAGCTTTCTCAAGGGTACATTCCATAAAAGTTTTTTTTTAACCATAAGGTATATGTGACAAACTTAACATTGACTGCCATCCACATTCATCAACTGAGAGCCCAAATAGGTAGTATCATAGATGTTTCCATGCATCTCATTGAATTTTTTAATTATTTTGACTGCTTTCTTTTGGTATCAGGCTGGAAGGCAAGGCTAGATGTTTCTACAGTAGCTTTGTTGTTTCCACAGTGGCTTTGTCCTTTTCAATAACTGGTGCGCGTTGCCATGAATGCACATGCATAGGTGTGTGTGTGTGTGTGCCAGAACCATGTTAATGTTTGTGAGAGAGCGGAAGAATGAGTGTGTTTGATGATGTCGGAAGTTTGTGGAGTAATGATGTTTTTATGTGCATCACTACTTTTTCTGTCCATGTTGTTTTGCAACCATAGCCACATTTGTCCACGCAGTTTGACAATAAATTTGTGAACCAATGTCAGCTTTGGTATATATCTGGCTTTATATTTATTTATATATAGATATCTGCTTTTCAGGGATGAAGATAGGAAAAAAGACAAAGTGAGAATATACCTCTGATAATTATAAGGTCCATTGACACTGTCATAAACAATAAAATCACAAACAATAAAATCACAAACAAACTCAAATTGTTGATTGCAAAAATAGGGAAGATTGGTCACCTGCCTGTATTGATTTTGCTCCAGGGCAAGGAAAGGCAAAAGCTGTAATACGTTTTATTTAGACAGGAAGGCACTGAAGCTGCAGAGAGTCAGTATTAGTGGATATGTGGAGCAATTTAATGTTGTTTATTGCTGTTTCTCTAGAGTGAAGAGCTTCAGAGAACAATAATTGAACAGAAGCAGATGATAAGGGATTTGTGCCAAACCATATGCAGTGTTTTGATTATTCTTTCAGCAATCAATGTGTACTACATTCTAGTAACCATTGTAACTGACACATCCTGTCATTGACAAATGGGGATTTTGGCCTTTTGAGCTGACATTACTTTGAGGAGGAAGTTGAATCCTACAGAATTTATAACATATAAGTGAGAGTCCTTGTATATCAGTGAATGCCTGCTTATATATTAGCTGATCGTGACTGAATGTAAATCTCTCCAGAATGTGCTAACAAAAGGCCATAGCAGATTGTCTCTTCTTCAATAAGACAACATATTTGAGAAAGTTAAAATTCTTTCTTATGAAAAAAAACCTGCTGGTAAAATTCTGTGAAGAATTTTTAACTCAATCCATTTTTGTTGATTGTCAGCTGCTCTAAAAATTATCTCCCATGCATTTCGTTTTCTTTTTTCAATTCCTTTTATGTTTTTAATTTGTTATTTATTTTTAATCTGTTTTATTGCATTTAGAACTGCTGCAAACTGTAGAAAGCTAGTGGTTAGGTTTTACAGTTAAAATGATCAAATTTTCACTTGAAAAATGTCTCTAGATTGTGAGGCAAGTAATGTGGACTATGGCATTATTTCATAATCCCCATCAGTTATGCCCTTCGCCCCTCCTGGTGCATAGGCCATCGACGACCGCCCTCCAACGCCTCCTGTCCTGGGCTACCGTCACCAGCTGACCCCATCCAAATCCGGTGAGCTTGGTGTCGGCGGCGAGGTCCCGTCTCCAGGTGTTTCTCGGCCTTCCTCGCTTTCTCTTTCCCTGGGGGTTCCACGTCAGCGACTGTCTTGTGACGTTTGATGTTGGTTTCCTTAGGGTGTGTCCTAGCCAACCCCATCTTCTCCGCAGGATTTCCTCTTCTATGGGCTGTTGTTTCGTTCTCTGCCACAGGTCGGTGTTGCTTATCCTCTCTGGCCAGTGAATTCTGAGGATCCTGCGCAGGCACTGGTTGACAAACGTTTGGATCTTCTTCGTTGTGCCCTTGGTCGTCCTCCATGTTTCTGCTCCGTATAGTAGGACTGACTTGACGTTGGAGTTGAAGAGACGGATCTTTGTCGTGTAGCCTATGCTCCCGGAGCTCCAGACCCTTCCAAGCTTTATGAAAGCGCCTCTTGCCTTGTTAATCCTTGTCTTTACATCCGCGTCTGTCCCTCCCTGTTTGTCCACCACACTCCCGAGGTAGGTAAAGGTGTCGACTTCTTCTAGCGGCTCCCCATCCAACCTGATTTGCTCTTCGCAGTCAGTGTTGACCTTCAGGATCTTGGTCTTGCCCTTATGGATGTGTAGCCCCACTTGTGCCGAGGCTGACTGGATCTCTGATGTCTTTTCTTGCATCTGTCGGTGGCTGTGGGACAGGAGTGCCAGATCGTCTGCAAAGTCAAGGTCGTCTAGTTGGTTCCACAGAGTCCACTGGATTCCATTTCGCCTTTCATTGGTGGCTTGCTTCATCACCCAGTCGATTGCGATCAGGAACAGCAACGGTGAAAGCAGGCAGCCTTGCCTGACCCCTGTCCTCACCTCGAAGCTTCTTGTTAGCTGTCTTTCATGCACTACTCGGCACGTCATTCCCTCATATGAGTTGCGGATCAGGTTGACGATCTTCCTCGGGATGCCATAGTGTCTCAGCAGTTTCCACAGCGTCTCTCGGTCCACAAAATCATAATCCCCATCAAGCAGCCGAAAATATAGTAAATACAAGAGAGCCTGTTAAGCTGCTGTCACTTGCATATCCCCTAGGAACACTGTTTATGAACAGGCAGGTGATGGATCAGAAATAACATTATTCATTGCCTAGCTTTGTGGGGTCTTGTTTAATATGATTTGCCTTACTTCATCTTTCTACATATGTGCATTTCATAAGAGGGAAATTTAAATGCTGGTTATCTTGATCCGTATACCATATTTAATGTGACCAAGAAATGTAACTTGTGATTGAAGATTGTGTTTAATTTGTTTGCAGAGAACAAAGAGCCCATCATTCCATTCAGGACTATATTTAAGCCAGCTGGCGCCTATGACAGCTATGACAGCACCAAAAAAGAGAATTTCTGGGTTTGTAATGCTCCCATCAATATTAACATTACATGCTTTGAACACGATGATCATGTCATCAACCCTTATAGGTAAGTACTTGTGGTTTTTATTTCAGTTACTTAATATAAGAATTATGATAATATGTAAATTCATTTCCTGTGGATAGGAGCACATTATGCTGCCCACAAAAAGACTACAAGCAAACCAAGTCAACCTTTCAAAAAACATAAGCAGATAACATGCAAATCTTAGAAATTAATTAAATTAAATAGTATTATTATTATCTTATAAATAATTTGTAACATTTGTAAAAGTATAAAAGCTAAACATGAGAAGTGAGGGGAGATTAATTTGTCACTCTGAGATTTTGATGACTATCCACATGATATAAGTTCTGTGTTTACGCTAAATGTCCATGTGTCCTGTGCCAAAACCTGCCAGCTGTACGGTCATCATTGATCAGTAGCAAGCACACATACACAAAAATACACTGTACAGGTACATGTGAGTCTGGTCCAGCACCAGTATTTTAACATCCCCTAGTGGTTCAAAACCAGTCAGATGAAATAACCTTCTTTTTATATAATAATAATAATACAGGGATTGTATATAATGCATTTCCCTACTTAGCAGAAAGCTCAGTATGCTTTACAAGAGAAAGGCTAATACACAAAGACATAATATGCATATAAAACACGTAGGGACACAACCTTATTTGTCAGCAAGAACATTCAGTTGCTGATGTTGCTGTATGTAGAATCCTTATGGATTACACAAAAACATGATACGTCTCATACCCTATTATGACTGAGTACATTATTTATGTCAAAACAGCTAAAGGGTGCTCAGATTGCTCGAAGCCCTACATCAGTATAGATGTCTACTGACATTATAAATTTTATAAAGTCACCTTTTCGATTGGTGTTTAGGAGAAATGATTTACCATATAAATGCTTTATTTTTCTTGATTGGTGGTAAACTGTCCTTTTGAGGTGGTGGACTGTGATAAGCATCTCAAGGATCAGGAGTAGGCAGTAGTATGGTGTTTTGTTGCAAGGATTGATTTTCTTTTGCTGGCTTGATATTTTTATTTTTCTGCCTACCTTGGTAGTCACACTTCTTGCTTGGTCATCTCATATCCTTGACTTTAAGCTTAACTTATAGCTACTTGACCAACAAAGATAGCAGTGAGATCTGGCGACTAGTCGAGCACACCCACCATCATAACAATATAGGCTATCTGACTGAAAATATGACTTACCATCTACACCTCAACACTTTCTTTTTGCATAAACAAATATTTTTCGGTGGTGTAAGCTACTTATTTTCAAAAGTAACATGCAAACATTTAATATTCCAGGTACCAAGAGAGCTTGCACAGTTTGGCTGTCAAGAACATTTATTTCCTATCTTAAGACTAGAGTAAGCAGGAATGACTTTTACCACAAATGTTTTATAATGTCAGCATAGTACTAATCACTTTATTAATGGTTTGCTTAATATTAAAACTAATGCATGACATATTCACATAATGCATATTCTTTGTTACTTGCCCATGTCATTGGTACATAAACATTCAAGGATAAAGAAAAGCTCAGATGACATAAATAAAAGCAAGAAAAGATATAGTTATCAGATGATGTATGCCACACTGGCTGTTGTATCCTGTAAAGAAAAGGCACCATTTTATGCTTCATATTTTTTCTGCCTTACCACTCACAAGCTGTTCATGTTCAGGATATTGATTCACTCCATGTCACAGCTGTTCACTGTATTTGCACAGTTTTTCTTGGCCTGATTGCTTTGTTTTGTTTAGAAATATTAGTGATGGGTCTAAACTGCTGGTCTTGTGTATATGTTAGCTTTACTATGACACCTTCTGTACATTTTCTTTCAATTTTGGTCGTGATAGGAAGAATGGTTTATTTCTGCCAGATTCTATTTAGATCAAACAGAAGCTTTATGTGCATAGTGGCATGTTTAAATGTTCTGCCTCCCTTCTTGCCCATGATGAATTCCTTTTGATATCTAGGTAGTGAATGGGACATGATGTGTAGGTAATGAATGATATATACATCCCTTCACCCAATGATTGTGTGATGTATCTCTTTATACTCCACATACATTCACACACACACAAACACATTCATACTTATATGAACTCATACACATGCACACACTTATGCTTCAAGACAAAAACATGTGCACCCTTACGTGCATGAGCATACATGTGTACGCTCATTCCTACGCTCTCTCTCCTGCTTACTTTTTCTGTCAGTCACACAGACATGCCTAAAACTTACACCCTTCTTCTATCTCATCAGTTCCTGCACTGTATGTGTACTACCAGCACCGGTAGCATTGGCAGAAAGAAAGAGAACTGCCCCAACCCAGCACACTCTCAAGAACATGAATAAAGCATCAGCCTTAACTCCCTTTGTTCATATTTTTTTCATTAAGATTATTGCTTATACCCTTTAGAAAATGTCATGCTTTCCCTGTTGGTGTGAGGTAAACAGCAGTGCTGGACTCGAATTCTTGCTTACTTGGAGGTGCATTTAGAATTTCAGTTTCAACAGAAACTTTGACAGATTTTTTTTACAAAAAACGTTTAACAAGCACAAACATTAAACCTACACTTTCAAAGAGAATAAAATTTTCTTTGGGAAAAGATAAACTTAATTTATGGCTAGTTCTTACATTAGTCCAAATTAATGTGACACAGTTTAGTTGTAGTCATTCATTGGCGGCCAAAATTTGTTAATTGAAAGATCTTTGCAGTGAGTGTATTCATAGAATGCTATGGTTGTAAATGTCACAGCATAACAGAAAATGTGTCTGCATAACTGCAGTTAAAAATTTATGAATTCAATGTAAAATTAAAATGTATCCATGTGCAAGTGGCTTTGTTTGTTGTCCAAAAATATGTAAACTTATTGCTAAGCTGGAATGAACCTTGCTTTACCTCTGTGTAGTGCTTGATCAGTGTGGTTACTGCTGTATGGCTGTTAAAGTAGGAATGAACCCCTCTTTTTTTTAAATTATAATTCTGTGTTTGTTCATATCCAGGTATGCCTTATTACCTAGTTGGTGTATGCAAGAATGAACATTTGTTAATCGTTGTGTTGTGTTTGTTCATAACTAGATACACCATTGTAGTCAAGCATGCTGAGCAGGAATGGACAGTGCATAAGCGATACAAACACTTCAGGCAGTTGCATGATGCACTAGCTCTGTTCCGAGCCAAGCACCGCATCCCTTTTCCACGAACTGGCGAGTATGCAGCAGATTATTATGATTACTTTTTAATTTGTATTTTAAACTATTCTTAAAATATTTTCAATTGAAAATTATTGGTTTGTTAAATTTATCAGTCAAATCAGGGAATTACTATATTTTTTTCTATTTGTGAAAGCCCTGTTATATGCATTGTCAGTCCCAAGCATAAGAAGAGGTCAGTGTGTAAATGGCTGTTTATGTGTAAATGGCTGAACATTCAAGGAGAGTCAACTGAAAACCTTAATTTTGTTTACCGAAAATAACTGTTGGCAAATTTGTCATTATTTAATTATACCTAATCTTCACAAACTCCAGAAAGTACAGAAGTCTGCTGCATGTCTGGTGCTTAGAGCCAGAAAACGGGACTATGTCACTCCTCTCCTTCATTTTCTGCACTGGCTACCCATCTGTTCTGGCATCCAGTAGAAACTGTCCGTGCTGTGTTTTAGTTTCTTTGCTGGCACCTGCCCTGATTATTTCTCTGAACTACTCTTCCCTTACTTCCCAGCTAGACAACGCCACTCAGCGTCTGATGATCGTCTCCTTACTCTTCCTGTCACCAAAACAACAACATATGGCCACAAGATTTTTGATTATTGTGCAGCGAAACAATGGAACTCTCTCCCTTTCCATGTCCGCCACCTACCCACTATTGAATCCTTTAAACGTGCACTGAGGTTAGATGATGGATATCATTAAGTGGACTGTTGTTAGGAGTAATGCTCATGAGAGATGTGTTTTTATTGCACATTTAAAGATTCAGTGGTGGATAGGTGGTGGATATGGAAAGAAAGAGATTTCCACTGTTTTGCTGCACAATAACTAAAATTCTGTGATTATGTATTGTTGTTCTGGTCACGGAAACAGATAAGAATAGAGTTGTCAGACAAGGAGTGGAGTTGTCTGGCTGGGATGACATACAAATCAAACTATTCTTTAAGCTTCATACTGGAGGATTAGACAGGCATCACAGTATTGAACAGTATTCAACAATTTAACAGATTTTATTTTTAAATTATTTGTTTATCATCTTTTTAAACAGGCGTCGGGAAAGACAGAAGACGCTAAGAAAAGAATTGCGAGACCAAGGGAGTGTTCGGTTCCCATTGCGACCAGATACATTAATCAAGAAGGAGAATATAAATGCACGAATGGTAGGATTGTTTTCTTTTAAGAGTCAAGAGAGTGTTCTTCTTAAGCTGCTTGATCAAATTTTGCTCTTATGGTTTACTTTCTACCATTATATGAAGCATAAGTAAACACAAATGGGCAGACTCGAACATTCCAGACCAGTTTTTAGTGAAGGCAGGGAAGTAAACAGCTGATCAGTTACCCTTAAGTTGTCCAAATCAGCCTCAAGCCAAATCAATACTGGTGTGTATAGTTATACTTCCCTTAGCTGACCCAACCAGGGAATGGTAAACTGGACTGCTAGGGGGTAAAATGCTGACCCTTTGAGACTGCAAACTCTTAATACCACAATTCCCAGTGACCAGGAGAATGCAGACTCTAATACCGCAGATCCCCTATGACAGAAATGTAAATGTCATTCTTACCTTTTATTTTTAAATCAGTAGTAGAAGCAGTTGTCATGTTAATATTGGTTCTGATCTTTGTATTTGAAATGTTTGACATGCTGTTTCCATATTACATGGATATATTTCATGTTCTTACTTTTTGACTAGCTCTGTGTAAGTGTCACGTCAGATCTCATGCATCTTTACCATATCTTGCAGAAACAGCTTGAATGTTATCTGCAAAACCTCCTTCAGTGCAAGTCATACAGAAATCACCCAGAAACTGTAAGTTGTTCATCCATCAGCATGGATTTATTCAAGTATTCTTATCATGCCGCATTCTCATCTTTATGAATAAACAGTCTAGAAGAATCTCATACTTGAACGGCATCAATAGTGCTGTTGCCATTGTGGCATTGCAAGTTGTGGAAGCATTTGCTGGTCTGAAGTTTGAATAAAAAAGCATGATATGTTTATGTCAGTATTGGCTACATTTATGAATTAGTCCAGGCCACAATATACAGCTGGCATGGCATGGTCCCAACTAGAAAGGGATGCCCAGGACCGGGTCCAATGGCGGCGTGTGGTTGCGGCCCTATGCTCCACTGGGGGCGAATAGGAACGAAGAAGAAGAAGACGACAACAATATATATGTTTATTGAACTTTTTTATCATTCTCTTTTTCTTGTGGTATTATCTTTTCTGTCATTAGTACATGTGTATGTGTATGAGGGATCTTCCACTCCAATGGATCCCTTGGTGGAGCATGCATTTGCGTGCTTCTCTCCATCCTGGGAAAACTAGGAGGGGAAAACAATCATGAAAACAAAATGCATAAACAGCCTGAAGAATCACTGTCAAGTCTGCATGGTCTGCTCTTGCTGAAAGCAAGTGAAATACTGAAGTCCAGGCAAAAACGGAACATTCCTTGTGCATGCATACATAGATGCAACCATTTAAACCATGCATATACTTATCATGTTTATAATTTCAGCTAAAGTTCTTTGAAGTAAGCCATCTGTCATTTGTGTCCCGTTTGGGGCCAAAGAACAAGGAAGGGATGGTCAAGAAATGTTCTGGAGGTCGACGAATCAGCATAGGGTGCTGTGGTTGTCTTCAGAAGGTTCATTTTGCTGGCACCTGGAACCGTAGGTCAGTTCACTTTGTCATATTGTAATCCTGAACTTGATTGACAAGGACAAAAGGTACAAGTTGTACAACAGTGATAATTTAATTGAGTTGCTTTATGCATAAAAGAAATGGTAATACCTTTGATGCATTTCAAGATTAAAAAAATTCTGTATTGTTTACTAATACACTTTTACATGGTTATTAAATGCTAGAAAATATTGCAGATACTCAAAGAGATTCACTGCTTGAGACAATTGATATGTTCAAGCAGATGACTAGTTTTAAATGCTCTTTTGCCTGCTTAAATATATTGCATAGATGGTGCCAAATCATTAGAAACATTGTGATCCACTGAACAGGTGGCTGGTTCTGAAGGACACATGCTTAGCCTATATTCGACCAGAAGATGGCGTAATCAGTGATGTGATGCTCATGGATGGAGACTTCAGGGTGGAGTCTGGAATGGCAGCAACAGGTGCTAAACATGGAGTTCTGATTTCCAACTTGAACAGGTAAAAATACCTTGTCATCTGTGAAAGAAAGTGTCCTGCAGTGTGAAATAACTTGCGAGCAAAATCTAGTTTCTGTCAGTTCGTGATCCCATTTGTATGATGAGAGTGCATAAACTAAGTTCTCAGAAGAATCTTAACAATATTAACCAAAGAAAAAACAGAAAAGAAATAAATCATAAAATTGTAAAGTGCCTCATATTGTGGTTCCCAACTTTTCAAATGCAGGAATATATAAATGAAGCTGTACTTGCCATTTTCACTTGTTAATGAATTACCATGATTACAGAAACCTCCTGATTAAGTGCTGGACTTCTCGAAAAGCAAGAGAATGGGCAGAAAGCATTAAAAGAACTGCTCATGAACATGCCAAAGATTTCACAGAGCCAAAACGTTTCAATTCCTTTGCACCTGTTAGAGAAGATTCTTATGCACGATGGTATGCAATTGATCAGAAATTATGAGAAATAGTATTGCTGGGTAGTCACTGAAGCTTATTTACCATTGCAAGAGTTAAATTAAAATGCAAAATTAATAAGGATGTGAGAAGTAGAAAGTATGTGCGTGCATGCTTTTGTTTTATTAACTTGCATCTGCTTATAGTAAATATTTTTTATTAAAATCTAACTGGATTTCTTTTTACTTATAAACTTGATGCATTGTAGTTTTTTCCCATGTGTCATCTCAAAATCACCTTTTGAAAAAAAAGTACTCTTCTAGACCTAGACACCTAACAGATTAAACTTTATTTATGCTGTGGTTGTTAATGAAAGTGACTATTTTTTCTTGCAGGTTTGTGGATGCAAAATCATACTTTGAGGCTGTAGCAGATGCATTAGAAAAGGCTAAAGAAGAAATCTACATTACTGATTGGTGGTATGTGGTATTTTTGTTGGTTGTTTAGTTCTTTACAGATAAAGGGGATTTCTGTGCTTTAATCAGTATCATATGAATATTTTGTAAACTATGAAAAATTCTAATGATTTTTTTATTAAAAGGTCTGTATATTTAAGATGTCAACAGTGAAGTTTGGGAAAAATCTTGGCAGGTATTGCAACAGTGTTGTAACATCATATTCCATACCACTACCTCTCATTTCCAGCTATTCTTCATGCCACCCATTTTGCTTAACATATTCTTTAGTTATTATTTTTGTTTTGTTCTCACCTCGCCCTTAAGTGGTTCTCGAGCACTTGAGCATAAGAACATTAACTAATGCTGCAATAGTCGTCAAGCAGTACATTTTTGTTCAAAAATGGTAACTTAAATCTCTCCATTAATGTTTAAAAAAAAACAACTGTTTTCTCCTCTTAGTTTCTTAAGAAAGGCCCCTTTTAACCCTCAAGCCTCGTCTCCCCAAAAAACATTTCAATGGATAACAATACTTTGAATATTGTTAAGTTTCCATCTTCACATTCATGTTCATTTCTCTGTGCTTATCATATCTTATCTTTTCTGTTGGAAGATGTTACTAATATACTGCTAGAATAAGAAGTACCTGTCTGATCATGTTACAGTGTAGCTGCATTTAATTCCAGACTTAATATTCTATAAATAATTAGTATAGATAACTTTTTTTAATTAGATTAAGTACATTGCTGTTGTCGTGCACTTAATGCAGTGTTAATAAATTGGACTTAAAGCTTGAATAAATGTTTGAATGTTCTTTCACATCATCTAAATGACCATTAATATACCTTTTCTCTTTAGTGCTTAAGTGAGCACCTACACTACTGGCACATTTAATGGTACATAGTTTTAATTTTGTTCTATTTATGAGTTGATTGTTCATTGCATGTTTTGCATTGGTGGAGTTCTTGGTTTAATTTCTGTTCTTTAACACAGTGAACCTGCTATCTCGCAAAAGTAATCTTGGCATCACTAATCAGTATAGATTTAATAAATTATCCATATTATTGCAGTGGTAAGCTAAAACAACCATAAATTAAACAGGTTATTTTAGAATGTCAGTCTGGCTTTTTTGTTTTAATATATTGCTTCCCTTTAATCATTCTTAGAAAGTCATTGTAATCAGAGTTAATTCCCAATCTAAGTCAGTTGGAGTGCATGCAAACAAAAGTGTCACCAATAATTTTAAAGAAAAAAGACACCTAGCAAGACATACTTTTTTATTAAAAAAAGAAAAAGAGTTTCTTAATAATTTTCATAATACACTCGTGTAAGTCAATTTTAACTCATTTATGCAGGAAGTTTCAATTTTTTAATTTGTGCATGAAATTCATGTGACCTACAGATATTCAAGGAGCAAGAATTTGAAGAGAAACAAATTTAGTTTGTTCCGATAATGGAACATGAGGCATAAACAGGTTAATAACAATATGGCTTTAGTAATGATTTCTATTGATTTGCCCATAATTTCAGCAGCAATTTTTGGAGCATTACTGCACATGCAGCAGCATTAACTTGTGCAGTAGAAACAAGTTTTATTAATTAAACTTTATAGTAGCTGTGTATAACTGGATTGCATACAACTGATTTGCTTTAGAAAAGTTTGAAACTTCAAAACAAAGAGGTTTCAACTAAATCTATACAAGCAAGTGAAATTTTATGATTGCATTTATTATGGTTAAAGACATGTATAACGTGTTTTATTATGGTCTTATAATTGTGCTCCTTTCCTATATGGATTAACAAATCCTAAGTCTCCTCTAAGATGCCATACCAACCTATCCTCAGGGCAATGGATATCAATAATCCTGTTCAAAAGAGTTTCTTTTAATTGGTTAATTTATTCTTTTGTTTATTGTTTAAGCATGTACATGTTTCAAAGTGAAAGCTTTGGTAAACTTTTATCTTTGCAATTGTTAGCACATAACCTATTGCATATACAATCTAGCAGTGAGACTGGATGGCTTCTATGTGGGAGCAGTGGGTGAGCTATCTGTGTATTACAGTTTGATTATCTCCCTTCATGCTCACTTCAGCAACAGAAATGGACGTATTTTATTACGTGATTAGAGTAGTGTCTTAGAACAATAAAATATCTTCACAGATGTCATACTTGTTCATTTAGGCATAAAGCTCATCTGTAACCGGGCATATGTGTGTGTATATATGTGTGTATGTAAATCATTACAAATCATTGCTTTGGCAATAAAAAAAGTATGTATTGGGGGACTATTAAGCAAAGATAATTTAGTATCATGTTATTTTACATTTTCCTTTATGCATGCCAAAGAAAATTTAGGTGACTGGAGGAGTGACGTACAGGGACAAAATGGTCTTGAAGAACATTTCAAACACTAAGCAACAGAGCTTTGATCTTTTATTTTGACATTAAACATTCTTCAGATAGGCTTAGAAAAATGAAAATACCAGAGCATTACAGATTTATACCACGATGACAAAATATTCTTGTTTTCTTTCATATGTGTGGTTTTTAATGTGAAGCACACATTGTAAAGGCAGCTGTTTTATCAGAATGAAACTTGAGATTTTGAGATAAAACCCTTTCTTAGCCTCTAGCAAATGCTGGTTATTTTTAATTTATGCTTCATACCAGATAAAAATTTGTCAACATGAAAGATGTCTGTTGAGGTACAATTTTGTTTATATGTCAAAATATTTCTTCTTCTTTCTCCAGGTTAAGTCCAGAGATATACATGAAAAGACCAATAGTAGATGGAGACCGCTGGAGGCTGGATAAAATTCTGAAGCGTAAAGCAGTGAGTGGCAAGATATCCGGCACTATATATGCATAGCCATGCATAGCCATGCAGTACAAGCTTTGCTTTGTTACATTCTTTGTCTCTGTGATCATCATTTTATAGCTGTGTTTTGTTTCTTTTTCCTCTATTTTTTTCTTTGTTTAGACTCGATAAAGGTAAAAAATGTTGGCCCTTTGCCATGAAGACACACATGAATCACTTTTGATTCTTCTAGCTGCACACCAAACTATGCTTTTATATGTTTACACATCAAAATATCCTTTTGGATATGTTTACACCAGAATATGCTTTTAGGTGCTTGTTTACATGTGAAGATGTTAACCTGTATCCCTCTGTATATATAAAGGAAGGAACCATGCACAGGATTTATACAAGGATGTGCCTTAGAATGGAGATGTATAGTATCTTCTTATTCACTTTGTTGTATACAGGAAGAAGGTGTCATGGTATTTATTCTGCTTTACAAGGAGGTGGAGGCAGCTCTCATGATTAAGAGTATCTACAGCAAGCAGATCTTGATGCAGCACCCGAACATCAAGGTACAGTTTACTGACCTTTTGCTTATCTTCACACATGAGACTTTAAGCAGATTCTCTTGTCTCCATATTTTTTATTTCATCTTTGAATCTTTTGTTTTAATGTGTGATTCTTTCATTTTCTGCCTTTTTTTGCATGTTTATGTGCTACTCATTTCTAAATCCTTCACTGGCACACTATATAGCCATGCTTATCACAAAATGAGAATGTTGTACAAAATTTTCTGGACTGAATGGCAGGTCCTTCGACACCCAGATCACATTCCTGGTAAAGGAGTTTTGCTGTGGGCACACCATGAGAAACTTGTTGCAGTTGATCAGCAGATTGCCTTCCTTGGTGGCATTGATCTTTGCTATGGGCGATGGGATGATGCACAGCACAGGTGAATTGTTGAGAATGAACAGTAATCATTTTTACATCAGGAGATTGTTACTACAAAAAAAAAAAGCTTTAAGTGCAAAAAAAATGACAAAGTATGTACATGTTCTGGAGAGTGGAAATAGTGTCAGATTGCATGTATGCAGTTAAATATCCTAGTCTGCATGATTTGCATTTGTCTGAACTAATCAGCTAAACCCTTTAATGCCATTTGTATGTTGACAGACTGACTGACTTGGGCTCTATCATCCTCAAAGCCCAATCCTCAGTCTCAGTTAGCACAAAAGCAGAACATTCCATTGTGACAGACATGACTGAGGTAGGTTAATGTGGTTATTTCTTGATCAATATTCATAGCATCGATTATAAGCTGTCGCTGCTCTTTGTTGCATGTTAATTACTGCAATTCATATATAATCTTGAGCTGTTCTATGTGTGGTGAGGAGGAGGTATATTGGGGAGGGGTGTATGTGTGCTTGTATATGTGTGTGTTACTGAATGGTTTGTGTTGGTAAAACATGTCATTTACTTTTTTCCACTAGATAGCAGATGAACACAAAAGTTGTGACACTCCTGTTTCCCAACGTATGCCTTCTGGGAAAACTTCTTCAAAAAAGTCTTTACAGGCAGTGGCTGATCATCACGATGTAGATGTTGTCATGCCGTTGTCACAACCACAACAGACTGAGGACTCTTCTGAAAACTTACCAACAAAGACAGAGAGAGAAACAAGTTCGCAAGCAAAGGATTCTGTTGATGTAAATGCTAAACCTTCCACAGAACATGTATTTGCCAGTGTGGTAGTGCATGAGAGAAGGCAAACAACAGATTCACATTCACAGTCCACCCAAGATGAGGATTATCAAGAGAAGGCTGCTAGTGTTACTACTGCATCTAAGGGTGATGCATCAGATGGAACAGATTCAGCATTAGGCAGCAGGTCAGCATCTGCTGATTCTAAGTCCTCAGTAGCTAGTACTGGCAAGAAACATCTTTGGGCTCGGGCTAATGGCAGACCTGACCTGAGACTGCAGATTCCTAAGCAAGGCACCTCCCAACTTGCTTTTGATTCTTTGGAAGTTGATGGAATGGACAGTTTTGATGCGAATAAGAAAATGGAACCTTCCTGTGTTTCAAATGGTACAAACTTAGAGGACACCAGACTTAGGTCCTGCAGCAGCACATCTGAAGCTTCTAAAACCTCAGATTCTGTGTTGATTGACAGAATAGAACGGGAAAAGGTAGAAAATACTTCTGCTGCAATGAATGGTGCATCAGGTCATGACACCGTGGACTTTGTAAAAGCAGCCAGGGTTATGAAAGTATTTAACAAACTGAATCACAACAAAGAGGAGCAAAATAACAACGAAGGCCATTCTGATTCTGGCCACGGAGATGCACTTCATGCTGATGGAAACCAGGCGCGAAGGTACTGCATTATTGACTGTTGTTTATTTTTTTTATTTTACCATTTAATTTCATAATTATTGTGGATGACTTAGAGATATATACTTGTGCCCTATGTTGAATAATAAACGTAACATTTGTACTTTTCTTAATTGAGAATAGGTCGTACAGAGGAGAGAAAGGTTTACAAAATATTTACTGGGCTTCCTTCAAGGTATATTGTATCGGTGTTCCTTTTCCCTTCATTATTTTAATAACTAACCAATATTAAAATCTCTGTCACAGGTTTTCAGATTCACCATGGTATAATCATCTTATTTCAACAATGTTACCTTTAGTCACTTTGCCTTGACACTTTTATATCACAGTCTGGAGGTGAAGAGCCTTAACAAAACACGTTCCATTGATACAATCATGAGGAGTAGATAAGACTTTCTGTTGATCTGAACCTTGCATTGTGTGTGTGTGTGCATGCATGCATGGCAGTTTAAAATAGAAATACCACATAAATTCAGTTAAGCTATTAAGATTCATTCAACGATTTTTTCACCAGTTCTTTGAACATTTCATTTCAATTTCTTTAAATAAAACAATTTGATTTAATTGTTAATTATTACTTAAGCTTCACAAGTTATATACCTACATACCTTAAGAAACAGATGTACATTCATGAAACATTAACAGTATAAGTTTTGTTTTGTTTTGTTTTGTTTTGTTTTGTTTTGTTTTGTTTTGTTTTGTTTTTTTCACTCAAATGTCTTTAATGTAGGTAGTGTATTCATGTATTTAATGATTTCCGATTTTTAGCCTAAACATTTTGTAAAATATTGTTTCGCTTTTTGAAAAGCATGCAGAGAGAGAAACTAAACAATAGAGTTATTGAAAATAAAGGCAACATAACCTTTCTTGCTTTAGCAAAACTGTTAGAAGATGATAAAACTATTGAACTGGATATGCAGAAATATATACAGGTGTTAAATGATGGTTACCATATAAAGTAACCTTGCACCCAGAGTCAAGCACTCCAAATCAGCAGGTGCATGGAATGGATTTACGTGCTTTGCATAATTTAAATATGCACATAGTTGGTAGACTAGCCTCCGGTGCACTGCAGTAAAGTCACCATCTCAATGCATGCAGCACGAAATTGTTGATCACAATATATTCAGACTGGATTAGCAGACCAAACAGCTATAGATACTTTAAGTTTGATAAGTATTGGATATACTTTAAGGCAAGACAGAAGTATTCCAGCTTTTAAAATGATTATTTTAAATCTTATGAGTACTGCCTGCTCAGACAGGAAGAGAGTGAAATTCAGAATTACATGAATTTAGTCTGTATGAACATTTCTTGTGGATAATTTTATAAGGACAAAAGGTACATCAGTCATCGATACATGTTTTACGAAAAATTGAATATAAAAGCTGGGCTTATGTTGATGTACAAATGATTGAGAGCAACTGTTTTGCACAAGCAAACATGTAATACAGTATATGTAATAAATGTGCACCTTGTTCAAGAAGGGGGATGGGGGGAGAGACCACAAATGCATGCAGGAAAATAAGTGCAAATATGAGATGTAGAGAAAATGCCAATGGTTGAGATTGGGAGAAAGAGAGAGATTGTAGAATGTTTTGGAGCAGACGTTCATATTCTAAATTTCTATTGACTGATTACTAAGCAATCTTGCAATCTTGTCTTTATGGTGCAAAAGACATGGCAACAAAATTATAAGTACATTGTTTTTAACCAGACTTTGTAGATGAAGGTGTCATCGAGAGAGATATATATCTTTAGTTTTTCAGCATGCTATCTTGTTCGTCTCCCTCTTTTGTAAGTTACAAATCATAAACGTTTGTCAAATGCTTGAGTTCTGACTTTCTCATGATCATAATCTGTTTTTATTTCTATTTGTTCATTTGTATGGATTATGCATACATTCTCATAAATCTTGGTAAGTGCACTGCAGTGTTAACAAAAGGTAGAAGTGTGAAATTTGTAGCTGAAATACTGATGACTAATATGTCCGTACTTTCTGTCCTCAAGCTGCTTTGGTCAGGCACATCCATATGCTTATAATCTCAGAGATTTTAGAGTATTTTAAAATTTAACAGCACTTTGTAGTGCATGCATGCTGTTTGTTTTTAGCAAAGCTCAGTAGATGAATGTGTAGTGATTTATATTTTAGCTATAATTATAGCATGCTGTTCTGTTTCTCTTTTTTTTTTTTCATAATAATTTAAAGGACAGATGAGAAGCTTCTGTCAGACTTCTGTGTTCAGATTTTCTTTTAATTGTATTAATTAAGCACAACAACTTGTCAATGTTAATCTAACTTTTTCAGATGTAAGCACACCCTTTTATTATTTCTACTTATTCGTAAATAATTATGGTCTTTTCTGTTTGAAGGCGATGGAAGTTGGTTATCAATGTTCAGAAATTTGAATCTGTTGCTCGGCATACTCAAATACCAGAAAATATTCCTGCAGAACTTTTGACTCCAAGGCCACCAAGTTCTGCGAAGGAAGCGAAACATGTAAGTTTATATATTGAAATGTCAACCACTATTAAAGTACAACATAGTCATATCAAAATTACTATGTTTCTTATAAATAAAAATATCAAAGTAATACATATATGGAATTCTTCAGTTGACATAAACTGATGTTGATGCTTTTGATTGTATTGTGAACTTGTGGCACAGGTTCATGCTGAAAGTGAGTATTGTGTGTCTGTCTGAAGACACTGCAATAAGTCTTTATCGGTAACTTGTGTTTGTATTTTGTCATGCTTTTGAATTATAAATCACAATCAAAATTATAAGCATTTTTTTTTTTAATTTCCTTGTAGTGGATACCACATTCTTTTCGTCAGAAGGTACATAACAGATTCAAGAGTGAACGTAAAAGTGACTATGAACTAAGTGGAATTGACTCCATGAAGTAAGTCATCAATTTTTGTGTGTGTTGACATGTTACTGATGGCCACTCCACATCTTATATGCATGCGCACATACAAATGCAGTTTATGTATCTGTGTAAGCATGTATGCACACATGGCTGTGCGCATACATTCTTATAGTTAGTGCATAAGTTGTTGTGGTGTGAAAAGTGTGTAACTAGCTTTTGCGCTTGTCCTTCCCAAGCAATGAACATGAAGACAAAGAGCTATGGGGGGTGATGCGTCGAACCCACAGTGAACAGGACATCTTAGAACGGGGACTTGAGGGCTCAACAAAACTGTGGATTGGCAAAGATTATGTCAACTTTATCTACAAAGACTTTGTCCAACTTCACCAGCCTTTTGAAGGTATTAAAACTAAGCCCTGACTCCAATATTTTTATAATTTATATGCCATTTTTCTATGAAAAATGGTGAGATAATTCCAGTTTGTTTATTCTTTATGCTTACACCCAGAGGTATATATAAATGGAGAAGATGTGTCCAATTTGTTTATTGACATGCTAACTCCGATATCTATGTATATAATGTGATTACTGCAACTCCTTGCTTTCTGTTTGCCCTGAATACCTTCTTCACAAATTCCAGAAAGTACAGAACTCTGCTGCATGTCTGGGGCTTAGAGCCAGGAAATGTGACACTCCTCTCCTTCATTTTCTACCCTTTCCCATCAGTTCTCGCATCTAGTGCAAACTGTCCGTGCTGTTTTAGTTTCTTTGCTGGCACCTTCCCTGATTATTTCTCTGAACTGCTCCTCCCTTACATCCCAGCTAGACAGCTCCGCTCCTCGTCTGATGATCGTCTCCTTACTCTTCCTGTCACCCAAACAACATAAGGCCACAGGATTTTCAATTATTGTGCAGCAAAACAATGGAACTCTCTCCCTTTCCATATCCGCCACCTACCCATTATTGAATCCTTTAAATGTGCACTGAAAACACACCTCTTCCATAAACATGACTCCTAACAACCTTTCCCATAATGCTAGTCCTTTTTCACACCCTTCCTTTTGCAAATCTTGCTACTCTCAGCTCTTGTTCTTGTTATTTGGTTTCTCTTTGTGTTTTCTGTATTTGATTTTATTCTTTGTGTAGTACAGTTGTTTATTCTTTTATAGCTCATATGTTATTTGTTTTTTTCCTGTCGCTGGTATGCTGTTCATGTTCTTGTTTGTAAAAGTATAGTTAAGGCTGTGACAGCAATGATAAGGCAGTGGCATGCTGTGTGATGTCAGCGAGGGAGAAGAAGGGTCGGTGATTGTAGAGATTTGAACTCAAGTGATTGGAGGTGTTTTGTTAGTTGGATTAGTAATATATATTAGTGATAACAATGAAGATGGCTGTGAGCAATGTCCAACTATATCGTTGCATCAGCTCACACTGGGATTATGTTGACATCATCAAAGGATAAAAGAGTCTTGTGTAATTTCTCTTATTAAACACATCATCATCATCATATAAAACATTCAACTTTTTCCATGTGAACAGACACGAAAATAGATAAGATTCAAACTGATCCAACTCATTACGAGATTCTAAGCAGTTTTATTTTGCCTTTGCAATCCCTGTAAGCCCCAAGAGCATACTCCTTAGGAGTGTGAGTATGCGCTTTATAAATTTTACATTTATTATTATTATTTTTATACTTATGAGAAATAAAAAAATATTTAAATAATGTACTATTTCTGCAGATAAAAAGGTTGAGAAGGAAGAATCAACCAAATTGTTTTGCACCCTCTTTAACACACCATATACATACATCCATGCACACACATACCAGTCGAAGCAATTTTGTCAAGGGATTGAGAATTGATATTGAAATGTGTATATAACCTTAAGGACCACAGACACTTTTGTGATTATTTCATTCTTATTGCTTCTGTTCACTTTTTTCAGATTTTATAGATCGAAGAAAATGCCCCAGAATGCCATGGCATGATATTGGTGCAGTAGTGTATGGGAAAGCCGCCAGAGATGTTGCAAGACATTTTATTGGTCGCTGGAATTTTACGAAGGTGTGATTATGGGAGGCAAATTTGTTTTACATTTTTGCATTAGGAGAGAAAGGCAAACATTCTTCCCTTTTCTCTTCAAGCTGTGTCATCATTTGATGCCTTTGAATCTGGCCTCAAAGCTCATCTGTTTAAGAAATAATTTTTACATAGTTCTGCCCACTCCTCAATTCACGCACTTTTATTTTTCCATGAGGTTAACTGTTTGCTAATGCTTATGCTTATTTTATCATTGACTATCAGTTCATTTGTACTCTAATGCGTGCAATGCATTGAGCTTTTATTCATGCAGAAATGCGCTCTTCAGATTCAATCATTATTATTATTAACTAGCATGTATGATGTGTATTCATACAATTTAGAGGTGAATTAGCTTGAGTGTCTTATCTTCACTGTGTTAACTTTTGTAACCTTTGACATCCAAGATTCTAGACTCTGGAATGCTGCTTAGATCAATCCAAATGCTTATAATAAATAATAGATTGCATATAGAAAGAGAGATGTCTTTTGTTGGTTGTATCAAATAATTGATGAGAGTAGCATTTATCGAAAACAGCTAATTTTAGAACTGATCCAAGTGGAATGATAAAGTGAAACTTGTTGGTTATTGTGACTGCAATCTGCTGCCATTCAAGAACTCTGTCTCTCTTATTTCTGTGTTCCTGAGAGTGCCGTAAATAAAATGAATGCTTTGTTATTTTACATTTCATGCATTCTTGGAGAACTCAAAGCAATCCTGATTTTCATTTTCATCTGTTGCAGCTGAAAAAGTATAAACGCAATGTAAACTTTCCCCTCCTGCTGCCCAAGCAGCATTCAAAGATGAATGTATCACAGGGCATCAAGGATATAACTTACCCCGTTAGATGTCAGATCCTACGCAGCATCTGTGGGTGGTCCGGTGGCATTGAGCATGTGGAGACATCAATCCATGAAGCATACGAGTTTTGCATCGAAAATGCTAAACACTACATCTACATAGAGGTGAGTGGGTGCTTGAGAAGCAGTTTGTGTGAGGATTCGCATACATTAGATTTCCTTTAAGTTCTAGATACTGGGTAGAGTAGCATAGGGTTGGTTTTTAACTTGAAAAAATACCATTTGTTTACATTAAAGAAAAGACAGACTGGTGCATATTTCTTTTGCCAGTTCACTAGCAAATATTAAGTTTGCCAACAACTTTGCTTGGTAGTTTGTTCACAAGTTTATAAAGCGCATCTTTTGTATTCTTCTACTCAGACACTCGTTATGCATGATTAGGGTCATAGTGAAGTCATCATTCTAAAAAGATGCTTCTTTAGTTTAGACTTAAAGGTGTTAAAAGAATCAGAGTATCAAAGGCTGATGGGTAATCCATTATTTATATAACACCACATGATTTATCACTTGCAGAATCAGTTCTTTATAACCCAAGTTGAAGCCAGCGACTATTCTGATGTATCAAATCACATCGGTACAGCTCTGTACAAACGTATTCTGCGAGCTCATCGGTATCCTCATTTTTAACTTATTTGTGCAGCTTTCCATGAAAGACAATCTATGGATACAAAATTCCATTCTAGCTTATAATTACTTATGAAAAGCAACGTAACTGTTGGCATGATCTAACGATATTGCAACTGAGTTAAAAACGTTTGTACAATTAAACAAGTCAGTTGTGATGATTTTGTTTTTAAAACTAACAGAAAAATAGAAACGTGTTCTTACTACAGTATTACTACAATTGTGATATTCAAGAGATTCATGAAAAATACAATCAGTGGCCATGAATTTATTCTAAACAAAATGCTGTAATGGTAGGTGAAAAAACCCAAAGCTCTAGTGGTTTATATTCCTAGGAATAAAGAAGATTTCAAGGTATACGTCATGATGCCGTTGATGCCAGCATTTGAAGGGGAGTTTGGAACACCAACTGGTGTTGCACTGCAGGCAGTAACTCATTGGAACTATGCCTCAATCTGTCGTGGAAGTAACTCCCTATTCGAAAAGTTATCCACTGGTGAAGGTAAAGTTGAGCCCTCAATAAATTAGGAATACTATAAGTAAAAGATTTTGTATTAATGTTTTTCCCTTTGTTAGTTAAGTGAAGAAGTGTACATAGAGTTCAGTTGCAAAAGGAACAATGAAAGTTGGAAATATTTCCTAATGTTTCTGTGACATAGCTAGATCACATGAACTGGCTGTAGGTCCCTGGCACTACTTGTGTAAGGTATTTCCTATATGTTCCTTCAGATATTGTGAAGGGAAAGAAGTGAGTGTTGTGACTAACTTCCAAGAATGTCAGCATTTATGACTAGTGTGCTGGAGATCTTTTTTAATTAACAGTGCCAACATTAATTTATATTCTTAACGATCCATAGTTGATTCAGTGTAGGACATGAACTCATGAGCAGATTGGAGTTAAAATTGTTTGAAAGATATTTTGTCAGATTGATTCTACCCAAGTTGTCATGACACAATCATGTTTCAGAGAAGTGTGTTATTTTTGTGTAGTGCCTGAACCAAACAAGTACATTGTGTTTTGTGGACTTCGTAAGTGGGATCAGCTCAATGGAAAACTGGTCAGTGTTTATGCACAAAGATTTGGCACATGTACACTACACATGCACTTGTGTGCACATATGCTGTTGCATGCCTATTTGCATTCACATGGACCTTTAGACTGAGTAGAGAACTTGGTCTCAAACAATATTTCTTTCTCTTTGTAGGTGACAGAGCTCATCTATGTGCACAGCAAGGTCATGATTATTGATGACAACACTGTCATCATTGGTTCTGCCAACATCAATGATCGCAGCATGCTTGGAAAGAGAGACTCGGAACTGGCTGTCATGATCGAAGATACAGTACGGGAAAGGGTTATACACAAAGGTCGTGTTCTGGAGCCTGGTCGATTTGGTTCCTCTCTCCGACACACAATTTTCAGGTAGAATAAGAGTGGAGTCTCTGTAAAAATATGCAGTTTAATGGTTGGATGGAAGTAAACTGGTGTGCTAAAAGACAAAGTGTCACATTGTGAAAATATGAAACGTTTGCCTCGAGAAACTGGTGACAATTATGGCGTAACCCAGACCACCCATATCAACATTATCCTGCAGGGAAATGTTACAATTTTCACTCATCAATCACTTAAAATCTTGCCACACAGCTTTTGAGCCCCCACCCCCTGCTCATCCCTGAACAACAGAATCAATGATGTCCAAAGCAAAGTACAACACGACAGAATTTATACAAGTGGTGTAAAATGCATACAACATGGCTCGTCTAAAAGGGGCCCCAACACCATGTTATCCATGCTTTCAGGCTACAGTGCATTTAACTTGCATTATAGCCACTCTGGCATACATATGCATGTTGTTAGCTTTGGCAATCATTGCTGTAGCTCTTATACTGAAAATTCTCCTTATGTCTTAGTCTTTTCACATTGTTACGTTTGTGATTAGGTAAGCACTATGTCTGAAGCCTACAGTCATGGCACACTAGTGACTATACTCTCATGGTGCCCTGTCAAACAGTTCATAATCACTTCCTCACTTGCTTCGCCAACGACATCAGAGAGGGATGACTGGTGACACTGATACCCAGTCCTGGGGCGTTATGTGGCTCCTCATTGACTTCTTCTTCGCCCAGCTACACTGTTATACAACACACAGTGGTACTTACCAGGCCACGTACAGCCACCAAACAAACACCACCCCAAGTGATATATTCCCAGTTCCGGTGTTATAGAATGCAGGCAAATGCCCAGACATTCTCTTTTCCTTAGAGCAGCATCTTCTTCTACAGCCTTTGTGTTGAACTTCTGCCTCTCACAGATAGCTGAAGTTTTGGTTGTATAGTTCTTGATGCTTTCATTATGACAGCTGGCAATCCTGACGTTCCATTATCACTACTGGCCCTTTTATCAAGGTTCTCTGACCCAAGTGTTCTTTCTTCCATGTCTTTTCCTTCCTGGATCACTTCTCAGTTTTGAAGGAAAGTTCAGTCATCCCTTGATCAATACTTGTTGTGGGGATCACATGGATAGACCTGACGACTTTCCTCCCTTCAGACTGTGTACTGATCTTTTGACTTCTTGTAGGACTGGTATGTCTTCAGTTTCACTGTTTCTAGTCTACTTGTTTTGAAGGATGTTGGCATCAGTCTTCAACAAGAAATTGTACAGATCTTTGCAGTATTCAGTCCATAGGTTGAGTACAGCATTGCTTTCTGTGAGAAGAAGGCCATTGCTGTCTTCAGTGACTGAGGTCTTGTGCTTAGTGAGGGTCCCTAGTATCTGGTAAGGCTTTTTGCTGTCACCTCATTCCATTCCATCCTCTATGTCCCAGCATTGGCTCTCAGTCCAGTTCTCCCTAGCTGCTTTCATCACGTCTTGATGGCACAGTCACACTTCTTTGTATTTGAAAGCTGCTTCAGGTTTTCTTGTCTTTTTTTTTTCTCTTCAGGGCCCTCCTTTGGTCACAGTGATCTGGATGTCATTCATGATCCATGGCTGTTTTTCATTCCATTGTTGCTTTAGAGCCTTCTGGGCTGTTGACAGTAGCACTTCTTCCTTGACATTGAAAGCTGAAGACATGTTGACTGTTGCCCAAGTGCTCCGTTCACCCTGACAACATGCTGAACAGTGTTTAAGAAATTCTTGTTCCGTTACTTAAACTTTATAACTAACCCATGACATACAACCAGGGATACCATTGGACAAAAACATACAACCAGGCATTTGTTAACCATCCCTCAACTAGCTAGCATGAACAGTAATGAAAACCACATTCCACTGACCAGGTCCCTGCCTCAGATGACTTTTCATGCTTGGCTGTCTCTGGCCAAAGTCTGTCTACCCTTATATAATTGCCCTCTAAAAACCTACACCCATAGAACCTAAGCCTCTGGCTGTGGATGTATGGTCATTTTTAGGCTAGATTTAATTGTCAGCAATTTTCATCGCTCTTTCCTGATTTTGGAGACTCAGTGAAGTGTAGTCAGTGCCAGGCAGTCTGGAAATGTACACGCTGCAAAAGTGTTAATACGCTGTGGGGAAACTACAGCTGTACCAAATGAAATAGGCTAATTTTTAAGTTAATTATTTTGTATGGCCTGCAAATGATGTTAAAAATATTAAAATGGCCCTTGGCAGAAAAAAGTCTCTCCACCCCTGCAGTTAGAAATAAGGTCTTTCTGTTGTTGATGCCTTTAACTAGCCAGAATAACATGCCGACAAAGTGTCGATTTCACCAGATAGTCTTGACATTTGGATTTGATCAGTAGTATGTGTAAGCACAGCTTGTTCATGTTCCCATGAGATGAAACTAATGTAACTGCCCTGCACTCATTTGCTTTTTTTTCACTTCAGAGAGCATCTTGGCCTTTCTGAGAATGACACAGAAGTAGATCTGATGGATTTGACTTCTGACTCCTTCTTCAAAGAAGTGTGGTTTAGCCAGGCAGAGAATAATACGTCAATTTTTGAGAAGGTTCTTATTTTTTACTTAAAAGTCTCTTTTACATGTCTGGAAAAAACACCTCCTTTCTGTGTAATTAAACACGTGCTAAACTGACAGTTATGCATGAAAAAGAAAAATTAATTGTGTATTTGTAGACATCTTGCATGCTTTTATTTACTTATGCAAAATACAAATATCAGTAGTAGGCATGCATTAGCAGTGGTGGTAATATGTGGTAATATGTAAACAAATATTTGGCATTTTCTTTTAAATATTAATTCAAGTGAAAAGAACTAAAAGATTCTCTCCTTGTTTGATATATATATTTGTTCATAAATTTGCATTGACTAAAAATTTTGCAGGTTTTCCGATGTCTTCCAACGGACCAAGTCCAAAATTTTCAAAAGTTGAAGCAGTACACTTCAGAAGTTAATCTTGCAACTTCTGACCCTAAAGAAGCCATGGCACAGTTGTCAAGGGTGAAAGGTCATATTGTACGTCTACCTTTAAAGTTTTTGTGTGATGAGAACTTGACCCCAAAAGTTGGTCAAAAAGAAGCCCTTTTGCCATCATACTTGTGGACCTAAACAGATCTGTTTCAGTTGAAAATTATCTTTTGTACAGCGAAGAAAATGAAAGGGAACTGCTGAAGAAAGCAGTCAGCTTTCATTGAACTTTGAGGAAATACATTCCATTTTACATTTGACACTGAAGGGTTGATGCAGTTGTGTTGTGGGCATAGTCACAAATATTTCAGTGATGGCTTCTTTTGCTTAGAAGCAGCAAAAGTCCTGAAAAGCACAAAGGTGGTTGGCATCAATTTTGTTCACTGAATGGTTGTTGAAAAGGCATAATGGTTTTTGGCAGTGACAGATATTTGAAAGGCATTCAAATCTTGATGTAAATGTATGGTGTGGACATTTGTGATCAGTGTAAATGTATGGTGTGGACATTTGTGATCAGAGCAAGAAGAAAACTTTGAGAAGTGGTTGCAGCTGCTGTATTTACAAAGTCTTCTTCACAATGGCATTGTGTTTCTAACAAAAATACTCTGCTGCTACTAAGTTTCTTGCAGTTATGTTCTGCCAGTTGGAATTTTTATGTCATAACCTTTTATTAACAGATTGTATGAACACACTAGAGAATTTTACATAACATTTTTTAAGATTTGTAGAGTTTAGTATAATGGAGTGGGGACTGTGTTGTCCGCTTAAGCATGCTGCTTTTTCTGTTAGACTTAAAACCTGATGTCTCATTTGTGAAATGTAAAGGTTATAGAAATATGTGCTTGTCAGCAACTGCTGGAAATCACTCATTTTCTTTCATACTGCTTGAGATGTCACATTGTGTGCTATGCAGGACATGTGCACAAAGTAAGGACAGTGTCACACTTACCAGCTGCTTTGAAGTTATGCTCTTCATCTTCCTTTGAATCTTGTTGAATGATTTCCAATGCAATGATGTACGCTTCCCCATTTTCATTCTGAGTGGCAGAATAAGTTATGTTTATCCTCATGTATATCCTCATGTTACCCTTAGGTTTAGGTACACATTCCAGTGATGGTTTCTCTTGATTTAGCTGAAAGATAATATAACCAGTGCACACTTTTTTTTAAAAGAATGTGGTTTTTACTTCTTTAGATTCATGTCATGCTCAGATTATATTGTAATATATACAGATCTACTTTAAGCATGCAAACAACATTTACCTTCTTTTTAAAGAAAGGGGGGTGTTGAAATTGCTGTCAGTTTGTTGTTAATTAGTTGCTTTGGTTACAAAGACAGTGCATCACTGATAAACATTTCTGTTTCAATGTTGACACAAAATGAGGTTTTCTGCTTCCTTTGCTGGTAAACTTAATTTTTTGTCAACATTTGATATAAATACCTTTTTATGGTGTTCAGAAAAAATAATGGTGTAAAGTTTGATTCAGTTATTTTGGTTGTGTATCAGACCACACACGTTTATTCCATGGATCTTAATCACGTGAAAAATACAGATCTTATGATACGAAGTGTATCAATACATTTTTGTGTTTGTACCACAGAATCTTTTATCCCTCCATACATCTACATTGGTTTGTGTATCCTTACTGTTATGTCTTGCAACTGTAGCATTATATCCATAAGGCAAAATTTGAACAGCAACATTTATGTAATCTGAATTTTAAAACATTGTCAATATCATTCAAACCAGTCTGAGATATTTTTAATCCTACCATGAGATTTTCTGTACTCAACTGCAGAGAAAATTGTATTTAGATATGCCTTAGATTTTAAAAAAAATTTTTTAAGTTCAAGATGTTTAACCTCTCATGTACATAATGTTTTAAATTGTGTTTTTGTGCTTGTGTGGGTGTATGCACATGCATACAGGTGTCACAGTAATGGCATTCACAGAAATACTTCATGTTAGCTGTTCTTCTTGAAAGTTGAAAAATTATTAATTGCAGTCATATGTCACATGTTTGAAGTGAGAAATTTGTTTTAATTGGAGGTTGAATTTTCCATGTTTCTGTCCTAAATTGTAGTAATGTTTCTCTTAAAGTTTCTCTTTGTTCGAAAAATAAAGTATTCGTTGTTTTGCTTTCAGTGTACCATTCTACTATATGTATATAATTGAGAAGTTGTACATTCTTTAAAAGTAAGCTACTCTGATTGATCTGTTATAATCTCAAACTTCCTACAATGTACGAGGAAGTAATTCTTTTAAATAACGATTTATTAAAATCTCAAACTTCCTACAATGTACAAGGAAGTAATTCTTTTGAATAGTGCTCATTAGTCTGGAAGTTCTATTTTTCTATTCAGCTTTTTCAGAAATTTGTCCGTGATAAACTTGAAAGAGTATTGTGTTGATGAAATGCATTTTAATTTCTTAAACAACTTTTCTCCCATTAAGAGGGAGTAACGAGAGATTATATGTGGAATGAGTTATGTATTTTTACCCATTTTTTTATTTTTTTGCTGATCTTCCAAGGAAATGTAAAAGTCTTGGGAGTGTGTGTGCAGCTGAGTCTCTTTTGTGTGAACTGATGCACTCAGCAAGATCACAGCTTGTCAGTGCCCTTGGAAGTTTGTGATGTTTAGTTCTTTAAGTTGTGCAAGACAAATGTCAATTTCCCTTTCAACACTTTGTGTCTCTGAGGATGGAAGTGGCTGCGTCCTGCTGCTATTACACTTGATACCATTAATATCATTGACATCATTATGACATTGGGGAGATTCAAGTATAATAGGAACAGAGCAAAGCAGAATATCGAAACTAACGTGTAATAATGAACATTTTCATTCTGTTGTAATCCAGAAATATATCTGGGACCATCAGGTACCAAAACGTTATTTAAGGCCATCATGCATTTATATTCTGACTGGAAGTACATTGTACTGTCTCTTAACAATGCAGACATATTATGATCACATATCTTGTGTAATACGGTAAAGCCTTCCGCTAAAGTCGGTGGCTAACTGAGAGGAGTGGTATTGTAGGGAAATCAACCAGTCTGCTTTCATTCCATGAGCCATCACTTCAGACATTTATACATTCTCGTTCATTTATTTGAATGTGGAAATAAAGTTCTTAAAAACCACATCATGCTGCATTCCTTTGTCCTTTTCGTTTTTGTTCGGTTGTGCTTGCTTCTTGTGCCGTGGATGCGCTTGACTGAAGAATTTATTGGGGAACTAACTCCAGACAAGAACAACTGATCAACACACGTGTGGCGTGACAAAGACAGTCTCTTAAAATTCACTGGATATTATTGAAAGCGTTTTCTGCAAAAGGTGACAATAAAAACACAATCGGTCACAAGAATCTTGCCTTTATGATACGTAATTTCTGCAAAAACACAATCTACTGATGTTCGCTGGCAAGTAAATGGCGGGGGGGGGGGGGGGTAGTAAATGTCTTAATAAGATCCTCCACATTAAAAAATAATGACGGTAAAGGGTTTTTTTAAAACTTGATTTAGGAGCAAAAAGCGTTAATGTGCCATTGTGAGATTTTGAGATTATGTTATCTGCAAACTTGATTAACGACAGGGCACAACTGCAAAGATCTGTCGGGACTTCACTGGTGTAAACAGAGAATAGTACTGGGGACAAAACACATCCTTGTGGGATTCTTGTATTAATGGCACAGTGTTCGAGAGTGTGTCTCCGCAGGTGACCCTCTGTGGTCTGTCCCGGAGAAATTCTCTCAACCACAGAGCTAGTAAGGCGTTGACCTCTAGTGCCAGGAGGTGTGATAGCAGGTATCGTTGAAATGTACTGAAGGCGGATGGAAAGTCTATGAACACGATACGAGTGCATGTACCAGTCGAGAGGGTCAAGCAGGAATCACCCACTCCTCTCTGCACACCACCCTCTCCATGTTCTTAACAAGAAAAGGGATCAAATCCACTGGTCTTGAAGTCATTCAGTTCTTTGGCATGTGACCTTTATGGAACTTGAATAATGATGGCGGTCCTCCATAGCTTAGGGAAGAATTTAAATGCCGCATTCTCATCCCCTAACACATTGCCTGGTGACAGGGAAGAACAAAGCTCTTCACATTCACGACTTAATACAAACCTTCAAACTAAAACATAATGACGAGAATGGCCTTACAAAAAAATAATTCAAGAAAAAAATCGCGTTTATGCTCAAAATTGTATATATTCTATGCGCATAACTATTTGTAAGATGTGCCGTGAGGTTCTTAGCATCTTTCTTTCCCTCCAGCTTCACCCTCATCCTACGCACGCCGACGAGTACTCGGGAACGTGATTAAAGGGAAAGAACTGGAAAATTTGTGTCGAACTGAAGAAAAGAGTTTCTTCCCTTTACTCACAGGCTAGTCTATTTCGCCTTCCTCTCTCTTGCTAACAACTATACTTTTCAAGGATGTCTCTAAACTTCAAATTTATCTAATAAAGAGGAGTTGAAATAAAAACCCTATTTGAAACTGGATCCATCGCAATATGGTTCATTATCTACAATGTGTAAATTATGAGCACCAACGCAAATCTCACGAACTTGAAAAACCTTGCAGAGGTTTCGTTGATTTTTGTTTTACTAAGCAATCAGATCACAAGATAGTCGACACTGATTGATCACAGACTGAATGTAGGTCATGTAATAATTGAATTATTTTATTACATAAGTGGAATACTTAATTATTAATTTTTTGTCATAAAATAAAGTGCTGGATCACAATTACAACAAAATATACATCACTGAATGTATCATCCATGTAGACCATTTTATAACTGACACTGATCACAATGTGTAAGTAGATTAGAGTATAATAGACATTGATTACACAGTATAACCAGCATTGCTTGATCACATCGGGTAATTAATTATATCACAGGATAACCGACAGTGTTTGATCATTTCAGGGTAGTCAATCACAGAATAACTGACCTGATGACATTCTGTGAGTATGTTACATTATAATAGACATTGTTTGATCACATCCGGCAAAGAAATCGCCCTTTAACCTGCATTGCGAGTCCCTTCCTTGTCCAGGAGAGGCGACGTTTGGAGTGGCCTGCATGTGACAGCGCATCCTGCCTCCGTTCGGCGGGTGGCAGGTATAGAGACACACCTGAGTCAACAAAAATTTCGTTAGTTCATCTACAGTTCCGTATCCGACCTAAAAAATGGTCCCATGCTCAAGCGTTTTTACTGTCCGTCACTCGCACATTCACAGCCTGTCTCAATGTAAAGAAGTATGATAAGGACACGTAATATAATGCGACCATACCTTTGTTTATACGCATAACCTGTGTAACATCACTTGTATCTACTAGGAGTCTAGCGATGGAAACAAAAGTTCAGAATAAATTTATATCTTTGTCCAATCAAGATTTTGTAAGAACACTTTTCGTGGCCTCTGGCCAGTGCAGTGGCTCAGGCCCGCATTTTGGGCGAGCGCAGCATCGCACGCACATAGGCCAGAGCGCAGCTGCGTCTACAGCACGTACAAGATGGAGAGGAGCTCGCGGGGTGATGAGGTGACTACTCGCCGCGTGGTGACCCCTACACCAACGTGCGCGCCACCACACTGAACGTGAGCGAGGGTTCCGTTTCCGCCACCATTTTGAGTCGGTACCGTACAGTTGCTTCTGGCTTTGACACCAGCATCGTCTGATTGCGATTTTCCGTGACGCCTGCAGGTGCTAGCATGTCAGCAACCGTTTTCTTCGTTGTAAGAAATATCGAAGAATAATGTTGTAGCTGATCCGATAAACAAAACCGTGGCAGTCGAGAACAGACTGTCGGACGATGAAAGGAAGTGTGGGAAAGGAAAAAATATATCATCATCATCATTTTTTTTCTCGCCACCTAGTTATAACTGTTTAAAGGTTTTGAATACTTGAGACTTGTTTAATTTACCAATGAAAGTTGTGATTATAAAGATATACATAGGACGTGCTGTTGCCGTTGGTTCGCAACTGCGTCACGAAATAACAATAAAGTAAACAATATTTGACATTAAACACGTTTTAGACATTATTAGCTGTAGTTCAGACAAAATTGGAAACAATAACGGTGTATGATAATGGAACTGATGGAAGACACACATGACAAATATAAGGGACAGAAAAATCAAGAAAATGCTCGCTTATCGCGATTTTTAGCACAAATTTTACCCTGGAATATTATATTGGTATGGCTTGACAGTTCAGCCGCATGGCGAGGCGAAAACGCGACCCCAAGTCACCCGATGCTGAACTCGACATGCGCAGTATGGACACATCCGGGACCCTAGCTGCCTCGTTAATTGCCATTGCTGTCTAATTGAAATTCAAGCCCAGAACCTCTTAACCTGACCAGACCAGCCGCTCTATATGTAGCAGTCAGCTTCTTTTGACTTACGCCTTCACAAAAGTTGACACTTTTTTCCCCCTTCCCGACATCCTCGCGTTAGCGCGACAGCCGCCTGAATCGTCAGTGAATCGCGCTCATCACAGCGAAGAAGCTTCTCTCCTCGCTTGGAGTGCGAGGGCCTGTGCCAATGAAAGCCGTTAATGCAAACAATCTTGAACGCTGCACTAAAATCAAGCCTGCTTTCTCATAAAACATGGACACCCAGCCACATTTACTCAGGCCTCTGTCGCTACTTCGAGGAGGCTAACGACGCGACCCAGTGCAAGGGAGGCCACCCTGAATTCAAAGGAAAGGGAGAGAATGACAGAAGAGCTTGTTATAGATTTAGGCAAACAAGAGAAGTGATTGAGCTCCGTGTAGAAGTGATGTTATTTGATCATCTATTCTGATATGTTTGTTAGAAATCCAACGTCCTGCAGTCTTTTTATTTTCTGTCGAGCTTTAAGGAGCTGGAAGAGGGCGGCGGCGTGCACGACAGCAAACAAACGGACTTACGTATCGCAGCAGATGCTTCTCACACCAGGTGCCGATGGGACGGCTTGTGTCGCTGAATATTAAACAGGTTTTGCGTCCTAAACTGGACAACATTTTCACAGCTGTAAATAAAAGGCTGAGAGGAAATGCATTACATTTACATGCAGCACAACTGCGTTTATCATTTTGGATGGCTGTGGCCGTTACCACTAGCCGACATTATTAAGATGGCGGTCAGCTTATTTCATGCTGGTCCACGGCTTCTCTACTCCCGCGAGCTCTTGCTCCGTCTTCGTTCATCTCCCTCTGTTACCCGGAGTTTTCGGGCGCTGCAAGTCGACATCGCACGGCTCCCTCCACTTCGCAGATCAAGAAGGAGAGGACGCAGAGGCGGTGTGAAGCGGAGACTCAAGCAGTTTCGTCTGGACGATCGACGCAGATCTCCACCTCTTCCTTCTATCCTGCTCTCCAATGTCCAGTCGATTCGTGGCAAGATTGATGAGCTTGAGGTGTGGATACACAACTTTTGATTGCACAGGGATACTTGTTTGTTGGCGTTTACAGAAACATGGCTACACGACGGTGACGCTGATCTAGACATCGCTGGCTTCTCTGGCCCGTTTAGATCTGATAGATCTGCTGCAGTTACTGGCAAGGCGCGTGGCGGCGGAGTGTGTTTCTATGTCAACAACAGGTACTGTAAAACGGTTATTCTTCGTGAAAAGATGTGTACTTGTGACCTTGAACTTCTCACAATTTCGCTTCGCCCATTTTACCTCCCGAGAGAATTCCCCCAGCTGTTTTTCACGCTTGTGTATATTCATCCCAGGGCGAATGTTTCCAATGCGTTACAGTGCATTGCAGAGGTGACTCACGATCTCGACTCGCTTTGCCCTGATGCTCCAAAATTTATTTTGGGAGATTTTAACCACTGTGATCTGACATCAGTTCTCCCTAACTACGACCAGTATGTGACATGTCATACTACACTGAGTCAGACAACACTCGACCTTGTGTACGGATCTGTACCACATTTTATTTTTGCTGGGATCACCGCGCATTGAGCGCATCTTTGTGATGCGGATACTGGCGCGCTATAAAACTACATCATCATCATCATCATCACAACTGCAAACTATTCAAGAGAACCCACGCGCCTGCTCGTGTTGTATAAACGATGTGAGCACCGTTCACTTCTTCCTGAAAACTGATTGACTATGATGTACTGCTTGCTAGTGCGCTTGTATGCGTGAGTGCGTGTGTGTATGTGTGAATTGGGGGTGAAGTGGTCGTGTTTGGGTGGTATGCCATGAAGGGTAGACGGGTGTGGATGAGTTTTCTGATTCAAAAGCTGACCGCTTCGCATTGACAAGTAAGTGAAGGGAGAATGAGACCGCACTTCAGGGAGACAAAACAGCCAGATGTCTGGCAGTCACTTTACTCCAACACCCTGCAGCTAGATGACAAGAGCCAGCTTTTTTCCCCCACCTCGAGAAAAATGAAAGCCATCATCATTATGTGTCGATAGCCGGGCCGGACAGCTACTGACCCTCTCTTTGTATAGCTCCCCAAATGTTCGGCCCTCCTCATTTGATTTGGTGGTGAACGAGTGGCACCACGACTGTTGTCATTCTTCAGTCCCAATGCCTTTGCCTCGAAAAGCGGCGATTTTTCATTGTATGAAGAGGAAGGACACTGCTTTGGCTAATTCAGGAAGCTTTTTGCTCGACCCCACACCGAGAGTTGATGGAAGATTTGGAAATATTTTCTTCAGTTAGCAACTGTCTTTAAAATGGCATCAATGCTGACAAGGTAATTACAGACATTTTCAGATGGCCTTCAAACAATAAGTCTATTGATTTACTGAATGGCTATTATTTTTTTATCTTTATTTGTTTATTGTTTCTTGTACGTTCTTTTCGTCATGAGTTCAGATGAATAGATGAGACTGGGTGTACAACTACTTACTCAGCGTGCTTTGGTCTGTCTGTGACGGGTTTCGAAAGCCGTGATAGCGATGAGATAGTTTATTAGACTTTTTTTTTCTTTTGCTTCCAGCCTTAATGCCCACACAGCAAACATTCCAGCAGGAACAAAGTCCAAAAAAAACAAAATTAATACAAGCAGTGGAGCATTAGTGTGATGTCTACAAAATATGTCATAATTAACTCGCTTTGAGGGAAAATATCATCGTAATTACAGCTCTGTTGGAAAACATCTTTAGAATCTGGAAAGTTCTGTTGCAACGGGCCCTGCCTTTAGGGTGTATTCACACGAATTTCTTTGCTTGAGGCTCGTTCACACGACTATCATTTATGTTCGTTCTTGACTTTTTTCAGCGAATAACTATATTCTGCTTTGCATAATCCTAGATAGGCTAAGAATGATATTGTAAATGAGTATCTGGTCACTTCCTCTTTTTTTCCCCATCTCATTCTCTCTCCTCTCCACACACACACATATATATCACATAAAGATCTCACACTTTCAACCTCCCACACACAGCCCCACCTCCATCCAGGTGGGACCAATGGATGAAGCTTAGATAAACTTGTATACCTCATCTATCTATCCCACTCTGTTTCTATTTATATATTATATACAATAATGTTGGTTTTTGGTCTCTCGTACTTTGGTCTCCAACAGACCTATTCCCTCTGTTGCTTTCTTTCAGTCTCTCGTTCTGTCAGTCTCTTTCACTCACTCTCACTCACTGTCAGTCTCATTGTTTCACTGTCTTGGTCTCTGTGTGTAGTCGTAGTAGTCATACGTAGCGAGATCATCCCCTCCCACACTCACACCACCACCTTCCCCCACATCGAGCGGAGCGATGTCAGGTGAATGAAGCTCAGACACCTGCTTCGTCATTTCACAACAGGAGTGAGAAATCAGGTCCCCGCCGCACGACTGCCATTTGGTAACTAAAAATTCCGATTCTGCGAAAGGTCACTCGCAACCACCGCACGCTTCCTGCTGAAGACTTGTGAAGAGAAATCCATGACCGATGGCATTAACAGAGGTGTCGTCAGGTAGAAAACTCTGAGAAACATGATCTCCATGCCTTTGCGACTTGTGATAAATTACCTCCCTTTTGGGCGTAGCTGCAGGTGAGCGCGTGGATGCGTGTGGGACGACGACACGACCTGATGGACCCTTTACACGACCTGATGGACCCTTTACACGACCTGATGGACCCTTTACACGACCTGATGGACCCTTTACACGACCTGATGGACCCTTTACTTTTCTTGCTTAACCTGTTACAACTCTTGATGATGGTTCCGTTACACCTTATGATTGACGTGGTACACCTCCTGATGGACCCTTTTCTCCTCGTGACGGACGTGTTACACCTGATGGACCCTTTATTCTTCCTGTGGGACTATTTAAGACTCCTGGTGGACGTGTTGAAACTCCTGATGGTCAATTTACGCCTCCTGATGGACCGGTTACACTTTATGATGGACCCGTTACACCCCCTGTTGGATCCGTTATACGGCCTGATTGACCTGTTACACCTCCTGATGGAGTCCTTAGAACCCCTGATTGACATGTTTGTTTACCTTATTGATCCGATACCCCTCCTGGTGGACTCGTTACACGACAGGCCAACGACCTGAATCTCTCTTTACACATCAAACTGACGATCTGGTGCATTCCTTGTTCTTCAAACTGACAACCTGATGAACCCCGTCACATGTCAAGCAGACGACCTGATTCACTATTTACACTTCAGCCCGGAGACCTGATGCATTTCTTACACGACAAGGTGAACATGAATGTTATAATACCTGTGTTTTCATTGCGCCGGTTGTGAGAAGTGTCGGACAGAAGGTTGATTTGCTGTGGCCTAACGCTGCCTAACAACAATTAATGTAGACTTATCCCTGTGGCATTACTTGCTGCTCTGCCAAATGACAATTTGCTTGTCGGCATTACGACGGTTGGTGTAACGTCACCTTAACGGCTCGTGTAACGTCACCTTCACGTCTCGGGACTAACATCCTCTGCCTAATGATATGCTGATCCAGTTCAGTCTGCCCTACTTTTGGGCAACGTGACCTTTAACTCGTCTGCACGTGTGGGTCGACATGGTGTAATTTCGTGTCACGTGACATGAAAGTCAGGGACTTCAGAGAATTCAAACAGAACATACCAGAAGTCTGAAATTTCTTCTTTTTTGTAAAATTCGTGCTTATGCAATGATATCTGTAAATATTTCTAGTCAAAGAATATCTTCAGAATTTAGGACATCGATCCGCTTTCTTGGTTTTGTGCAAAAGGCATTGAAATGTGTAAAAGTTCATTCGTCTGTCTGTCTGGCTGGCTGGATGGCTGGCTGGCAGACGAGGTAAATGTCTCTCGTCTGCCAATAAAACTCATTTTTGTCAACTTTTGTCAATCGTCAATTTTTTTTATTTTGTGTTCAGAGAGTTGAATAGAATCAAAGAAAAAGAAAATTTAATGTCATAAATCTGGAGTTAAAAGTATATGTCTTAAATTTAAAATATTATAAATAGCAATGGGCTTTACCTCCTTCTACATTTATTTTTCTCCCCCCCCCCCCGCCTCTCTTTCTTTCTCTCTCACACACACACAACACGAACAAATAAATAATTTCTTTGATGTCATGATGCATGAGATGTGTTAGACGCTTTATTGACTAGAAACACAAATAAGTTTTAATGTCAGGTTCGACATTCGACAACGCGGAACGTTGCTTCAGAACATCACTGAGGCAAAATAAAATATAAAAAAAAGTTGGCATTTTATTTTCTATGCTCAACAAATTTAGGGAACCTATTGCAGCAAGTTCAATACACCCGGGGCTGCCAAGCACACCAGAGGTCCTGTCTCCATGTGCTCGCCCACAGTCTGTATCTAACAAGAAAAACTTTACATTTTATTTTATTTTCTATAATGAACATTTTAGAAAACCTCCTGCAGCAATATCCTTTTAGTTGGACGTTTAATTTATAATTAGTGTTAGTAATTTATAATTAGTGTTTGTAATTTATAATTAGTGTTAGTAATTTATAATTAGTGTTTGTAATTTATAATTAGTGTTAGCAATTTACAGGCCTTCTGAGTGCCAAGGAAGGAGTGTGTCATCTACTGAGCAACACTTTTTAACATCGTCTAGGATTTATTCTAGCGTATTCGCTGATGTCTCCAATGAAATCGAGTCGATCCACGTGTGATTTAAAAAAAAATGAAAATTCACAACACATTCTTGTACCAAAGTAATAATTTCTGTATGTTATGCTAATCTGGCAACAGCTTTGAGTTCAGTTTCATGTTTGGCTCAAGTAAATTATGTAAGCTAAAGTTTGTTTAATCTCCTATATAAGCTAAAGTTTGTTTAATGACATATATGAGCTAAAGTTTGTTTAATGACATATATGAGCTAAAGTTTGTTTAATCTCATATGTAAACTAACGTTGATTGAATCTTTGCCGACTTCGTCTGCAAGCAAAAGGAATTTCATGCCCCGCAGGCATTCCACCATTAATGTATTGGTACCCCCATGCTTACAGACCTACAGGTATCGGGTGGATTGTGGATGATTATTCAGAATTATGATGACACATGTGGGGACAATTACGGGCTTGCTCCAACAGGTAGCTTCAAACCACAATAGCCCGACATTTATTTACTATTACTTTTCTATACCGACACTAATATTTTGTCAAGCTTGGACATCCCGATCTCCGAGACATGAGACTCGAGCTTCAAGAAACATCTGGCTGAGATGATGCTTCTCTTTGGCAGCCTACATCGAGATTACTTGTTTATGTTCCCCAGAAGATTTGTGTACATTCTACCTCATGGTCATGATTACTGGTTGCCTCCAAGACAGGAAAATAATGTTTACCTCCGCCAAGACAAAGACGCCGACATTAATGTGTCACTTCATGGACCGCCGAGACCTGACAGCGGCGATGAAGACTGACATCTACGACAAACATCACACACAAACATGGTTCTAATGGCAACCACTTGTCAACTACCTGTACATAAAATCAAACAACTGTGGTGGGAAGATGTAGGACAGCTAAAGAAAGAACATTATCAATAGATGATGCACCGAGGAGATCAAAGATGGCGCGGCGTCTGGGCAAACGCTAAGTCACAAGCGGCAAAGACTACAATCACGAGGATCGAAGTCGATTGTTCTGCACGAGAGCAGCACGTGCTCGCGGTCTCGCGTCGTAACAGCACACCGAGATATTTTTTGGCAAACAAGTTATCATTCCTCGAGCTTCCAGCCACTGCAAACACGCGGCTTGGTGGCCGCCATTTTAACTACGGACACTGATGGTCTTGTTCCACTTTCCTTAAACTCGAATTTTCACACATGCTATATCTTCTATAGCCACTAATGACGCCAAACTATGCTATTTAACACACACACATACACACTAACACACACACACAGAAACACACTAACACTAACACACGCACGCGCGCAAGCATCCACACACATTGTGGTCAAAATGCAGTTTAAGATATTCAAAGCAAAATGAAGATCTTTTATTCTGCATGTCCGAAAGTCTGAATGTTCACAAAAGGTCAGTACTTAGTGATGATGCTTCTACTTCTGCTGCCAACATCTAGAAATAGAACAGCCGCTTGAAGCACAGGGTGGTGGAAATCAGGGAGGGGCTAAAAAAGGAAAAGAAAAGACAAAGAGAGATCGAGAGAAAAAAAACAACAAAGAAATCTTGATAGGCCTGGTACACAAACTTAAAGCATGCGCATGTGTTTACCGGAAATGACATGTTGGGATTTCCACCTTCTTATCCTAACGAGCCAGACAAGGTCAGGCAAAGAGCAAGAAAAGATGAAATTGCAGTCTTTTGACTCAAGGGAAATAATTTCTTTATTGACCAGCCTTGCCGGAGAGGAAGTCTATATTTGCACGTGTAATGCAAGTGGTTTTTGAAAGGTAGTTATTAACACAGGGAAGGAATAGTGTCATTAGGTGACACAGACTCGGTAAATGTCCCGCAAGTCAGTCCATGAGTGAAGTGGGATGCGGCATGGAGACGAGCAGACCTTGGTGCCAGACATTTCTGGAACAGACATCTCAGTCACACTTTCTTTACAAATATCCAGGGTCTACCCACCAGTCTTTTCTCAGTCTTTCTGGCATCTTGATTCTCTGACCCAAGACAATACCATTCTTGAGAGTTGTCTCATGTCTTCGTGGGAATGAAACAAACCCTTTAGGACGAATGAAGACAGATTGATGAATAAGCAAGTACAGTGTTTGAATTTCAAAAATGAAATTTGGCTGCCAGGGCTTTTGCTTATCTCCATATATATATGTGTGTGTGTGCACGTGGGCTTGTTTGCCTGAGCTGTGCACCTAGTGTGGTCAGATCAAAGCCAACAACTTCTTTCAAAACATTTCTGCTCCAAGCATCACCCGAGACAGAAGTGTATGTTTATCGCCGTTTGAAAAGCCAAAGCAAACGCAAGCCGCAGCCAATGCCTTGTGCAAATTAACGACAAATCGAACTTCTTCAGGCAATTATCCCAGCCTCTCGCCAGGGCGTGGCTGAGGAAAACCAAGGGAGAAAATCATCAGAGTGGTGACAACGGTAGCGTCCCTTTTGGCGACAGGGGCTGATTCGGTTTGATGAGCGATGGCAGCCACAAGAAAAGCAGCGCTGCGTACTCTTATTATAGACGAACAAAGATTCTCCGGAAATTCAGATAACTGTTTTCAGGAGTCTTTTTTTCTTTCTTTTGTAATAGTTCGTGTACAGTTCCTCCCCTTACCCCCCGCCATCAATTTTTGCCTTTGGTTGAAATTGATTTTAAAATGGCGGTGTGAGAAGAAAGACAATGAGCTGAGACATAATAATCAGATGTATCTTGGCGTTTGTAAGACTTTCGCTTTCAAAGCATCGAATTAATCTCGGCACCCACCCGCAGTCGCTTCAATGATAACAAAAGGGTTAAAAATCGTATACAGGTGTGTTCTTATCGGTCCAGGTAACTCTTTCTGCTAGTTGGTGATGACTGAGGCATGTTTGTGTTAAAGGGATCACGGAACCACAATGTTGCTCGATGGAAATTTTTATTTTGTGATAAAAGTAATGAAACAATGATTAGGGTGGCGCTGCGTGTACACCGACCGGGAAACACAGGAGATAAGCGATGCAAGGTGTTGAGCAGGAGGTGTAAGGTATGATAGTCGGGATATGATAGTGTCATCAAAACACAAGCTAAAATGTGTAAACAAATCCCAGGGACACACACACACACACCTGCAAAAACCTTTCCTCTTACCTGCCTTTACCTGTGCGTCTGTTCACATGCTGTGTAAGATAGCAGGATGGATACTCGGGTAGATAGTCTGCCACAGAACCTCTGTAGTTTTCCTCCTCTGTTCTTCCTCCATCCTGTCTGTATTGTCTTGACTTGTCCTGTCTGCCATGTCTGTCCTTGCCTCTCTCTCTCGTCGTCGTCGTAGAAGTAGTAGTACAGTAGTAGTAGTAACCAAGTAAAAACTTGAGTGTTAAAATTTTTCGTGAATGGTAGGTGAAGTTGTGGGTGAGCAGAGTTCATTTTTGCTAACCACAAAAAGCAGAAATCATTAATACTAAAATAGCTTGGCCACGATAAAGATCTTGTAGCACGAAGGCAAGTCTATAACCGTAAGTGACTACAATCAAATGATGCTGATGCTACTGCTACTGATGATGATGATGACGACGACGACGGTGACGACTTTTAGTTTACTGTTCTACTTCGTTAAAAATCTCAGAGTAATTGTCCAGAGGAGGCCGCAAAGGACGGTGTCGATCGTTGATACGAATGTCGACTTCGATGAGTGACGAACTATGTGGGCTGCCCGAGTGAATTACGCCCCCTTCTGGAGCAGCTTGTACTAACGGCTCTCGGACTATCGGCTCAAGTTATCTGCCCTTCACGATCGAAGACAACCTGGCTCGACAATATCTCCCCTTGCGCTCGTCGGTCACGCTTCGCTGATGTTCATGACAGATTGCAAACATTATCTTTTTCAAAAATCACAGACATCTTTGGGAGTCTGGGAGTCCGGCCTTTGCCCTTTTTGTGCGTGTTTCCGTGGGAGCGTGTTTCTGCTAGCGTGACATACAAAGAAGGGGTTAAAGGTCAGAGACAGGAGAAAAAGGAAGGGACGGCAAAATAATATACTGTGATTACGTCAATGAAGATGGCGATAAGTTGGATTATGAGGAGAGACAATATAATAACCCAACCACTCAGTTATACAGAAACAATCTCTCTCTCTCACATACATCTTGTGTTGAAATAAATTTTCCCGAAACTATCAGCGGTATTTTTTTTTTCTTTTACCTGGTTTCATGGTGAGATTCGGAAGTCAGATGATGAAATAGTAGAACTTTATCCGGGTGCATGTACCTTGTCAAGTCAGGGTACACTGGGACAAGTCACACAGACAGACATAGTCACTAACTCGCGTTCTCTCGTTCAACACACAATAAACATCTACCTGTGGACTTCCAGGTATGATATTGACAGTGGATTCTTTCTGGCTTAGCGCCTCTTTCGTGGAATATTCTTTTAGCATTTTTTTCTTTTGATCTTTTCTTTACAGTCAATACTATGATGACAGTACAATCCGCATTTTCGTGTTGACAGCAGGGTGCTCGCACTACCCGTATGACGAGTCCAATCGAGGAGCGTGGGTTGGCGGGTAGTCATCCGCTTGTGTGATGTCGCAACACACGACCCTCCGGGGAACCTCTTCCTTCTCCACAAAACACTAGAAAAATTTTCTTCCTTGATCGTCGATGATCCCCTGTTAGTTCCTCCGGTACTTTTCGCTTTCAGCAACTGGGTCCACGGACTACATGCTGACGGGGAAGAAGCCCTGTGGTTGTGATGTGATGTAGTAACACAAGGAAGTTGTTGACAGATGACTAGAGTGCAACTTGATGGCTTGCCAGGGAGTAACTTCCCTTCTCCTCTAAGTAATTCCTACAGAGGTAAAAGTTAGCTAAAAAAAAACGAAGGCTAAAATCAATTCTCGAAAATAAAGACTACAGGAAAAAAAATTCTTATCGGTAAATAATACCTAATGATAAATATTTTTAGTGTTCCTGACAAAACATCGCGTGTTTCAAGTAAGTAGATTCAAAATGTATTTCTTGTAGACATAACATCAGTTAAGCAATAGTCAGTCAAAGTTACAGTGACCACGTGACTGTTACGCCGACCCGACCCTCGCCGCCTCATACACACCTAATCGAAACACACACACACATACACTACACACACACACGCACACACACACGAACACAAGTACACACACAGCGATGTCGCCAGTTAAATGTTCCTTCTGAGAGAAATTCATTGTCTCTGCCATTTAAACAAATATGGCGATCGGATTGTCCAGGGGCTCAGCCGAGTGAGTATCGATATCTGCGAGTTGATTGACTTTGTGGCGGGTAACATTCGATCATTGAATTACCCGCCTTGTGCCAAAGCTAACAGAAATTTGTTGCCGGCCTCTTTGCTTTTCAAACTCTGCACACCCGCGCCACCCAGCACGCCCACGGCGCTCTCTGGCGACCGCCGCAAGAGCAAGGGCAGGAAACTGCGGCCTTCCTCCCATCATCGCCATCTTTGTTTTCCGACATGGGAACGCACTCCCTCTGCCTTCGATTATCTACGAGCAGATAACTCCGTGTGTTCACCCGCGCCTGCATATTCATGACTTTTGATTCGGTTTGTGTGTGTGCGTGTGTGTGTGTGTTCGTACACATTGTGTGTGTGTGTGTGTGGTCGACATTTTGTGTGTGGATTAATCAGTTTAGATGACAGTTATGAAGCGAGGATAAGTCGTTGCCCTTGAGTAAGATGAGGGAAATCAAGGGAGATAACGTGTTTCCGTAGTTACAAAGTGATGTCCAGATCCTGCGGACACTGTTGTACCCCAGGGGCTGTATAAAGCAGTGGCAAAGATACCCTGGGGTAAAGTAACATCAAGCAATATTTGGGAGTCTGGACACTTATCTGTAACTGCGGAGACAAGTCGTTTGCTACTAATTTCCCATCTTGTCTTGAATGACTGACTTGAATGAGCATCGAACCTGCGACCTTCTGATCTTAAAGCCAACAAATCAACCACGAGACCGTTGCGCCTAGCCAAGTGTTTTTATAATTCCGGAAATAACATCCAAAGGACTTCTTTATGGTTGCAACTGGCTAGAACTGCACCTCGTTATGGTAATAACTAGTAATAAATCAGTAAGGTGTTTTTTTTTCACCCTCACCTCGTTTACCGTTGGCGTCTAGATTTACGTGTGTGGAGCAGAGCGACATTGCCTGAGGGTGAAAATCTACCCGACTGGCGGGACGATACAACAAAAGCAAGCGGAAGCCTTTTCACCGAACAAAACGACTTGCGATGTGAGGGGCGTTGTGACAGATAACAGCGAGGACTGGGGGCCCGCCAGAGGTGCAGCCATCACACTTTCAAGTGCAGGCGGATGCTCGCACAGAGCTCTCTAGACTGTTGATGCTTCACAAAGGAAGTACATGGGAGACGATGACATCTGTACAACCCACCGCAATCCACCATCTAGACAGAGTTCATCCATATCCCATCATTCACACCAAGACTTCATCAAACGACAGCAAAGTCTTTTATTTTTTTTTTTATAAAAAATTTCAATGAATGGAGACAAAAAGTGTGTTCTTACAAAATCAAATGTTGTAATTCATTGATTATTTTTGTTAGGTGAATTTTTTTTTCGTTTAGAAGAAAAGAAAAGAGTTGTCTCCCCAACATACATCATTAACACGTCAACCCAGTAATGGCTGCTGGTTTCCTCTGGCTGAAAGTGATTTTTTACAGGCTCGCCACCGAAATTCGGTGGCCATTTTCCCTGTCAGTTTGATTTTTCCGCCGCGAGTGGTCGGCCTTTGGTAACGGCTGACAAGCGACGCGAGCAGTCTTGCCGAACAATGGCGCCGGTTCTCTCCCTTTTAAAAAGAAAATGGCTTTCGTGATAGAAGCCTTCATTTATTAAATCAACAATTTTTAGTCGGGCATTGTAGGCTGTGTCTTTGCCATTCCGCGCTTTGTTGGACCGGCCAGGAGGATCGGAGCCAGAAATGAGAGAGCGACACACTAATTTGTCGATTGGTGCCCGAGGTGACAGGGTAGTCTCCCCGCAAGTAGGATGCTTAAAATGGCGATCGATCCTGAGGCGGGAGTAATTGTTACTGTCGAAACTTTGTCGTGGGGCTTAGAAAATCACTTTTGGCGAAATGATTCCATCAAAAAAATTGGCGAAAAAGTTCTCACAAGCCATCGAGCCTCACAGTCGATGATCTCTTGTTGTTCAAGACTTTGTTTGGTGGGTGAGTAATGAAGGTAATGGGCAAGTGTGTTGGAGGGCGTGCTTGTGGGCGTTTGTATACTGTCCTATATATGTATTTGTATTTGTCTATCTGAGGATGACTATGACAGTCTGTGTATGTGTGTGAAAATTACATACAGTGACAAGGAGACATTTTCAAAGATATATCGCATTACCTACACCGTTCTTATGTGTGCATACAGATAATAATGCTTTGGGTTTCAGAAGAAATCGGTACTCAGGAAGAGATGTCTTGTTTACCTTCACATATTCTATATCCCTGTTATCTCATTCGCTCCAAGCAAAGCGGGGTAAAAGGTAGGAAGAGATATTCGTCTTATCGCCACTTCAATCAAATGACACCTCCGATCGCCTGGGTTTTGAAAATAAATATTTTAAAAAAATCTTTCACGTCGGCCATTTGTGCACACACTGAAGCAACAGGTAAGGAGGCAGGGAAGTGTGCCACAAAGAATCCATTTACCGGCCTGCACTGCACGTGGCGACCTGTCAGTGGCAAGCGGGTAACTCTAACCTCAGTCAAACAAACCACGTGTTCGCCGAACGTGCTGTTGGTCGTAATCTGGCGCTCGGCGGCGGCAACGACTTTCTCTCTATCACTGACCTTAACACTTTAGCCTTGGCGCTTACGCAGCGACACCTGGCGGCCACGGCACCGAGCGGGGAGATAACCGCGTTAGCTTTAACCTGTTGGCGGCCAGGGATGACGAGAGATTTTGTGCAGTAAAAAGTCACCGACACTAAACAAACTGAGCTCGGGGATGGTACACAACAGTCAACATACCCGGCAGGCAGTACCCCGGGTAGCACATGACCTCGTGATGTCCTCACCATCGTCTTGTCTAACTGTGTAGACTGTCAGTGGGGACGACGGGTAGAGATGTTATAATATTATAAATTGGGTTTTCTCCAAGAAAATCAACCCACACTTTCTTTGTTTTATATGAAAGCAACTAACCTCCCCTCCACACACACACCACTACCACCACCACAACCACTCCATAAATTATAATTATATTTTAAACAAATAATCTTGTTTCAATCGTCTATGCAAATTTATTTCATTATATGTATGTTCAATCTTGAATGGCTGTTTAAAAAAAAATAACTTGATTCGAGACAACTTTTACTGGGACATTAATGATGGAAAACAGAATAAACATAAGTTGACCCCCTCCCTTTTTTTGTCTTTTTTTTCCTTTTTTTTTTAATGAGACAGATGCTGATAAATGTTGTGTATTGGTTTCTTAGAAGATATAATCAAATTTAAGCTTTAGATACATCAACTCATTTCATAACTATGGCAGATGAATTTCAGAACTAACATCAAACACAAAAAAAAGAAAAAAATACTGATAAAATGAAATTAACATAAACAAAACAACTTTAATAAACAAACCAAATCAGTCAAACACATTTGAGTGTCAATAAATATTATCTTCTTCATTAAGCTAATAATTTTAAACTTCAATCAGTCAGATTACTTTTATATTTTTAATTTTTCCCAACCAAATGACATTCAGCGGTTCATCGGGAAAGGTGAAGTGCATGACCTCGGGTATGTGAGATGACGATTGATGACGTAGGAAGTGTGAGCAAGAAGAGATAACTCCAATCAAACTCTCTCTCACACATACACACCCCGCCCTGCGTCCACCCTCCACCCCACTTGCTTTCCCTCCAAGCCAACTGCTCCCCACAATCCGTACTTCAAAAGCCGCTTCGTCTCTCGCCCGAAGCTAACAACTGCCAACTTGTCCGGGTATTTAGTTTGTTTCAGGTTTCACCTGCGCTGAGCGGGTAGACACGACCTTCTTTTGTCCTCGTCGCAGACTCGTCAGCCACCCCGAAAAATACCCGTTTAAAAGTTGAAGCTATCCGCCCTCGCCTGCGAGGGAGCCTGCCCGCGGCTTTCTAATGTCCCCGAGGAGTTGAAATCTCTGACACCCAGCCCCGCAGCACGCTTTCGTGTTCTTCGGCCCTCCTGTATCTCCTCCCTCTCGCAATCTCCCCTTTCCACTTCGCTGCCCTTCCCTCCCACCACCACCACCACTACTACCACCACCTCACCCGGAATGAAAGCAGGTAAACGGGCTTCTGGAGACCGGGCGAGCCTCACCTGTGTTGTACGTTGAGATGCTAGAATGGGGTGGCTGTCTACTGTCTAGTGAGTGTCTACTGTCTGCTGCACTGACCTCAACTGCTGAGTGATCCGAGCGAGAAGAAATCACTAAAAGAAAGGACAGGAGTGAACGAACAGACAACTTTGTAAACTTAGTGACAGTCAGTCCCACTTCTTCCTGGCTGTCATGATTCCACACTTGTTGGCAATCTAACTGTTGATCAAAATGTTACACGGCACATTCCCAGTACATTGATATTGTTGTAAATTTTATTTATGCCGACTGGCGTTTAAAATGTACTTTACTCCTTGATATGAGAACATTGCTAAGCGGTTAAGATGTGCGTTTGAAGTAAACTCATCCTTACAACGAAAGTTTCAATATAAGCAAATAAAGCAAAACTGGCAGCGGTGGGATTCGAACCCACGCCTCCGAGGAGACTGGTGCCTAAAACCAGCGCCTTAGACCGCTGCAGACGGCGAGGGCGGTGGCTGGTTTTCATCATCAGGCGATGATGCAGGACTTCTCAGGTATTTTGTGTAATGACAATCTACATAATCGTGTCTGTAAGTAAAAATGTGGGCATGAGTGAGAGAGGGACAGGGTGGGTGTGAGTGGGAGAGAGAAGAAGTTTGTCAGAATGCATGAGATTATAAATCACAATCATGATGAACCTTGTGACAACAAGATGTTGAAATGATGATAAAACTGCTAGAAGAAAAATGATCCAAGATACATTTTTAGCAACTGCGATTAAACATATATATGTAGGTATAATTAATAAATTATGCAATGGAACTAAAGACGATTGCGAACAGTTATTATAAACATCAATATTGTGAAATGATGGAATGTAGTAGATCGGAGTATCAAATATAATTAATGAAACAACTGTTAATGTCATTACAGCTCGAATTGTAAGCAAATTTGTCAGCTTCCCTCGTACACTGTATAATTGAATGAAGAACGAAGAATCATTTCTATATGAAGAACATAACTTAAAAAGCTAAGATAGATATAAATATATATACTCAACAAACGAGAAACACAACTAAGGCACATTAAAGACATTGAATGCCGAAGTACAGACATTAGTAGTAGCCGGACATCACAAACACATGTTGTACTTAATTAATTAAAGGGCAGACTACTGCTGAGTCGTCTGCTTGTAGGGGATGAGGGGGGCAGGCGCCCTGACTTTGAGAAGGTGTTTGGTCATTAGACGAGGGCATTGAATGCTTCTTGGGTAACACGAGGAGGATCTTGCTCAGGTTCCTCTTCCCAGCTCTGACATGGCGCTGACTTTCAACATCCGGGTTAGTAGATGACGTTGTTTGCTGCTTTATGAGCACAGCTGCTGTGTGTGGTAATTAATAAACAGCCGCTTGTGACGGTGCAGAGATGGAGGAAAGTCTCACAGGCCAAGAAAAGACCACAAGTGGTGGCGACACATACACGGAGTGAGAGAAAAGGAGGAATAAAATGAGTGGAAGTGACCGCCAGCACAGGTCCCTCTCCCAGTCCCTACGTGGCATGAATGTGCGAGCAGACCGGGAGGCAGGGTGCGAACAAACTCTTGTTCCGTTTTCCTTCAGCTGCGGCAAAACTCTCGTCAGCTCTCGAGTGTGTGCTTAAACTTCCTTCTGTCAGTTTTCATGTGAAAGCAGGGAGAGAAAAAAAAGAGAAAGGGACTAAAAAGGAAAGGCAAAGACGGGAAAATGTATCTTTTTCATGGCAGTTGTACTGCGACCCTTCTCTCTCTCTACCCCCTACCTCCCTTTCTTCATTCTTTTCCCTTTCTTACTTTCTCCCCCCTCATCCCTTCTCTCTCTTCCCACCTCCCTCTCTCCTTTCTTTGTAGATAGCTAGAGAAGGCTGGGCACACAAAGACTACAACCGAATCTTCAGTACACGTGATGTTTACTTTATCTGGCTTCTATAGCGGGGAGGCTTGCAAAAAAGCAGAAAAAAAAGTTTCTTATTTACCACGCTGGCGGCGAGGGTTCTATGGCTGTCAGAACGTCAACGCAAAAAGGTGAAACTTTCAGAGGCTGTGTCAACAGGGTACACGAGAGGCGGGTGAAGCAGCGGGCCTGCCAAGGGATCTGTCCATGCCACTGTGCCGAGGAGTCAGAGATGCCGGGGTGGACAGAGCAAACACTCATTATACCACGCTGAAAGCCTTTCGCACCTTTCCTGTCTATTAAAAATGAAATTCAATTAAGCGAGAGCGCTAGCCCAGAATAAGGCTGTTATGTACACTCACCCACAGGCACGACAGAAGGAGATAGAGTGAGAGAGAAGGGTGGTGGTGGTGGTGGTGGTGGTGGTGGTGGTGGTGTGGTGGTGGTGGTGGTGGTGGTGGTGGTGGTGGTAGGGTGGTGGTGGTGGTGGACTGCCTTTTCTAAGCAGCGTGGAGATGAACGAAGATCAAGCCAAGGCAAAAGAGACTGCGGCTACCCGTGCACAGACCCTCGGTTCACTTTCTGTCGGGTGCATTCACAGCCAGTGAACACCGCTCCCAACAGTCGTCAAAGGTAAAAAGGCTTACACTCTACACTTTTCCTAGTATAAACAAACAAACAAACAAACAAACAAACAAACCCATGATTATGATAGACCTAAAAAAAGGGATAAGGGGTATGACTTATTTTACAACAATACTGAAGGTACCCGAGTTGGAAATCACTGACAATCGGAACATTGTGTTAATTACGAGGATTACAGTTAATTATGAAAACAGGTAAAAAAATATTTTTAGGGTTAGTATTTAATTATACTATATTTTCTGAGTAAGAATTTAATTAAAATTTATTGTTAGTGCAGGCATTTAATTAGAATATATTGTAAGAATGTATTTATGTGTCGGTTTGTCTGTATACTTGCTGATGTGTGTGTGTGTGTCGCCCAGGTAGAGAAACATGCCTGTAGGCTCTCTCTCACCAGTGTTTCACCCTCTTTACACGTGATTTCAGGACCGAAGGGGTCTGCCTTGTGTGTGGAGAGTTAATTTCCGCTTTTGTTCCTGGCGCGCTGCAGCGTTTTCAATACCCTTTCAGTCGCTGAGAGAAAGAAGAGAAAGGAAAGTCATGAGCGCGAGGTGTATGCGCTGAAGAAGAACAAAAATATAGATTTCAATGAGCGTTTTGTCTACCACAAGGTACGAGTGTTTTTTAATTTCAAGACTAGCTACGCCTGCGATGAAGGAGGCCTGTGTAGTGTTTGCCCAAGGGGAATGACTCTTGTCAACTTCCTGCGCAGACTTTATGAACACCTTGGACATTCAGTTTTTTGTGAAGCGTTGATGACGTTCTTGCGCAAATATTTCAGACACAGCGGAGTAATTTCACAGCCCGGCAGGGGAGTTTTAAAGAGTGGAGTGGTCCGCAATTGAGATCAGCATTTTGCTTGTGGCAATATTTATCCGAGTCGTACAGAAGTCAATGGCAATGCCAAGGTACGAGTGCCTTTGGTTAATCTCTAACTTTAGTCCTTTCTCTATCAAAATGCATTCTAAAAGCTGGAGGGGTGGGAGGAGGACATGTCTGTGAGAGAGAAGCAGGTGGTTCTCAAGCATCTCCTGACCTCGTGCACGTTGTTGTCTGCCCCTAGTGTCTCCACGCATGAGCGACTGCAATTTCCGGCAGCTGTCACAACCGGAAACCGTGGGCTTAGGCAGAGATATTCAGGTTTATCGTGCATTAAGACCTGTTTATCGCATGTAAACAGATTTGTATGTTTGGTAAATCCTTGTTGTGGAGAGAAAATGTTTTTGTGGAGCAAATGTTCTGAGGGAGAAAGTTGCTGAGTTGAGTTCTTGATGAACAAATAGAGTCACGTGGTCTCGATGAGCAAGCTGACATAGGGCACGTTGAGCAGATATATTTAGTAAACATGAAACGTGTGTTTCATCAACATTAGTATGTTATTGATGTACTAATGCGATTATCACAAGTAGCATTTGAACGACAACAGACTTTCACAGGTGGAAAATCACATGAGGGCAGAAAGAAGGTTACAGGTTCAGAGTCCACGAGATGCCATATATTCATTTCCATTCTTTATATTATGTATGTTTTTCAACTATCCTCCATAAATAAACCAACCACTCATACATCCAGTTAGGCTTCCTGATCATGGCAGGTGAACAGTCCCGTAATTATCTGCTCCACATTACTTCCCTTGACGGACGTAGGTTTAATCTACGATGGAAGATGTACACATACTTTTAGCTTTTTAATATCTGAAAATATTTTGTATGATTAATAATCTGAAAGAATTTAACACTATGACATATTTTGTATTTGAGAACATCCTGTTTAGGTAAAGGTAGATATACTGTAGACACACGATGTCGCTGTTGTGAAGTTAGAGCGATCAGCAGCTCAAAAACACAGATGTTTTATTAATGATGCTGAACAAGAATACAAATAAAATACCAGTAATGGTGCCATCTTTCTTTGATATCAGCAGATAAGATCATTCTTCTTTGTAAAATATAGTAGGTCAAGCTGAAGCACGCGAGTTGCACAGACGACAGTTGTACTGGAATCACGCGCTGAACGGGATTTACCTGAAGAACAATACAACAGATACATTAATTCCAACAGATACATTAATTCCAACAGATACATTAATTACAACAGATACTTAATTCCAACAGATACATTAATTCCAATACAAAGTAGCCCGTGGTGATATTTAATCATAGACATTTCTTTATCTTTATTTCTTTTTTCCTTCATTTTCGGGGAAATATTTTTTTTCTCGCTTCGCATTTCGCCCAGGGAAGAGAAGAATCTCGGGTCCTCGGTTAGAGAAGACCTCGTTCCCTAGTCACTATCTTTCTGTCGTGCATCAGAGGCTGGGCCAGGCGGTGTATTTACCTGCCCATTGTGCTCAGCCAGCGACTCATTTTTCAGACTCATATCACCTGAACGCATCAACGCCGACCTGCGTGTTGGGGGGACCTCTGGCGGTAAGAACCAGCAGGCCCTCCTCCCACAGCAGTTCTAATCCCGCTCCCCGGTGAAGAAAGATACGGATTCACCTGATAGTTTAGAATTATCTTCCTTTCTTCCCTAACAGGGGAGGTAATATTGCCGCTTGGAGACAGCGTCAAGCGGTAAATGCGAGCAGATCATTCAAACCCTTTCTCCATCCTCCGCGCCCCCGGGTGGATTTTTGACGGGTAGACACAGGGAACGGGTGGAACCACCCAGAAAAATCTGTGTTTTGAAGGCAGCTTTTTTGTCTTCAGTTTTTTATTTCTTGCTTCCTTGTGGTGCTAGTCGAGTCCAGGGGGGTGGGGATGAGGGGGAGAAGGGAGGGGGACAAGATTTGTTAGCGATAGAATCATTTAGTCAGCGCCACATGTAGAAAAGTTTTCTCACTTAGTTATTATTTTAATTATTTGAAATAGTTATTGTAAGTATCTAATGTATAGAATATATTTTAGGTTCTTTAGACATTATCGACTTTTATATTACTTTTTTTTTTTTGCATTCAAGAATCGTACTGTATTAAAAATAAAATAAACTTTTTCACTCATGATCTACTAACATTTGCAGAAATATTTTCTCTTGCTTTTGTCACTGTTAATTAAAAATTACGGATACAATTTTTCCAAAGATATTTTAAAGTTTTAACGAATGTCACAAACTTTTTGTGCATGAATAATAATCATTGTGGAACATTTGTTCTTCCATAGATTAACAAAAACACCCTCTATTCCTCAGGTGTGGTTTCAGGGGGGTTTCTTTTCAGATAATAGTGAAAAATTTTAATCGTAAACTCTCAACAAATTATTACATTCGAAACTATAAATGATGTTACTAATTGTTTTTTTAGTTGGTCAGAGGAATCAATACAAAATCAAAGTAAGGAACGAGTGCATGAAAGAGAGAAAATAATTTAGCAGAAATAAAACTTCATGACAGGAACAATTTGCTTAGGGCAGCTTCTGAAAAAGAGAGAGAGAGAAAGGGGGATGATTAATTTTGCTTTAAGAGCCCGTAGAAAACAATGAAAAGTTTAAAAATGACATTCTGGAAAATCTGCTCTTTTTCAGGACAATGTAGCTGATGTGTAATATTTAACATTAGCCGACAAAAATACCTGTATGATCCCGGAATTTTTTATTTTTTTTTTAATTGAGAGAAAGGCTAAAACAAAATTAGCAAATTATCTGGTTAACGCATGTTCACATGCAGAATAAGGCGAAACATATTAGGAAAAAATATTTTACAGTAGAATATATGTAATGTTTAAGAAATGATTTTGTGGAGAGTGAGCTCCGTCAAAAACTCTTGATTAAAAAAAGGAAATATTTCAGTTACTGTCAAACATCTATTAAAACAGAAAAAATGTCACTGACAGTCAGCGGCTGTTGATTAGAATAGGAAAGGTTCACTCCAATCAAAAACCCAAAATTAAAACACGAAAAATCTCACTTACTTGTGTTCTATTACAACAGAAACATTTCCCTCACAGCTAGGAAAAATATAGTATTTCCATCAGAGCGGAAAATAAATAATAACTACACCAATGCTAAAACTATCACATGTCATGTAATGGCAACAATAAAATGAGTAAAAGGCGAATCTGGTTATTATTGTAAGAGACAAATTAATGAAAATGCATTGATGTTTGTTTTTCTGTGATTAAAACAAAGAAAATGGTTAAAATAATTTGCTAAGATTTTAAGAAAAGGCACAAAGATTTTACAGAAGTCGTATTTAAATATCTCTGGTATTGTTTACAAATTATTAGTTTCCCCCATTGCTGTCCCAGTCTAGTAGAATAAGTAGACTTACATTTATTTCTGATGTTAATCCCGACAAAAACTCAGAAAAAATATTAATTCATCTACACTTAAATGTAGAGTCATTAAGAAAGAAAATAATATTGTATTTAATGGGTAGTTATATGCTCCTCACTGCTTTGCAATATATTGTAGACCAATGAATCAGGCGAAAGGAGTTAAAAATAAACACACACACACACACTGTACTTGTACTAACAAAGCCGATTGTGATTACATAGATATGTCTAATCCCAGTGGCCGCGCGCCGCATACCTCCCCATCAGTCAGCCCGCGGAAGCTGAGAAGTTGGGGTGGACGGGTGGAGATGGCGGCCAGTAATTTGTACTCCGGCTACAAGGTGGGATTTTGTCAGTCACTTTGTCGTCCTGCCCTCGCCTGTCGCTGACGACAATCGCTGTCATCTGGGTGGGCTACAAGTCTACCCGTAAGCTGACACCCAACACAACACCAAATATGATGGATGGCGCCGCGGGGTAGGCCGGGTAGACCCGCCAGCGATTCCCTCCACGTACCCGTAAGACGATGCCGTCATGTGGCGGTGGCTAGAAGATCATTCCGTTAAAAACACAGGAGCAGGGGTGCCAGGTATGGCAGGTATGGCAAGGTATGGCCACCGCGTCTGGTCAGAGAGAGAGAGGGAAGAATTCTGTCTGGACTTGCGGGTGTTGGGAGAAAGGACATTTGTAAAACAACTCAGTGAAACTATACAACAGCACTGCTCGGATAACTCATGATAAGAAACAGACTCACTAACGCACTCTCTCTTTCTCTCTCGGCTCTTTTATTTCTCTTTTTTTTCCCCTTATATACTTTTGCTGTATACCTGTTATATACTTCTACGACAGTAACAGAGAAATAGATAAACAAATTAGAAATTGATAAAAATTAGAAAAGCAAATAAATAAACACAAAACAAAAACATCAATACAGAAACCGATGAATGAATACAGAGACCACAAAACGAATAGATAAGCAGATAAATTAAAAGTTAATCTGATAGTATGGATGGTTGCATATAGTACTTTTGTTACCCAAAATAAACAAACCTATAAGAAGCAAATCTTCAGTTTGTGTGAATTATATTCAAGCTCAAAGTCTCATGATGGTGTCAGTGATATCTCACTACATGGACACACAGTTGCAAAATTGTTTTCCCCTAAGCAGGTTTGTTGACAAGAATGGGGATACCTTAAGTAAGATTGTAATAAAGCTGTGTACCATGAAAACCAATACACAAAACACATGCAGTGCTCCTTCACTCGCTAAATCGCTCCTTCACTCTCCCCACTCTCTCTCTTTCTCTCTTAATTAAGTTGAGACTAGGGAGAACCAATCTGCTGTCATCTTATGGATATTAAGTTGAACATCATTTCCTACATTGCTTATTATTATTTTGTGCCAGTGATGAAGCTGATTTGCATTTTGAGTTTATTTGCCCCAAATATGCTGATTAGTAACCATTACATACTCAAAGGTTTTACTAATGCCTTAAAATGGACACATGACAGATTGGCATCAACATTTTTACTTGTGCCTGTATTATTTTAATACCAATGCTAACATTTATAATTCCTAGATATATAGACTGAATGTGATTCTCATAAAAACACACCAATGTTCACTATTACATACAAATATATCAATGACCTTAAAGAACACACTAATCTACCCGCCACTGCATACCCGACACAAGCGTGAGGCAGGTTCACTCTCTCCTCGCCACAAATGTAATTCAAAACAGAGCATGCAGGTCGGATGCTACTGGTCTAAATTGAACTCTTGCAAAGTTTGTTAATTTTTAACACGTGTGTGTGTGTGTGTGTCCGCACATGTCCGTCACGCACGAGCCGAGATATCACGTGACAGGTCTGTCATGCGCGCGCACAGTGGGTTACAGTCGGTGCCCCCGTCCTGTGGTTCGCCGCCAGGTAGGAGAGGCGGCACAGGTGGGAGGCTGAAGGCCGGGGGCCGGCACACAGCTGATTCAACACCGCACATACAAACCGCGAGAAATGAATTTATCAACAGCGGAACAAACTGCCATCTACACTTGGCCCTCCTGCTCCACTCAAAGTCTGGGCCTCCATCTCTGACAGGTGGTAGGTCACAGTTACTCCGCAGCTCTCTCTCTCTCACATCTGGAGGTCTACTTTAAGATGTAGCAGCACTTTTTTTCTGAGGAGAAGAAATACCATCACCCTTGCCTACAAAACCTAATTTTAGTCCATGCTAAAAGTTGCTTGAGTATCTCTGCAACACAGTTCATTAGAGACAGTTCCTTAAGGGCTCACAGCTACGAGCCCCACTCCACTCTGTTCAGTCGGCTCAGCTCCACACCCGTATTTTCAATGGGATCGTACCCGATACTTCTGTTCAAACACCTTATCATACCTGAGAAATTTTAGTTAGTATAATGCATATACTGAGTCAAACTATGAAGTATAGTGTACATATAGTCATAGTATGGTCCTTCAGCATGTTTTACTCATGCTCAGTCGAGTATTTTTTTTTTGCTCATTTTTTTCCTTTCTGTTGAGTGTATTAACTGTCCTGTACTCGCTATCTTATTCTGTGTGTGGTCTTACAAACTATTAACTTAATATTCATCCTTGGAGTTTTGGTGTTATTTTGTTTGTTTGGATGGTTAGTTGGGATTGTTTTGCAAACTTGACGGGAAGTTGAAATGTATCGCTTCCGAGAACAATCGCAAAGATCCGACAGACATCGATGAAGAACAGTGGGAGGTATCTTGAGTGCACCTGTGACCGCAAAGAATAAAGTAGGTGATTTAATAAGACAAAGATCAATTAACACAATTAAAGGGATTCATTCTTAGCGTATAATCCTAGGTTCTTTCCGGAAGACATTTTCCCCTGGTGTCATCTACTGGTGCAGCCACAATCCAGGTTTGTCCCCAAGCCTTCATTTCCAGTCGCCATCTCTTTGTCTCTGGCTGCTGGATTGCTTTTGTTCATTTCACAGCCTTTTGTGCGCGAGTCTGACTCGCTATAATTCCCACCTATGGTCGGAATATAAAAAACAATTTGCTTCGATTAGCTAATTAACGGTTGTAAACCCTTCCTTTCACGGTCTGTCTTCTGGGACCCCAGGGTTGCCTTCTCCCCCCCATTATTTTATTGATTGTTTATTGGTCATCGATTGATCCTTCCACCTGCACCCCCTCCTTCCTTCACAACACTCCCCGCCCTCGGTTCATCAGCGCTGGTTCCTACCTGTTGTTTCTTTGTTTCTACCGCAGTTTGCCAGCCAGAACGAGGCTGGGGGGATCGCAGTCGGCACCGCGATCGCCGAGTATCACCGCGCAATTATGCTTCGACCCGCTCCGACTCACAAAGGCGCTTTCGTCGGAAAAGAAAATGTCTTGATGATGTGTGCCAACAAATCGCCCTGCCATTACTGCATAAATCATTCTGACACGGAGCCGTCGGAAAAGAAGTTAACAAAACTGGATTATTTCCCTTTTTTCTTTTTTCTTTCGAAAGTCGAAGCACGTTGGAGGATGTTGGTGGAGCTGTGCAGGATGCAAATGACAGCCAGAAACCTGTCTTGTGATTCCTGGCAACTGGAATGTCTGTATAATTGGACATGGAGGTGTGCAGGTGCATCTGCATGCGTAAACAGGGAGGGTCGGGGAGGGTCGGAGGGACTGGCGATGATGGCCACGGATGCTGCACCCGGACACAAGTTCATCTCCCACACTTGATGAAAGACACTTTGAGTGCAGTTAAGCCTTCCCTTAGTAACACGGCCCCAAGATAAGAGCAATGAATGCTATAATAATGATAATATTTTATAATGCAAAGGTCTGCCTCACTGGTTTCCCTTCAAATGACTGGACTGAACTCAACAACAACATTTCTCAAAATCTTGGGGAAATCAGGGCCAATAATTCGTTCTGCTCTTGAGGTAGAACCCTACACCACTCACATGCAGAAAGAACTTTGATAAAAATGTGTGTGGTTATTGATGAGTACGGGCATTTGGCAATATAAACTACTACCGTAGGAGCATTTCTCAAAATATTATATATTTAGCAATAATATATTTGCGTTCGCCTGACCTCCGCTCCATATCTACAGCCATAGAAAACCCACTGAAGCCTTTGTGGCCGCACGCATGGCGATGAACTTTAAATTATTAGACAACCTCGTGGGTATGCGCCTGTTTCCAATGCCAGGATTCGATCTCACAGCTAACCCTGAGGTAAGGTTACCTCTACTTCATAATTGAGGCCGCAGGTGAATGACATGGTTTCTGACATTTATCAAATAATAATGGCAGCGAGATAAATGTAGGAACCACGTGTGCAAAGTTAGACAAACTCATTATGACTGTTAATTAACTAGTATATCTATTGTCATACTTATTTGCACATCTGTCCCTGCTTTAGTTCTCGCTCTGGCACAGACTATCTCAAAACCACTTCTTCATCCCTGAAACATCATCTGTACATTTCAGTCCAGTCGACCTTTTCGGGGAACTAAAAAACTTTAAATAAGTGTGTGCACAAACATAACCACAGGATGGTATGAGTGCGTCCGCAGACCTGCACGCAAGCACCATCGCATAAAAAAAAAATCACCTTCGGCTATTGGCCAAGACAGGTTTCGATCCCAAGATTCTTGATCACGTGCGCAAAATGTCAAACAAATGTAACATCTCTGGAGGCCTGTAATTTCGTCCTGTTGCGTCTTCACAAATTACCCTCGTGAGATTTGAGATGAGCCCATAAACACAGCTCGGGCCAAGCAATTTCCACACAAACATCACATTTTCCAGTTGTCAAACTAACGATTGTGTCGAGGCTCAGCTCGGCCTCTCGACCCGCACTCTTACCACGAACGATAACTCTGATTTTAATGTCTTCTCTCCCTTGAAGCCACGGATAAATCTATGAACGGCAGAGGAATCGATCGTGAATTTATGGTAATCTGCGTGCCTAGCATTGATAAGAGAACTTAACCTACCGAAAACAACGGGAACCTTCCAACCCTTTCGCTATTTGATGGGTAAAAGACCAGTTTCCGAGATGGACGAATGGTAAAATCAATCACACTCCTCTGTTCCTTTCAAAATGGAGGAAGAAGGATTAGCAGAGGGCGACAGCAACGTTTATGATGCTTGGAGGGATCAATTGTATTTCCACGGGAGAGAGCTCATCGGAACAGCATCCGTGTCTAAAGACAGTGGACAGCGGAGGGCCAGAGGGAGCAGGTCCACCTTCACATTCTTCACCCTCTTATTTCGTGAGCTGCGTGTGTTTGTCCAGCCCACTGAAGTACTGATCACCATCACGCAGCTTCACAAGATGTTATTCCCCAAGACCATTATTTAGCAATTTGGCGATTAAATCCACCCGAGGATGCACACTCGATAGTTATACACCGAGTGGACAGACCAGAAAACTTTATAATCTATCGGGTACTTGGACAACACGATGGAACCTTTTCAGTTTTAAGTCCACATTTAACGCTTAATTTGTTCGTTACATAGAAGCTATCGCGAAGTATTCAAGAAGTGTAAAACAGTGATTTTTCACTTGAAAACACTTTCATCTCGAGTTCAAAGCACCGAGCTGACCGGAGTTCGATTCCCGCCAAAGGTGGATTTCTTTGCTAAAGCTTTCAAGATCTTCTCTAATTCGAGGTGAAGAAGGAAATGGTAGAAAATGTAGAGATCTCACTATGGCGTACTTAATAAATAAGAGAAAAATATATTTTGTGGTTCCAGAAGTAAGCAAAGACCTAGCATAAATGAGTGGTATGTACAATATTTTCATGTAGGTGAATACGTGAGTTTATGTGCATGAGTTTGTGTTATGAGATGTGTAAGTTTGTTTATTACATGATGTGTGTGTGTGTGTGAACGAGAGAAAGTGTGTATATGCATCATCGAGCAAAAGCTAGTATTTATCAGACAAACATATAAGTATCCGATAGTAAGTATTTTAGAATTTAGCTATTTTTCAATTGTTTACCATATTTTTACCACACCTGCGAGGGAAGAGACTCAGGCCAGTCCAAGGAACGGGCAAAAGAACAACTGAATACATTAAGAGTCATTGTACGAGTTTCCTGTCCCGGGATTTGATTAAAAAAAAAAAAATCCCCTTCAGGAGGATAAGAAACACTCGCCGAGTGTTTGCCTCGAGCAGATCAAGTTTGAGATTCAAATGTGCACGGCGATGCAAGCAAAGATGAAAAGATCAAAGAAGATATTGTGTGCACACTCTCAAGTGCATCCGAAATGTCCTCTAACCTTTTTTTGAAAGGGTCTGGGGTTTCGCCCTCGAGTGTCGGTGGCGTGTCACAACTTGCTGACGTCAACCCCAAAAAAACCGTTTTTGTCAGGTGCTTTTCTAGATAATTCTTCTTGAGCAACCTACTTTTCCCCCTCGTCTGGAGGAATCCCAGTAACCGCCACAGACCGACAAGTGGTTGGCAGTAGAACTGAAACCTGTCCTGTCCACTTGTAGAGAAAAGTACCTCTACATGTAAACTGTCTGCAATAAAGTATTGCTACACAAGATGTAGCTGACTAGTTTATATATATGTAGAAAAAGTACAAACGTAGAAAGAGGACCTCTGTAGAAATAATACCCGTATGTTGTAACAAAGTTCCTGTATCTCTACAAACTTACTGAATGACATTTACTTACTGACAATGTCTTTCCTCCCTGTCAACGGACATTGCCGGGAGGTGGCCCCTGGGGTTCCAGACTAGAGAATGTCGATGATTTTAATTCGTTTAAGTCTGACATCCTCACAACTATGAAGGGACCTTCTCCTCCATAGTCTGGGTAGGGAAGATGGCCAACAGATGCAGGTCATGTGACCCATTGTTTGACTGTGTCGTGTACCCGGCAGGTGGACCCTGTTAGTAATCAAGGTTTGTGAACTTATTCATTCGATGATTGTTTTCATTTTCCGTTGTACAATCGTCGCTTTTATGGCCTCCTATGTTTCGTACGTATTATTTTTGTTGAAATAAACGATTGAAACATGAAATGGTGTCGAGCGTTCTGAATATTGTAAATAATTAATCCCGTGATTCATCGGGTGTGAATGACAATCATGACACACCGAGCAAGTGCTTTATGGTTGTGCTCTGTGTGTGTGTGTGTGAGAGAGAGAGAGACTGAAAAAGACAAACGAACTAATGTAAGAGAACGAGCAAATAAGAAGACAGCCAATAAAGAAATAAAATTAATAATATTTCAAATATTATAAAAAAATAAAGGGCCAACCCAAAAGAACTGAATAGATCGGAGTGAGACTAAGAAGGAAGGAAAGAAATGGAATGAAAATGAAGGTAAAAATGAAGAAAAAAATGTTGAAGAAGATAGGGGTGGCGCGCGGGTCTTACTGTTGTTGACAGATGGAATCTTGCCGGCGACGAGGGAGAGGTTTACAATTACAAGTTCCAGGCAACAGTGAAGGACTGACAACACATCCTTTATCTTGTCGCCACCATAACAGTCAGCAAGTGGTGTGGATGGGAGCAGTGTACATCATTGTCCCAGACAGTCGTCTGCTATGTACATCAACACCCGCTACAACCGCAAGTGGTGGGACCACCTGCCTGTCACAACATGTTGTATTGTTGTATTATTGTGAATTACTGTAGCATCAGGCGGCAAGTCCTTGATTGTATCCTGTCTACTGTAAGTCCTTCCACATGTGTTATCTTCAACAGTTTCTTCTTTTGTTTTTCGTTTTTATTCCACAGAAACGATGGGTTCAACAGATAAAGGAGGTGCATTCGACCAACCTGCCGGACGCCCGACGGCAAAGACAGATGGATATCTAGTAGAGGGCTGTACCGGTTGTCGTTCAAAACTAAAACTTAAGAAATAAAAAAATACGATTGAAAAAAAAAATCAAAGTTAACAAAAGATAAACTGCTTAAAACAAACAAACAGCAAGCTGCAAAAGCACTAAGACTGAAAAGTAGGTTCTTTATTCTTCATCTTTAAGGTTGGCAGTTGTGTAGATATTGCTACCTCCAACCCGCACGATTTGCACTAGTCGCTTTATTTATTTATTTATTTATTTTTTAACGAAAAAAAAAACAACATTGGCTTGCCTTCTGTTAGTGTGGGTAGCCATACCCTTTCGATCTCCTTGTCCACTTTCTCACAATCACATCACAAGTTCCATTCCGGCAATCGAACCTTCGGTCTTTGAGATGCTGATATCATGCTTACAGTCGCCTGCTGCCTAGAGAGTTATTTAGTGAACTGAATTTACACAAAAATGTTTAAAAATGTTCATTCTGTTGACAAAGTCCGTGTAGTGGTTCAAGCTAAATTACAGATTTTTAAAAAAAATAGCGGGTACCGCTTCGTTCATAAAAAATATCTGATTTTAATTCATTCTACTTCTCATCTGTGCTTCCGGCCGCTAAACTACATTTCTCCATGACTGGATATCATTCATTTGAGCAAATCTTTTTTTTTTCTTTTGTTTATTTATTTTTTTGTCTCTCTCTTTTTTTCATTATATTTTCTCTTTCCGTTTTTTCTGTTGGTGTTCTTGATTTCTTTCTTAATTATTTACATTTTTTGTTTACGTATTAATTTATTTATTTTGTCCCAGTTCTCTTCGTTTTCTATCTTCTGTCGCTATATATATATATCTCGCTCTCTCTTTCTGCTTCTCCTTATCGCTCCACAGTCTTATCTTTCTCTCTCTTATCCTCTCGTCGGTCTGAGTGTCCACTGAATTATCGGTGTGTGCGACTCTCTGCTTGGTTTTCATTCAGTCTTCACCATTTCAAAGCAGGACTCCTAAAACATTTATTTCAAAACCTTTGATTGCTTGCAGAGACATTGCATTCAAAGTAAACAACTGTTACTGACAACACAAACTGTGATGTTACTGTGTTACTTATTTACTAGTCAAAACTTTCTGTCACACAACCCCGATGTTTGTACAGGTTCTCCTCTCTCTCTCTTTCTCTTTAGTGGATTTATTTTATAGTTAAGAGGTTTTTAGTTTTATTTTCTTTATACTGAAGGCTAAATGTAGAAAAGCATTATTTTGCTTAATCTGTTGCCCTCGTAAATAAATAGTTGTCATTCGTTATTATGTACTTTAACATTTTTGTATTTATCATGTACATTGTGTAAATCTGTTTATTTGTGATGCACAGTTTATAATTTATTTCTTATCGTGTTCTTTGTTAACCTCATTTACTAAGTGCAATGTGAAACTTTTGTTATTTGTGTTGCCCGTTGTTTATCCCTCCTTCTTTGTCATTGTGTAGCGCTCCTTATTTATCAGGTAGGTGAGGAAGATGGCGCTGACTGCTGAAGAAAACAACTGTCTATGTTTACCTTTAGTCAGTGGGATGTCCTGGCGGGTCTACATACCTGGGTGAGCAGTTTATTGACTTGTTTTTCATTTCATGTGACTTATCCTGGTGTCGCTCTCCTTGTTTATCTTGCACCTTGAACAACTTTCATTATTTACCATGCACCTAGACCAGCTTATTCATCGTGTGCTTTTCATATCTTTCCTTATTTACCACTTACCTTTAACAGCTTTCCTTATTTACCAAGCCCACACACGTGACATCATTCACACATCAAGGAGGACGACTGATATTTTCTCTGTTTATTTACGTAATGCAGATATTTCATTTATCACGACACATGTTGGGGGAAAAAAGAATCATAAAAAGAAGGATGGCACAAAATATACTTCACCATACTAAATAAATAAGCAGATCTCTAAACAAAACTTTCTGAAAGGTTTCCGCCATGTTGGAGGAAACTGACAGTCGGTGACGTCACGCACATCAGAAGCGACAGGTGGACAGCATCCTGGGTACATCTGTTGGGTGTCTAGTTTATTAGTGTTTACACAATAGCCATGAACAAGGGAAATATAAAATTCATTTTGAACGTACGTGAATCTATCAATAGCAGTTGATCAACAGTGTTCTCCCTGAGTTTTTCAAATAATATAAATAAATTAAATTGAATTAAAAAGATGTTTGATTCCAGCAATCGTAACAGTTCTTCTGCAGAATTATTTATTCAAAAAGCTTCAAAAAGAAGTGGTTCGTAGGACACGAAAAACTGACAACAAAGCAGCAAAACAGCAATTGTGTGCTAAATGTATAGTGTTCTGTTCGACACAGTTCGACACAGTTCGACACAGCTCGACACAGTTCGACACGACACAGGTCTGGTGTAACATCCTGTTGGTTTGTTTCATTCTTAACCTCATTTCGTCATTGGAAATCTTTGAAACATCATTTAAAACACTTTTTTCTGGAAGCGGCTTCAAAAATGTCGATTTTGCGTTGACTTCGTTGAACTCTGACCCTCGAGCTTTGCAGCAGCCGCGTGACAAACACCGAAAACACTTGCGCAAACCACGTGACAAATACAACCAATCGCCTCCCTCAGGTTCTTTCAAAAAGCCTGTTAAATTTCCTGAACGGTATTGCAAACTATTTACAGAAGTCGATAACTAGAACACAGGTGTGAACGGCTCAGGTGACAAAAATTAATTACAAATAATCAGTTTATTCGGCAGCTTTTGTGTCTAGACGCACGAGATATTCAAAAAAGCTACTGTTGTGTGTAAAACATTTTAGTATTATGGGTGAGCACAAACTCAACGTTTTCTAATATTGAATTTATTTAATTCACACAGTTTGGTGCCTCGAACCTCAAACCTTGGTAAGGACCTTTGCATCGACATTTGCCATCCGAGCCTATCGTTGTTTCTACTCGTATGCATGCCTGTGTGTTTGTGTGTGTGTTCAGAGAATGTTTAGAGAAAATTCGTGAAACTTGTTTTCTGTGTGTGCCATCAACTTGGCAAACATCTATTTTCAATAAAAAAATCCCTAGGACACGTAGCTTGTATGTCTGACAATGATCCGATGTCTCTCAGTGAACTATTCAGTGCAGTGTACATTGTGCATGGACTTGTGTAAACAAACTCTCACCGAGACTAAACAGCAACTATTTCATCGCAAAAAATAAGCTTTGTATTCGAAGAACTGAGTTTCTGGCAAACCCTAGACTCAAAAGACATTGAAGTGTACTTGTAAAATCAAACCACCAAGCAAAACCAAAACCATCTCCATTTCTTTTTTATATAAACTTCATAACAAAGAAAATGCAAAGAAAGTGTGAATGAAAGTAGGTACACAACTCTGCGGTGTCTACGACAGAAAGAAAACAGTGAAATTTAAAGTGTACTTGTGAACATCCCCAAAAGAGATTCGAAATAAATACTTCGTGGCCTGGAAAAGCGGGTCACGTGGAGTAAATCCAGAGGAACTTGATGAAGAGTGAGTAGCATTCACTTCGTACAGCGGTGAAGTCCTGTCAGTGCTTGACAGACTGGACGAGGTTTGTGAAAGCTTGAAAGATTTAGAAAACGTGAAAGATTCTGTCGACTAAATAATATTATTAATAATATTATGATGTTTAGACAATATAAAGAGAATATGTCGACAAAAGATAAGGTGGAGGAATTTACTGGACTTGATGACTTGTGGAGAGAGTATATCGACATTACAGAATGTTGAGGGATTCTGTCGACTACATGTAAAATACAGGAAATCTGTCAACTACATGGAAAGTGGAGGGATTCTGTCCAGTACATAGAAAGTGGAAGAATTCTGTCAAAAGTTGTAGAAAAAGTGACCTGACTTGGAGGGATGAAACATTGTGCCGCTGTATGAATTATGAATGTTCGGAAATAAATTCCTGTGTCGACCGTCGCCTGTAAAAAGTGCGATGTCGACCACAGACCAAGTGTTTTGTCAACTTTTCATCATGAAAACCATTTTTCAAAGATTTCCGAAAGTCTCTCGTTTACAGATATCGGGATACAATTCAGTCGACTTTGCAGTTTTGTTTTTTTTTTCAATAGATTATAGAGAAGCGATCTGATATTTTGAGATAACAAAAATTTGTCTTGTTATTTTTTTTAGATTATTCAGCGAGCAGAAGGTGTATCAAAACCTCCACTAGACTTTCTCTGTCTCTTACAACCACGACGACACGTTTGTAGAGTGTACATGACCCACACTGTCACCACTGAAAACACAAAAATGTCTCTTCTACCGGCAGAAGCTGAATGTAAGTGGAATGATGCTAATGATAGACAGCACAGGTGGCAGCACATCAAATAGTTATATATGGAATGCACAAACTGAGAGCATGCGCAATAGACGCGCACGCTCACACACACACACACACATTTTCTCTGGGGTTTTTTTTTTCTCTCTCTCTTTCTCAGGCTTGCATACTCCTACTTCTTACTGTATGCATACGACGTATGCATTTTTATCTTCCTGGAAATATCATGAAACAATGTCTTACTTCAATATATCTATGATTGTATAAAAACCACTGCTGTTATCCAGCAGACGTGAAAGGAGTACGTGCTATGTACGTTGCCACAACGTTGACACTCACTCTGTTACGTCCTGCAGCTGAGAAGACCCTCGCCTGCGAACACCACCGTCCTCCACAAACATTCTCTTCCTGTCACTGGTTGTCATGTAAGAAAAAAACCCACACAAACACAAGTCTACGACTGACAAGCACTGCAAGTCTTTGGAATGAAGCGAAGACTGGAACGCCACCTGGCGACAAAACGGTGTGTGCAGATCGGAGCTTCCTGGGTTGTCTCCCGAATAGTGAATAGTGTCCACAGTCTGAGATTACATGGTCCTGCCAACCCTGTTTAGTTTGGTCAGACGGGGAAAGAATGCTTTAGAGACTAGTTCTAACCTCGGTGCTTGAAGAGCCAATCACGTGATGCTTGTGACAAACAAACAAACAATTTCTGTGACAACGACACAGCAGACATCACAAATGACATAAATTATTAATCACATTATGATCCTTTCTTTACAAGCAAGCTGGCCAACGTTTGCACTAAGTGGTACTACTGGTGGCGCTGCAGGTGCTGGAACCGACGAGAAGACAACTCCTGCAGTGATGAGACAGTCGCCGAGGTTTTGGCGCCGGAAAGGCAGTGCGAAGGTATTGGCTGATAAACAGCACGTGTCCACACAGACAAAACACCAATGAAATTCGCAATAACCATCATGGCCGTATCCCTGACTGAATATTTCCTTTTCGGAATACCTGAAGTTGTGAACAGTTTGTTTTCAGCATGCAAAGCAGTTTCGTGTATACTTGACATTTAAACATTGAAAATTGTATATATAAAGCTAGGTTTGAAGTGACTGGTAGGTTCTTGACAATGTCCCACAAGCTTCTTGGAAGGTTGCTGCAAAAGATGTCACTGGAGAATTTCCGGTTTTGGAGAAATCTTTGAACCATAAAGTGCACAGGTCTTGTCAGAAGACCTCGTCCCTGAACCTTTAGAACTGTCCACACAAGGTCTGGTCCTTCCTGGCTGACCGGGATCATAGACATCGCACATGCTACAAATAGAAACCTTTTTGCATGAGTCCATGTATTCCTTGCCAGTATTTCTAACAAAGGAATTTTTTACTCTTTAAAATTCTTGAAATGTCTTATCAATGTACATCGCTCCCTACTTTTCTTCACCACCCCGAGGACTCTTATCGTTCTCCCTGGACTTTCTCTAGAAGTCGCTTGATTTGTACATGTCCACGAGAAGTCTTTCAATGGGAATGTTTCCGATGGTCTTCCGGAAGAACAGCTCTTCAATGGTCCCACCCGAGATGGCGGACAGGGTGGGTAACAAGAGCAGCAGCTTGCCGAAGCGGAAGGGCTGAGTCGGGTAGGCGGACCGGATGTATTGGCTCAAAGTCAGCTGCGCCTGGTCCTGCAGGGTGGCGACTGAGTGAAACTCGCGCAGAGTTCTCATTTCTGGCGAACTGTTGGCGAAAACTGCTGGACACAGAGAAAATAATGGTGGCCATTAATAAAGCATGTGTAGCCTTGGAGTTCATATTTCTTTTCTCGTACGTCTGTCTTCGGGTACGGACTCTTACATTCCTTTACTGGTTATACAGACGGTTTGGTATACAGAACAGTAAATAACGGAGCTGAACAGTACAGTATAATATTAGTATAATAGTATAATGCTCTCACAATAAATGAAAGACTACTAACCTGTTTTAAAGATAACGATTCCCTTCAGACATGCGTACTCTGTGGGGTCCACGTGCAGAGCTTTGAACTTGGCGATGGTTTCCTGTAGAGCTCGGACTTCGCTCATGACACTGACCACCTTGTCAGCCCCGCTCTGCTCAGTGCTCAGCCCTGCACAATCAACCATACTTGTCTTTATAGGGAAGCAGGGGTCAGTTGCCTACCTAACTTTCTTATTTATTGTTTGTTTGTTGTTCCTTTTAATTCTCCAATCTGATAAATATTCAATGTTTTCATCGTTATTTGCGCAGTCGGCTTCTATCAGCCTCTCAAGACCGTTGAACTTTCTTAGCAGTCTAATAACTACTTCCGGTTAAGTCTAAAATTAGCACGGGGTCAGCTAACCTGCTGCGGCCAGCAAAGGTCCGGCGTCGATGGGGATCTGGAACTGCGCGGCTCCCAGCACGAACAGCTCCCGCCAGCTCTCCTCCAGCAGCACCACCTGGTCGGCGAAGGGCAGGGCCACGAAGGCGGGGACAGTCTTGGCCCACTTGACACTCATGAACAGCAGGCGAGCCGCCGCCTCGCAGATGGCTTCCGGGTTACCGCAGTACGCCTGCATGACCTCGTGCGGATACTGCGGAAGAGAGTGACACGTTAGTCTGTGGCGAGCTTCACAGTGCTACTCGACCCTCAGGATAGTCTTCGTCTACTGTGTAGTATTTACCCTGTTGTATATGCTGCTAATCTTTTTGAGTGAGCCCAAAGACCCAACAAAATAAATTATTTGTAATCTCTCTCTTTCTTTCTCTCCACCTATCGCTCACAAGCAATAACGCATGCGCTCAGCATTTGAATATTCCTTGCACCCAGCAGAGAATCGTGCCTTTGCGACAATTTCCAATTTTTCTTTCTCTAGTAGTTCTAGCCTTTTTTTATTTTTATTTTTTATTTATTTATTTTGTCCCTTAATTATATTTTCTTTATATTATTCTAATTCTTATTTTATTATATCAATCCTCTTTTTTTCGCTTTCCTACCATCTTTTTTGTCTCCAAACTCCTTTCTTGACTTATCTAATATTAAGGCCAGACGCACCCCGGGAAAAAAAACTTAGGTGTCACAGGATACCGCTAATTTTTTATTTCAACTATTTTGCCCTTGAATGGGAGTTCAGAAAAATGGTTTTACTGCACTTGTCGCGCTATCGGTTGCCATGGAAAAGTTCCAAAATGGCGGCAAAACAAACATTTTAAGCTTATAACTCCTTCAATTTTTGTGAGCAGACTCAAAATTCTGTCTTCAATGGCTACCTAAAAGAAAAAGCTATAATCGTATGAGGTAAAATTTGCAAAATCAACTTAGTTTTTTTAATGATTTTTTTTTTTTTGTAAAACAGTGTTAAAATTTAAGAAATTTTGATTTAAAACAATATAACTGGTATACTACTAAATAGTTCTAAAATAGCCGCCATTGAAATGCTTAGACATGTATAAAGAAAAACTTTCAGGTGTGTATCACATGTCATATAAAATTATAAGCTTAGTTCAAAACCTTCTTCAGTAAGTCAAATTCGTGTCATCAACTTTCCTTATCGTGCCCTCAGTCATCTCCCACATCGTCTCGTCATTCGCTCGTCATGACTACTTCGTGTCCTCTAGCTCCCCCATCTAACATCGTTGTCCTGCCCTGGCTGTGAGGTCACTCCCTCCTCGTGACGCCGTGCGCGTGCTCTCACCTTGGGGAGGGGCTGCATGATGATGCCGTTGGACCCCGTGGCCGTCACCGCCGCCGCCGCTGCCGCTGCTGCAGCCACCGCCACGGGGGTCGTGGTGGTCTCCATGGCGGAGACGGTGATGCCGTCGTTGAGGTGGTCGTAGTTCATGTAGGCGGGCAGGAAGTGCGGCCGGAAGGGGTGAGGGGCCAGCACCGAGCCGAACTCGCTGGTCTCCTTCAGGTACATCGCCACCTGGCGGCGGATGGTGGAGTTCCTAGGTCCCCTCTCGTGCTGCACAGCTGACAGACAAAATACAAGTAGTCACGATGCTGATGGCGGTTATTACAAACGTGTTGAAGAAAGTAGATGAGATTATTACAGCGATGACAGCGATAACCTGTGGTAAGGACAACGGACAGCTACTGTGACTGCCAGCTACTGCTGCCTTGTCATCGTGCTAAATTATACAATTTTATACTTGTATAAATAAAATGCTAAAACAAGGACAAGGTTTACATCTTAAAAGATTTTTGAGGAAAAAAGACTGAAATAGAGAATGAAAATTAAATGTTCAGTTAGTGACCCTAATTAATGCTCTCACAAAAATGTAACGGAAACAGAGTCAGCCCCGTTGACAAACCTTCGCCACTGATCATCATGCTCCCTCTCCCACCCTCCACCACCCCCACCCCACCCCCCATATCCAACGGCCTCGACTTCGCTTAATTAGTGTTTCCAGCCGGAAAAAACACAAAAGAGCCGCAAAAATATTTGTGTCCGTCCCTGGCGCTAGGATACCGGCGTGTGGTGAGGTGAGTTCACCGCAAATGTCTGCTGTCGATGTTGTGACTTGTTGGCTGCAGTCAACAAGCAGCTGTCGTCAACATCGATGACGTGTTGTTGACAGTCGATGCGCGTCAAGTGGGATCCCGAATGGCGCAGCTGTTGCTCGGCCGCCATTGCTCGCAGGTTAGTGAGTTATCGGCTCGGGAGGTGTTTAGCTCAGGAGGAGAGACTCATTCAGCAAGTCAGCGTTGATAAATGAGTCAGCCACCTTCACAATGGTCATGCTTGACAGGTTGTTCGCACATTCTGGTTTCCTTCAAAAGTCGACTGTTTGTTAAATCGGTAGAGGGTGGGTGGGTACGGGTGGATAGGGAATGGGTGGGGGTGTCATTAGAATGGTGGCTAGCTGACTGGCTGATGAAGCAGAAGTTTATAAAAAGCTTATTATTAACTGCAACACCTACACTAACAGCACGTGATCTCATGTGAGTATGTGTAGAGAGGCATGTGTACAATTCTGAGTGTGTGTGTGAAAGAGAGAAGGAGAGCTTGTATGTGTATGCAGGTCTGTGTGTCAGTGTGTGTGTGCCTGCACGAGTGTATGTGTGTTTTGATGCATGTCAACCCATGAAGACCACAGATTGTGTGTCTGCTTTGTACGTACTCCCACCCGTGGGCACGAAAGGAATTAACGAAATCCATTATCCTGAAATTCGCTTTTAAATATTGTCGACTGCAGCTCCACAAAGGAAACCCTTATTTACCGATGAATCTGTAAACTTTGGATTAATTTATCCATTCTTTGGACAGATGATCGAATACTTTGCTTTGAAATGAATTCATTTTCATGGAAAACACGGAAGAACAAGACATTCAGTCCAACTGCAATACATCGGGGCCCTCTGTCCTACGTCTACATCAATCCATGGACTTCCCTTGTTTTCACGCACAAAGAGCTCTCGCGACAGCTGCAGGCGCCTCGCCAGCCGCCATATTTGCCTAAAGGGGAGATAATTAATACAGCGCGTTTTTCGGTAAATAAAGCAGTAACCAGAACGAGGCTGTGTCAAGATACTTTCGATCTCCGCTGGCGGTGAGACAACAATGGCGCTCGGCGCTACAGGTAGGCGAGGCGTGCCGGCCTCGAGGCTCTGTCTGAGGGGATCCTCCAGTCAACATGATGGCGACATTGTATCGTCACGTGATGCTGACATTGTATCGTCACGTGATGCTGGCATTGTATCGTCACGTGGTGCTGACATTGTATCGTCACGTGATGCTGGCATTGTATCGTCACGTGGTGCTGACATTGTATCGTCACGTGATGCTGGCATTGTATCGTCACGTGATGCTGACATTGTATCGTCACGTGGTTCTTGGACACTATATTGCCACACCAGTTCCAGTCTGTTTCGCCCCATGTGTCTGTTATTGTATCGTTTCGTGCATTATTGTTGCATCGTATCGTAGTGTGATTGGTATCCTTGTGCATTTGTCTATTCAGAAGAGTTCAATAATAATAATAAGAATAATAATCATCATCATCATCCAAGATTTTCACATCTCGGAAGGAGCATGCTCGTAGCGTTTAAGATTAAGAACTAGACATAAACAACATATTAGTGACAGAAGAACAAACAAACAACACACGAACGACGGAAGGATAACCAACAGTACCGATGATGAATAAAGACAAATACACAAAACTTAAAGAGAATCCAAGTAACAAGGACTGAGAGTTTCAGGATTTTGCAAAAGGAAGACTAGCAGGAAAGTAGCAATAAGTGAAAAAGGAGGGAAGGGTGTGACAAGGACTAACACTGTCGGACTGTTGGGAGTGATGTTTACAGAGGGTGTGTGTTCAGTGCACGTGTAAAGGTGGGTAGGTGGCGGATAAGGAAAGAGAGAGAGTTCCATTGTTTGGCTGCACAATAACTAAACATCCTGTGGTCGCATGTTGTTGTTGTGGGGACAGGAAGAGTACGGAGACGATCATCAGACGAGGAGCAGAGTTATGTAGCTGGGATGTGAGGGAAGAAGAGTTGAGAGAAATAATCAGGGCAGGTGCTAGCCAAGAAATTAAAACACAGCACGACAGTTTGTACTGGAGGCCAGAACTGATGGGAGGCCAGTGTAGACAACGAAGGAGAAGAGTGGCATGGTCACGTGTCCTGCTCTGAGCACCAGACGTGCAGCAGACTTCTGTACTTTCTAGAGTTTGTGAAGAAGGTATACAGGGCAGCCAGCAAGCAAGTTGTACCATGCTAGTGCAAGTCCATAAATCCCGTAGAGGGTGTGTAGTCTATGAAGGACCAGAGAGTGGTCCATAGTGTCAAATGTAGCAGACAGGTCCAGTAGAGTTAAGGCAGAAACATCCCCAGTGTCAAGGGCAGATAATATGTCATTGGTCACTTTAATTAAAGTAGTCTCACTCCTGTGAAAAGGTCTGCATGCTGGCTGAGCATTCAGGATAAGGTGGTCTTGTAAGTAGGCCCAGACCTGTGTCAGAACTACTTTCTCCATCATCTTTTTCTTTCAGCGACCTTGTTTGATAAAGTTACCTCCCCTCGCCGCTCGCTTTACACACTACACCCACTCCTCTTCCTACCCCGGGTGACAGGCGTACATTATTGCGACACAAGATTATGACGAGCGGGTGTCAAGATGACAGGGGATCTGATGATGGCGGTGGTAGTTGTAGTATGAATGGTAGGGAGAACAAAAGATCTATCGCCATCGTTGTCACGCAGGCAAGCGATACATATCGAAGTTTGTGTTGTAGACTTGTGACTACGGAGGTAGCAGCCAGTACATTAAAGTCAAGACATTGTATTTTGTAATATTTTGTGCTTAAACAGCATCGTTTCTCTGAAATGTCGGTACCTACCTACATCGTGTGGTGACCTTTGCAGGGCTCCGTTCGCCGCGGAGTCTTTCTCGTATGCTCAAGAGGCCGCGCGCTTACTCTTGTTTGATAATTTAATCAGGTGACCTTTCGGTAGAACGGCAAACAGCGCGTGACGCTGGCAGCAATCAAGGGGCTGCTGTTTGTCTTGCTCGCTCTGCTGTATCGAGCCGCAGTTCAAGCGACGCAGACGACAAGCAGAAGTGTGTCATGCATGAGCGACCGCCACACTTGACATATGCGGACTGACGGCGACATTCCCACTGCAGGTTCGCCATCGCCATCGATGCATCGCGCAGGTGCTGCTGGGACGACGATCATGGAAGTATTATTTTCTCTCCTTTTCTCTCCTCAAAGAATAAAAACGTGCTGGCGACCTCTGACCTGGTTCATTATATTCTTGAATAATGAATAAACTGTTTAAACCGGGCATGGGAATAGAGGGTGGGTAGATGAATGAATGGATAGACTATTAATTTACGATAATCTTTTACACACTTTGAGTGTGTGAGAGAGAAAGAGAGAAGGGGAGAAAGCAAAATTGGTTTTAAATGATCGGCTCGTGTTCAATGAACTTTTCATTAATACGTTTTCGCGAGATGAGAATCAGGTCTGCCAGACTAGACATCAAAAACGCTTTCGATGAAGTGCGCAAGCGTCTACAGAGCGGAGGCGGAAATGATGAATCTCGCACACAAGTGACGTGCTCTTTGCTCTCTCGCGAGAATCTCATGACACCGGGCAGCGGAGGACAAAAGAGGGAGGTAATTGCTTAATCCTGTCAGGGAAAGGTAATTTTCCTCAAGTTTCTGTCGGGCAGCGGACGCTCCTCCGGGTCCCCGCTCCGTCTGTTGCGAGAGGCTCCAGCAATTTGTCGCAGACAATTGACGCGCCACGTCCGAACGTGCTGCCGCTAGGTGGCGCAGACCATGGGCCATTCATTCCGCCGACAATGGCCCATTAGCAGCTAATTAAAGGGGCCGGGGGCCAGGCCTAGGAGTTGTTACACAGTAGCAAGAAGGAGAAGAACTCGACAGAGACCGACACTCCCCAGCAGACGGCAGAGCGATCGCCATATCGGTTGCAGGTCTTGCCCCAAACAAGCAAGGGAGCAAACTGCAGGCAAGGCTCGCAACTCATCTCCTTTGATGCGGACGCGATCGTGGCGCAATCTGATAGGCAGGCAGATTTTCTGGCCCGGGGTTGGGTTCAGTCGGGTGCTGTTTGGCGGACTCACCCTCTCCGTTTAGTCCCACGCCCAGAGAGCAGTGACCGCATCACCCGGAATCCTTCCGCTAATGAAATGAGTGCCGAGGAGACAGGAATCAGTCTTGTGGGCGGACGGTGAGGGGGACAGCACGTGCTGCATCATCGGCTGGTCGTTGACATGTCATGTCGATACAGAAAGGCAAACTTCACAGGAAGGGAAACTCGTACAATATTCTTTTTCAAGAACAATTAATCACAAGACGATGGGAATCAATGTTCATACATCTCTTATCACTCCAGAAGCTCGTCTTTACTACATTTATGTCTAACTATTAATACTCCACAAACAACTACCCTGACCTGAACTCGGGTAGCAACTGAGGGGCACTGAGTCCAAAAAGGTGACTTGCATAATTGTTTTCTCTTTGTTTCAACAACGGATTCACTTTACGGATTGCGACATCCATGAACCGTGTACCGTGGGGCGTAGCACACAATCATATTAAAGAAAAGAAGGGAACAAGGAATTAATGTTTCGCAGAAAATCAAACATTCATAACTCGGGAGATAAGCGATCTGCAAACAAAATGTGCGACAGTTGCCCCATCGACGGTTTTGTGATGTATCGACACCGGAATGTTGCCTGAGACATGGGACTGCAGTCTGATGTGACTTACACTGTTCCTTCCATTTTGTTACCGAGTATTGATGACACAATTGTTCTGGCATCAATTTAGTCTGATTCGTTTCTTCAGAAGTACTCTCTGTCAAAAAAAAAACCCTGTTGTGCAATTTTCCAGGGGTGGGTTTGTTTATGTTGAAGTTGCCGGTAATACAACAATCAGAGACTGGAATGTAGATATTAACAATCCACACCAGTAGTCTCATCATCTGCAACCACTTTGTGGTCCTTATAAACTGGCAAACTTCTAAAGTGAACATAAGATTGTGTGACTGCCAATGAAAAATGGGAATTACTTCGGTCGTTCTTCGGGCCGGGTGGGGAGGCACTCGACTGTAATGACATCATCATCATTTCGTGCAACGATTTGTTCTTCTACTGAGCGTGGAACAGGAATCCTCGCTGCCATTCTATTTTGTGTTTGTTTGGACGAATTTGTTGTGCAGCACCATGTGTGACAATGTCTGACCATGTGTGACCACGTGTGACCCACGACACCCACGTGACCACGTGTCGGGTACCTACCCACTGCAGTGGATGTCGTAACAATTAGCTGTAGGGGTGGCCCAGGGTGTGGCGGGCATAACCTAGTGGAGCTCAAAACACTGGCGGCAGGATTGCCATGTGTGTATCGGCGAGCAATTAGTCTTTGATCGGTCGGCATCGCTTGTAGTTCTTGTCTCACCATCGTCCCGCCAACCACTTGAGCGCCTCCTGCAGTGGGGACCTCTCCATCTTTAGCTTCCTCCAACAGCAGCATGGAGGGTACTGATTATGTCGATCCTGTGTGTGTGTGTGTGTGTGCATGTCTGTGTGTGTGTATGTGCATGTCTGTGTGTGTGGCGATAGTTTGGGTAGCTAAGTGGGTGGGTATGTGTCAAGATCGGCATCTGAAGGCACATTTTTCCCTGCAGCAAGATTTTAAATTTTATGCCTGTTCCCAACCCTGTGTATTCTAGCCATTTTAAAACGCCAACCTGTTCATTTTTATTTTTCGATCAACGATCTCCCAAATACGGGTACTTATGCTTGTTCCGCTGTGTACATCTGCATGTCAATCACTGTGTCGGGGTGTGGTAGTGAACATAGATGTATGTACATGTGTACATGACTGCTATATGTACCGACATATACCTATAACTGCAATATATATATATCTGGATATTATTGAAAAACTACAAATTCCTTGACAACATTTATTTTCTGCAGTGAAATAAAAACAGTGAAAATGTTAGCTTCGTCCTGCAACATCGTAACCAAGACAACTCCAGCGTTCTGCTTTTTGCACACGTCACTGAATTTAGGTTTGCTTCCTCTTCTGTCACAGCCCCCCCACCCCATTGCAAGACCACGATGTCACACCTGCACGGTTCGTGGAATTTTTAATTGTCATCACCTTTGACAACGGCCTGGCACAGCCTTGTCTTGGAACCAGAGCTCTTCTGGCATCCTCTACCATGGCTTCGCGGAGCTCTTACCTGTGCTGGTATGATGTAACAGCAGCATCTCCTACTAAGACATTCGAAGCTATGTTCAGGCTATGCTCCAGCCAACTAACCAAACTTGGGTGGATCATTAAGTAAACAATAAAATCAAAATCATTGACATGGAGGTCAATGAAGGAGTGAAGACTTGTCAGTAGAGCAGGTCACTGGCCTACCTGTTCTCACCTGTTCTCGCTGCAAAAGGTGCTGCGTGGTGCAAAACGTACTCAGTGGTCGATGACCCACTTCCCCCTCCATCCCCTCAATGTACACTACCCCACTCCAGCCCCATCCTACCCCACCCCATCCCACCTGCCTTGCTCCGACCCAAAAACCTGTTTACTGTGCCACAAGTGCTCACCTGGTGCCGAGCCTCAAAAGCTTATTGATGAAGACAGAAAAAAGTAGTTCTACCTCACGCCGTTTACTCACCATCTTTGTTCATTCCAGCTTCCAGACATTTCTTCAAGCGGCAGGCACGGCACTGATTTCTGTGGGTCTTGTCCACTGGGCATCCTCCCTGCCCACGTGACTTGCAGATGTACTGTCGGTTGCGGCGGATTGAGCGCTGAAAGTCAACATTTATACTTTATTATTCGTTTTCTTTCTTTGAGTTTTTTGTTCATATTTTTTAAACTTTTTTCCTTCTTTTTCTAATTTTTTTTTATTATTTAACTCTACAATACCAAGAAGATTATTCAAAATTACTGAAAGTTTTCTAAGTTGCTGACCGTTATCTATCTATAAACTTCTAACTTATTGGGTTAGAGAGTTCTCAACATTTAACTGACAATTCTAAAAACTGAAATAAGTAGTTCTAAATAACTAATGGACACACAGAGGAAAAAGATTGTTAGTGAGGTAGAGAGTTAAAAATAGCTACAAGAGAGGGATGTTGAGGGAACAGGGGAGGGGAGAGAGAAAAAGGAATGCAATGAGAAGAATAACTGTGTCGTTGTGGTGGTTGGTGCTGGAATAATTCTTTAAAATATTTCTTGTCGCGTTAGCACATGCAGCTTCTGTCTGAAATTAAACAAGCAGCTGATGCTAATACACATGTTCACTCTCAACATTCCCGTTCATTCCGCCTTCCCGAGACGTCGCCGAGCGTGACACGAAGTCGTATCGACGTGACCTCTACGTGAAGTGAATCACGTCGATGACTACGTCACAACCCGCCACGGACTCGCTCTAACGGAAAAAGTCTTGTCACTGCTTCAGACTTGAGATGAAGAACTGCCGCAGCCCTGAGTTCAGGGTGAGATCCTGGAATCCCAAGGTTGTGCTTGCGTGCGATGGGGAAAGGAATCCGCAGTTTCATCCCTCCCCCTCTCTCTCTCTCTCGCTCCCTCCTTCCACAGGTAGACAGGGCCAGGCAGCTACTGAGTATACTATCAGAAAAATCGGTGTTGCCAGCAGCATGCACGCAGTGACCTTTTCAGATGAGTGCACCGACCAAAGATGTGTAACACGTGTCTCCTGCAGGAGCAAGTTGCTGTGACTGTCATGGCGCTGACCTGGTGAATCAAATTCCGTGAAGAAAGAATTTACCGTTTATTATCTCTCCTAGACGAAATCCTAGAGCTATCTACCTGACAGGATGTATCCTCAATGTCTGGAATTATGCCCCAGATAGAACGCACTTACTGTCACTAACCTGAAAGTGTTTGTTTGTTTGTTTGTTTGTTTGTTTGTTTGTTTGTTTGTTTGTTTGTTTGTTTGTCTTTTGGAATAGAACACGAAACAGAAAAGATGGGAGGATGTGGGCGAGTTATCGCTTGTTCATCCCATTCTTGCCTTTCTTCATCAATTTTTAAAATTTTTTGTCTCTCAGTCCGTTAGCTAATTGAGGTTTTGAACTAAACCAATGAATATACCTGCAGGAATTACTTCTGTTGTTTAGCAGCTCTGTATCCCAGTGATCACTGAGCTCAAAGGTCACTATAGGGGGGTCGCATGGGGTCGCATGCATGAAGCCAAGGTAATGGCACCCTAGCGTTAGCAATGGACCGGAAGTGTCGTAGTGGGGTCCTATCATTAGAAGCAAGCACAGACTTCAGACTTCAGACTTGCTGTCTGTCGAGCGGTCCACAACTACAACTACAACCACGACTACAACTAGCGAGGACTTGTATTGCCGAGGGCACCGAGCGGAGTTTCAGCAAATCTCGGGATCCAGCTCACAGCCACGGCCTCTTGACACGTGAGCTCGGCGAGCTGATAACGAGTCCGCTATATTGCTATAGACTACCCGCTACCTGAAGATGAGACCCGTATTATTTGATAAATATCCCGCCACCCCATCCACCCCCGTATATTCCTATAGACTACCCGCTCCCTAACGATGAGACCTGACCCGCTTGATAAATCATGTGCCGGGTATTGCTGCGGACTCCCCTGCACCCTGACAAGGCGGCGCTAGTGCGTTGCTGGGCAGCCCACCCAGCGCTTCACACAATAGCCCAGCACTAGAGGGCCGGCAGGGAGGACTCATAGCCTGGCACTAGTTGCTGCGATAACTGGGTCCTCCCGAGGTGCGCGAGGGTCTTACAATACGCGCTCGCCTTCAGTATACATGTATATATATTCCCTGTATTACTGTTGTTGTTGTTGTTGTTGTTGTTGTTGTTGTTGTTGTTGTTGTTGTTGTTGTTGTTGTTGTTGTTTGTTGTTGTTGTTGTTGTTCGACAACTGGAATCTAAAAGCTGCAGTGATTCACTTCGTTTTAATAACATTTGTGAAATGTCTAGGCAAGAAGAGGAAGAAGTAGTCATCAAGAGGACATTATCGTCCTCCTCCCCCTACTCCTCCTTCTTCTCCTCCTCCTCCTCATCATCATCATCATCTTGCTTTTATTGTCCTTTTCTTCCTCTCTCTCTCCCTTTCTTTATATTCAATCGCCAGTTTTTGAAATTTTCTCGTGAAAGAAGTCATGGTCCAGTGTGAGGAGACCAAGGGCTCTGTGGGACATCTGACTAATCCCGCTTCGGTTTTGTTTTGTCATTGAGGTTTGTGTGTGGGGGGGGGGAGGGGGAGGTGGGATTGATGTGATGTACATCAACCGGAAGCACAAATCACATGTAAGACCTTAAGTCTAATGCGTTTGCTCGCCCTTCAGATAATCAACACAATAAAGGTCTGGGACTAATCTCTCAGAACGCCCACGTCTGAGGTTTGGGGGGGCGTTGTTTCTTGCCTTCTCAGTCTTCCCTGCTCAGGTGAGTTTTCCAGGTGAATCTCGCTTCTTCTTGTTCCCCTCCCCCCACCCCACCCTTTTAACAGGCTTGGCGACCCCCCGAGACCGGCCGAGCAACCTTCAAAAACAAAAGCCCGAGACTGGACGACGATCAAAATGCTTCTGTTTCCACTCGAAGCCCTTATCAGTGCATTGATCGCCTTAAATCTCCCTCACTAAGGCCACCCAGCAGACGGGGTCATGTGACCCCACGGGGCGTAAATCCTCCCTCCCCTGCCGTTGTGGCTGGCAAGTCAGACAGTTAATCTGCCAGCAGTTACCTCCCTGCTCTTCCCATCGCGCCGGACGACAACCTTCCTCGTTGCAGCCATCGTCACGTGCACAACAAAAAAGACTGATTTGTCGTTCTTGAGGACCATCGCCTGGAGTTCGCTCCTCTTGTCCCGTACAACGAGACGGACAATGGGTCGACATGCTTCCACGGGACGACCGTTGCGTGGAGTCCGCTCTTCGTGGTCTCTCCGACCAAAGCAGACGACCCCCGGTATATCTAGTCAATCTGGTCGCTGCCTGTCTGAGGGTTAATATACAGAGCTGGCACCACCCCACACCCGTATCTCAGTCTGTCACTGCTCGCTTAGGCTCAGTCTTCGGTAATCCACAGGTAACCCAGACACTTGAAGGTAAGTATGGACGACACGTGAGCATTCCCTGAGTCTGATGGTGTCCCCAGCTCTGGCATGTTAGTCTTTCACACTTCTCGTTTTTTCTTTGTTTGTTTGTTTGTTTGTTTGTTTGTTTGTTTGTTTGTTTGTTTGTTTGTTTGTTCGTTCGTTTGTTCGTTCGTTCGTTTACTTGCATTTGTTGCTTGTTTGGTTCACTCTAATGCCTTGATTGTTTTTCTAATTTAAAATCAGATTTCCATGGAAGTTTGTTCCCTTACGCCCTAACGGAGGAGAAAACACACATAAAGACAAGGGAACTTTTTTATGCATTTTCTCTAACAAAATGATGAAACGAAGAAATAAACAAACAATTGTGAGCTTCATTATTAGTAGCAGTAAGAACTCGAATCATTGCAATCATTGGAAATACTCAAAATATTTTGCCAGTATCAGGATTACTGAGTGAAGAAACCCCAAATGGTTTCCACCCCTCGATCACAGGGTGGAAGTGGTGGGAATGGATCAGCGGGTGGAGGCACTCGGAATGCGGTTCAAGCAGGGCGTGGGAGAGTTCTGTAGACTCCAGGCGAGCGTCCGTGCTGGTGGGTGGCCTCACCTGCTCTGGTCAAGTCCCATAACCTTTTGAGTCATAAGTGGTTCACTGTGTCTAGGAAGGCGGAGCCATTCCCTTTATTTCCCCGCCTGTTTACTTCCCTGATAACTCAGGTAGCCACCAGCAAGGTGGGTCCTCCTTTATCATTCAGACCACACCGAACTTTCCAGATCCGGATGTTTAAGTTGTTCAGTGTTTTTAAAGCTAATTGACATTAACAACGATGAGGTTAGTGCGAAGAAACAAAAGAAGGATTGATGCCGACGACAATACCGTCTTCGCCACAGGCTTCGACACCAACAAAGCTGACGACAGTGGCAACGACTGAGATAATCATCACGAAAGAGATTGACGACTAAGAATTCGTCAAAGTAGTTCTCCCCCAACCACAGCCCCCCAACCATTTCCTGTCTTCCACACGCTGGCAGTCGCCCCCGCGGAGTCAGACAGCTAATACAACACATACATTCTAAATCTTCTCTCCGATTACTCATCAGCAGAAGCGCTGGACAAAGGCAACACTGGAATGTGGCTCATCAAACGCCAAGAGCCTGTCTGCGCATGCGCAGTGCCTGCAGGCTGTTGAACAACATTATCTACCAAGTCGCTGCTTATCTCGGTGTGAAGGCGCGCGAGCGATGTGTCGAGTTGATGTTCCCGGTGTTAGCCGCCAGCCACTTGAGGCACTCGCCAACCCTCGGATACAGTGGTATACACATCAACATTTCTACTTTTTGAAAAGGATCATCGACGCCTGACAGTACAGTCGTCAGCGGACGGGAACTTTGTTTTCACCTGGCAAATGCTGTCCTCTCGGCCGCGGGATTAAGAGGAATCTGTCTCACCTGGCGTGCACTCGCTCTGAGGACATAACTAAATAGTCAGCTGTCTTCTTCAACACCTGTCCTGTGTGCACCTGTAGCAGGATGTTTGAGTGGTTAGACCGTTACAGTCGTGCGGAATGTCAACTCACGTGGGCACGCGCTGCGAGATGTAGTCCCTCGCGCTCTTGAGAACGTGAAGACGTCCTGCTGGTGTTAGTGCGCGACTTAGTGCACTGACTGGTGGCGGAGCTTCGTAGTTCTTTGTCCTTGTCTCGTAATAAACGATTGTGCAACTGAATATTGAGAGTTATCTTTCATGACACAAGGATAACATGTCAATGATTGGGACTCACAACATTTTTAGTGTAAATAAGGAAAACACTGAAAAAATGAGTTCCCGGGGTGGGGGGGGGGAATCAAAAGACAGTAATCATTTATAGACAAATAGCAACAACTCTAAATAGTCTTATTGAACATCCTGAACTCAACATCCTATGTTATCCATCGAGAACAAACGGAAGAATGCGTTTTTATTTCTATAAGTAACATCTAACATGACTGGCTACCCATCCGCTCTAGCAATCAGTACAAACTGTCCGAGCTGTGTTTTAACTTCTCTGGAAGCTCCATGCCAGACTACTCCATTTTTCGTCTACTGACTGTAGGCTCTCTTCCCTTCCACGAACATTACACCCTGCACCAATCAACTGAGTTGTCAATAGTTGTAATTATATGGACGAGTCCGCCTGCTATGCTTTCTCTGCAGCTTGACACTCTCCATCCTTGCTGTTTGTTCCCCGATTCCTCTTTCTCTCTTCTATTTTTGTCTTCTATTACTTGTCAGCATAGTTGTTTCTCCTTCCCTCCTTCGTATTCTGTCCATGTCTCTTACTTGAGAGTATGCGCGTTGGTGAGCGTGATTATGCGCTGTAAATCACATTTTATAATTATTAAAATATTGTATTTGCGATACGTATCGCTAGTCGCTGCATCGCTGTATCGTTTGTCCGTGCTGCCGCTCACCTGAGTACCTGTATCTTGAAAGTTCCCGCGTTGTCCGCCACCTGTCGCGCCGCGCTGCGCTCAAAGGGGGGATAAGCAAACTTGACTTCTTGCTCCCCTTGCGGAGAGCGCCATCGTGTGTTCACATGCGAGATGTATGAAATTCATGCCTCGGACACCTCGCGGGGTCAGCAACGGGGTCGCGAGCAGAAACACCTTGGTGGACGGCACACGATCAAAGGGAGACGATTTGGAGGTGGGTGGAGCAGACGGCGTTTATCAACGCTTGTGAAGGGGGCGCTGGTGTAGCTACTACTACGACTACTACAATAAACATGTAAACACACACGCTGTCAATAAACAAACCACAGACATACAAAACAAATAAAGATGATAAAGTCGGGTATCCTCGTGTATCCTCGTACCCCAGACCTACCCGTAGTCATCTCTCTCCGTGTTTACGACTGACGGGATGAAGTGCGCATGTCTACAATCCGTTAAAACAAATATTTACTATTTCTGGAACTGTTTTTGTTATGACACTATCACTGTTGCTGTATGTCTACAATCTCTGTCTTCTTGCTGTCTCTGTCACAGCTTCTTGGTGTCTCTGTCACTGCTCCTTGCTGTCTCTGTCACTGCTCCTCGCTGTCTCTGTCGCTGTCGCCTGCTGTCTCTGTCTCCCAACCTGTCTCCAGTTAATCCCAAAAGTTTGGTCGTCCTCACACTCACACTTCACGAGGGAGAAGTGACTAAGCTGTGCGGTGATAAATTTCTCACTTTCGACTTTAACATACTCGAGGATGAGTAAACAAAGCCTCATTCTGAGCAGCCTCAAACAGTCACAGTTGCTAAGGTCTCTGCTGTCATCACCCAGCAACACTAGAGACAACAGAAGCCCCATGATTCCTGTTCATGTTGTCTTTCGATGGCCATAACATTCGTCCAGAAATATAAGTATTTTGGTCTCTCATTCACACTGTCCCATTAAAAAAATTATTTGTCAGGTATTTTCTTTATTATTCAGGATTAAATGCTTGTCATTCTTCTTCTTCTGAAAATTTTTTTAACTGTAAAATATCTGTCGAAACAGTCTATAACCGAACACATTTCCTCCACTGAGGTCTATGGTTCTGAACGAAATAAAAAGTAAATAAAATAAAAATAAAAACAATTTCTGTGTGAACTGTCTTATCTCAGTCTCTCTCTCTCTGTCTGCAGTAGGAGGGTGTATGTGTCTACCAGACTTACAGTCGAACATCTCTACCTGTCGGCGGTGTGCGGCCCTCGCCAGCCCCTGACAACGGCTACCTGGCCCGGCGCGTCTTTGATGTCGAATCGTCCGCACACCACAGGTGGCCAGCGGTTCCGCAAATCCCAAACTTTCTAATCGCGGGGCGTTTTGCTGAGACAAACACCAGGGTTAGTGGCTTATCCTCCCGGATCTGAGGATCCTAACTGCTTGCCCAACAGAAATTTCTGAGAGTAGCCACGGGAGGCAGTGGGTGGAGTAAAGAAGGGGCAGCATGGGGAGGGAGCTGGAGGCGAGATGATGGACTTGAAGAAAAGAATAGTAGTCAGTGTAGGACCTGCAGGCTGCCAATCAAGATGCTGTCAGTGAACTCTTGTCATTCACTAGTGACAGACATGTCACGACGAGGGTTTATTTTTCCTAAAATAGGAATCTACGAAATATATGTATTATGCATAAAAAGGAAAGTCTGTAACATAAAATTAGTTCATTTATTTCAGCTGGCGTGCCTCAGAGGCAGACTGACTCACAGAAGGAGGAAAGGGGGAAAGAGGGAGAGGGGAAGAGAACGAGCACGGATTGTCACGGCGATGTTTGCACACCTGCAGTAAGATAGTCAACAGCTGGTCACATTGTTACAAAAAATGTTGTTTGCATTATTAGGTGTTCCTAGAAACCACATAGCTGGTGTGGTGCGACAACTGCGCCCACACACACACCTTTCTTCCTCTGTACCCTCCCTCTCTCCCCCGACATGCGATTACATTCAGTGTCCACGTTAACGGTTAAGCCGTTCCTTCCTTTATCCTTTACCTAATGACCTCTACCCCCGCCACAGCCACCACCACCACCACAACACGCACAGGGGAGGTAAAGACAGAAAGGGGAGAGCAATGTCGACAGGAGAGGGGGTGTTATGTAAAAGTCCCAATTAAAAGCGAAGTGTCGCCTTACCTTGAAGAAGCCTGCACACCTGGAAAAAAGAAGAGAAAGAAGGGAGAGCGGTTACTTGACTTGTCAAGTGGCAACAATTACAGGTATTTCTCGCCACACCAAAGGTGACGATCCCTCCCTTGTTGGGACCCTGGCAGTGCTTCAGCCCCCGTCTACAACTGATAAAACCCTAAGGACCCCGATGTCGTCAGGGAAATGAGTCTGGCAAACAATGGCAGCGCCACCTACTGTCATCAGACATTGGGGGTCTCTGTGGCACTGACTGTCCCTCCCCTCTCCTCCACGTGTCACGGTTACATTTCTTTACTTGCGAATTGAGGGAATGTCAAGTCCACAACAAAGGTGAGAAAACAAGGCAAAGACTACAAACACTTCCGTGACACGGGATGAGAGTAAATATAAATAAAGCACTCGACACTAAATCGCTGTAAGTATTGGGGGAAATATTAACATAAATAGTTGGAGAAATTGCTAAATATTATAATTAAATAATATGCACTCTTTTATTTATCTCTTCTTTCCTCCTCCTCCTCCTCCTCTTCTTCTTCTTCATCATCATCATCATCACCACCAAATTATTAACTATTAATAGTAATAATTCATGACACCCTTTGATCACCACTCTGAAAATTTATTGTTTCTTTTCTTTGTGTTTCTTCCCTGAGAAAATGAAGAAATTAGTTCCTGCCTTCATCTTTAAATTAAAAATTAAAATTTTCATAAATACAAATTAATTTTTAATTTTAAAATATATCGTTTAAGCTACCCGCATTTTGTAAATTAATGTAGAAATTCCGTGAAATAACTTTATTGTAGGAAATGTATTTTCTAAAACCAGATTTTCAAAGGACGTGTTGCTATTACCACAATTTTACTTCCATTTATAAAATTATTTTAAATATCTATTTTATTATAATTTTAATATATGTATACAACTTGGAAGAGCTTACCCATCACATGCGTAGATGCCATAATGTTTGCCAGAGGAGTGGTCCTGACACACTTTACACGGAATGTCCACTAAAATTCGACCTGAAAAACAAAGACTGAAAATAAATTTAAGGTTCGAGTTGTAGACGTTTACATATTTCTGTCTGTTTTGTCTGTTTGCATTCCTGTTCAGCTGACAGCTCAATAGTTTGCCCGCCAGTCTACTACAGTTACCTCTACCACATCTATATGTGATACTACAATGATGTAGACGGGCCATCACAATGGCATCTACACGTGTTATCATGATAGAGACTTGTGTTCAAGGAGTGGAATTAATTTTCCTCTGTATCCAGAGGAATGTACGAGGATGAAATCAACATCAACAACATTTTGATATTCGTAAATTTATTTTCTGAGTTTTTATCATAAGATGCTCACTGGTTCTCACAATACTCACGAAAATGTCAAACTGACTACGACAAAGATGAGGAGAAAAAAACTAAATACAATCTTCACACACATGCACGCACACGAACACGAACACACACACACACACACACACACACACACACACACACACACACACACACGCACGCACGCACGCACGCACGCACGCACGCACGCACGCACGCACGCACGCACGCACGCACGCACGCACGACCCGGAAGACACGCCGAGAAGACAGTTGGCGTCTGTGAAGTCATCTGACGGTTTGTACAGAACTAAGCCCTCGGTTTGCCGCCTCAACGTTGACCCGGAAGTGCTTGCCTACACCAAGGGAAGGTTTGGCTTTCCGTGGACAAACGTCCTCATCAGCCGCGGCATGCGACAGTGCTCAGGCACCTCAGGGTCGTCGTCTGCAGAGATGCCCGACCTTCGGTGTACGCTAGGTGAGGAATATCACAGGCAAGGGCAAGCAACCAACAGGCAGGGCTCAGAGTTATTTGCCGTTGCCCGCCGTTGGCGGCGTCTCCGCCAGGATTAACTGATCTCCGACTCTAAAGATGGCGTACACAAATCAACTGTCCTCAAACACACTGAACGTGCCAGACTTGAAGAAGATACACAGATGTGCGGAAATAAGTCGCCATCTTTGAATTAATGAAAGCCAGGTTTGTTTTAAACTGTCCCAAAGACAACAGGTGGAACTGAGTTTGTTTTGAAATCGTAACAAATCTTCTTTGCAGACAAAATTCATCCTCCGATTCCCACTCCCCTCCACCGCTCGGCCACGGTCGTGACAAATTGCTGAAGAAAATCTTGCGACTGAAGCCGAGGCTGACTGTCGAGAATGAGTTTTATTTCTGTGGATCCGGAACATCACGTGAGTCAGTTATGAACAAAAAGAAATAAATAGAAATGTTGTGATTGGAAATGGTAAACAGATCTTTTTGTAGAAATAATGTGAAACATTACATAAAACAGAGCATATCTATGGAGATTGATGAAAAAGTGAAGAAAATGTTGGTCGAGTGCTCCGGAAGTTTGTCGATCCCTCCCCACACCCCTTTCCGACTTGTGTCTGTACTGAGCTTGTCATAACATTTATCAGATAAAGCTAATTGAAGGCATTGGAAGTACAGCAAACGTTGGCAACTGTAAAACGCGAGAAAGACAGCGATGTCTATTTTATTTTTCCATCCCCGGGCAAAATGCAATATCAGGCTGTGTGACGTACTGCCAGTGGGCCGGCGAGTGATCACCCTTGAAGAGCTCTTTAGCATCGTCCTGACTCCACTCCAAGAATGGCACCACAATGTCTTGCTTGTCCTCCATTGATTCCTGCAGGCTGACATAGCTGTGTGCTCGCCATGAGTGTAGAGTCGAGACTGAGCGGGCAGTCAAAAGACATCGATGGCTCACGTGTCTAAGCACCTTTCATTTGTTTCCCTCGCTTATCCCGGACCGTTTAACGAAAATAGTCATTACCGCTGCTTTCCTTTTCTCTCTACGTCACATTCGGCCAGTCTTTGTAACGTAATCTCTAAAGAGTCGAAGGAAGAAGAAGAAGAAGGAAAAAAAGGGTTTGATAGAGGAATACAGGAGTTTCATAGCCAGCAACGCCAAGGAAAAACAAACTCTTCAAAATTTTGCCCGGATGCAGACAAAAGCTTTCCAAACTCGCTTTCTGCGTGCGGCAGCCATTTTGGCCCACTCAGCCTCTCGGCTTCGGGCCCCCACAATGCCTCGCGCGGTAATTGTTGGCTATGCTAGCGAATGAGGAAGCCGCGGGTTTCCGAAGCATCGATTTTTAATTGGGCAGCTGCCGGTCCCCCCCAGACCCCACGTTAGCGAGGACATTGGCGCTCGTTTGCTTATGAGAGTTCGTCTTTGATTTTCGCATTTGGACATTAGAAGCGAGAGCCCCCTTGCCTGCAACAATGGTTCTTCTGTGACGAATGAGGGATGCGCGGACAACTCTCCTCCGGCCTGAGTTGTGTCCCTTGTCAACAGGGCGCCCCCACACGGCACACGTTAGGCGCGGCGCTAGAGTATTTGTGCAGCATTTGCAGCGGCCTGCAGACGGTGGTCCTGGCCCAGTCCGGGCGGATATGATCGGCTTGGCAAGCCCGATCTAATAGACAGACGGGGGCTGGGGAAACATGCTGGCCGCCCCCCACAGTCACATGGCATTTCCTGACGTCACGAGGGGAACAGCGCCTTTGGAGGTCACATGACTGCTAATGGCCTATCATTGTGGTGTCTCACTAACCTACTGATTTTGTTCAAGTAGGAGAAATACTAAATAGAAAAAAATCCCCGAAACTAAGTTTGATTATGAGGAGGGGAAGATCGTGATGTCAGACTGTACCGTGTCAAATCATGTGATGACAGGCGTCAAATGGTGTGTGTGACAGGCGTCAAATCGTGTGTGTGACAGGCGTCAAATGGTGTGTGTGACAGGCGTCAAATCGTGTGTGTGACAGGCGTCAAATGGTGTGTGTGACAGGCGTCAAATCGTGTGTGTGACAGGCGTCAAATGGTGTGTGTGACAGGCGTCAAATCGTGTGTGTGACAGGCGTCAAATCGTGTGTGTGACAGGCGTCAAATCGTGTGTGTGACAGGCGTCAAACCGTGTAGTGTCTGACGTGTTCCTTTTTTACTGAGATTTTCCTTCCTTCGACCTTTTGCTGGTCCACGTGCTCGCCCAGGCCTGAGATTGGAAACCTTCCTCTGCCTACCCAGCAGCAGTGAAGTATTTGATTATTTGGGAATTACCTAGAAAGGTGCACATTTCACGCCGTGCCTTAGGCACGATGAGCCACCTACAGTTTCCTTGTTTATTTATACGCGTTGCTGAAATAATAGTCATGATGTAAAGCGATATATACCGAGGAATAACAAGAAATATCCAACGATAAGATATCGTTTCGCACAAAAAAAAAGTACCTATGCGTTTGAAAAGTTTCAGTAAATTAATAACACCTTCCGCTACGATCTTCAATCCGACCTATACCCCGCCATCTAAAAAACAAATCTCAAAAATCTGACCAAAGCTCGACACCACCCGCTACCACAAGCGTTTCCCCGAGGTACGACCAGGGAAACACTGGGTAACCCTACCCCGTCCCTCTCCTCCCCCTGAAACACAGTCGCACGCAGCCACCGGCCCTGTCCCAGTGGTATCTATGCAGGTGCAAGCAGAATATTAAAAGTCCCTGGGTCTCCCTGTTTTTTAGGGGCAGATAATCCCGGAGATTGCGTCGACGTGTGTCGTCTCCCCGATGCCAGAAAGCCAACGTGCCAGGTAAAGGCAGGTAAAGTCACGAAGACTCGCATCGCGGTGCAACTGCCGTACGGGAGGTCATTTGTACCTCCACTCACCTGGGGTCAGGTGTGCGGAGTGTATTAAGCGCCGCACCTTTTAGCCCAACAATAACTCGGCCGATGTCATCCTCGAGAAAAAATTATGTCCGTGCGGAGAGGTGCGTGCCTGAGGTTTAGTCGCGACAGGAACAGTCGTCAGCAAAATACCTGCGCAGTCCCCAGGTAGAGTTTGTTATCTGGCTGCCTCACAGGTGTGGAAAGTACGACTGTCCACTGACTGATTACTCTTTACATGTATAATACATATTAAACATTTTATAGAAGATTTTAAAATGTATGGTATATATTAACACTATTAAATATTAAAATATATATATGTGTGTGTATATTATGAAAATTTTATATTTACAGAGATTTAATACATTATTCTTTGTAGAATAAAATAAAACCAACAGGTAAATCGTCCTTAACAGACCTTCCATGGACAAAGTGGGATTACCATGAAAAGTATTTGTCTTCTGCTTCTTCTTCTCTTTCTCAACTTTTTGATGATCGAGTCATTTTTATAAAAAAAAAAAAAAAAAAAAAAATACCCAGAGATTGGCAAACAGAAAAAAATCTTTTAAAAGTGTTGGAAAAAAAGAATTGGCAAGAATCGAGTACACGTGCTCCAAGTCGACACATGCTCTGGGTTGTCCCTGAGGAGCTAGAGTCCACTTGAGCCCCGATGTCGGGTAGTCTTTCAAGATCACTTTACAATTTATTTATGAACTTCGCTGTGCCACCCGCCTTAGCGCCTTAATTTCAGCGGGTGGCGGGTGCTGGCAAACATATTACAGGCCAGTGACAAGTCGGCTGCGAGTCTTTGATACAAAGAATCATCTGCAACACATTTTGCCGAGAGCTTGCTGCCTTCTACTTTCTTGACATCGGATCTCTCGCAGCCTGATGCTACATCCGTGTCAATTAAAGTGGCTGAGGGTGGATACAGGGGTACATGCCACGATGTCAGATGACAACAGGATACACAAGATTTGCCCAAATTTTGATAAGGTGAAATAACTGCCAATGGCGGAGCTGGATAAAATTAGAAAAAATTAATGAAACTTTTTTATTTGTATTCATTTTATTGTTGCAAATGATTCGGATAAAATTAATTTAGTCTTTTACTGAAATTAACTAACAATTCTTTTTTGTGTTTTTAAATACAGGTAATTTATTTGGAATACTGTATATGATTGTGTATCAATGTGCAAACGCGCATGCATGTGTGCATTCAGCACAATCATGTTGTTTCAAAGTAAGACATTAAAATTACTTTCATTTTTAAAAGTAGGCGAGGCTCGCATTTTGTTTTTCCTCTTCATCTCATAATCATAAAAAGATCTACCTGTAACCACAGGTATCGATTGTCCCCTGTGAACCAGCAAACCACTAACACCATTCATTAATTGTAATATTTCCTGAGTGCTGATTAAATTTGATCTCTGCGGTTAAAAAAAAAGGTGGGGGTGATGCGGGAGTAGACCGCCTCGACACAAATATCAGCATCATACAAAACATCAGCAACATCTCATCTCCTTGGTTTTCTGGGCCCGGGGTACAACTTGCTCGAGTCTTCACAAAGAACAACTGCTCATCGTCTCGTCATCGCATAGTCGGCAAATAAAGAAATGTCGAGAGAAAGATTGAAAAAAAAAATACTGGCGCCTAGATGTAACCCTGATAATGTGAGAGTCAAAATGTGAGAGAAATGTGAAAATAATTATATTGGTAGCAGAGTTTTGACAGCTAATCAACGCCAGCAAGTAACAGTCGGTTGTTTGTAATCCTGTCCTCCATTTAGAGTTCTCTCTCTGTCTCTAAGCGTAATGAACTGTCGCTCTGACTGACCCTTGACCCTGCCTGTCCATACCCTGCTGTCCGCAGTGATGGCGATGTAAGGGGGGTCCACAGAGCGTTAGGGGGGAAGGGGTGCACAGGAGCAGGAAGGGAAGGAGGGATGGACGAGAAGAGCCTGGAGGAGGGAGAGGGTTAATCTGTGGCTTGGCAGCCACATGAAAGACAGGCCGCGCAAATCTTGCGCCAATGTGGTGTTGCCGTGAGAATTGAGAGGCCCACAAATGGCGGGCCGCCAGCCAGCAGGCCCGCGTGTGGCGTCACACCCCGAGCGCAACGTCACGCCCCCACGCGGAGCGTCACTCCCCGAGTCGGACTGCGGGGCAGTTAGTCACCACAGGCAGGTCCCTGTGTTTGTCACATCTTCCTCCCATGCAGGAGGTGATGAGTTCTCAGCAAAAGGGGGGATGTGGGAGGATGCCAGGGGGAGCAAGGCTGTTTTCAAGCGGAATAACTCGCTCTTTGGAGCCATAGCTACTGCACAATACGAGCATTCAAGGACCGTATACTCCTAGTATACTTCAATGTCTATATTACTATACTTCAATGTCTTCTACTATACTTCAAGGTTTTTCTTCTGATTTTGTTCAGTGGTCTTGGACAGCTAACAGAGAAGGACAGCCGACAATATGTTGCGCCCCTCAACACGTATATCTTCTGTCTGACCATTCCTTGCTCACTGGCTGGCGATGAACACAGAACACCAAAGACCTTGATAAACTCATGGCGAGTCCTGCCCTGCCCACGTGACATCACAATGAACGATGCACTTCACCTGGAAGAGTTTATCCAGGTGTTTGATTGCAAAAACCGCGTTCACCTCATAAACTTGAGAGCTGAGTGGGTCGGTGTAAATGAATGGATGAATAGTGAGAGAGAAAGACACACTAGACAAAGGTGTAAAGCAGTGGTGGGGATGTCTCTGTCCATCTCATGTAGAAGCAGGTTCTGTGCAGACGAACAGTCGGGAATCTAGCGACCATGTTGCAAGTCTGGCTCAAGTCCGGAAAAAACACACAGAAAATTTGAAATTAAACAGAAAATCGGTGTTGTAAGCTGACAAGTATCAGCGATTTGACGACAGGAGAAAAAAGAGGAGCAAGGGGGTGTCTCGCCACCGCTGAATTCACCTGCACTGGCGGTGGGACCGTTGGCCGGTGTTTGGCGAGTGATTGCCATGCCGGTCCTGCCTGGCCTAAGCGGAGAGTTGACAAACTTTGGCGGCTGAGGCGTCTTCGGCCTCAAACACGTCACCTGAGGACTTGCATGTCCACAGAAGTCGAAAACCCCAAACTATGGCTTTACAGGGCTTGTGGTGTTTGACCCCACCATCGCCCCTGGACCTGCTCGCTGAAGGTGGACGCTGCGGCGCGCACAGCCACACTCACTGACACACACACACTCACTGACACACAGACACACACCGAACACACAAACATGCGGCTTAGACACAATGTACCTTACTTTACTGCTCATACGGGAATTATTATTATTATTATTATTATTATTATTATTATTATTATTATTATTATTATTATTATTATAACGAATCGACAGACAAACATTACAATTTCATTATTTTTTTTTTAAATAGCCCGGACAATTTTCAGCTTGTTTTATGATATTTCTTTCGTGAACCTACATGTGCGCCAAGAATAAGCGCTGGGAAAATTTTGTTTAAGAAAGGATTGCAAGTTGAATGGGTTAATAGATAAAAGACAAAAAGAATAAACAACTGAAAACAAATAAAGCAATCTAAGTTCTCAGTCTCAACAGACTCAAACCCGAAAAGGAGGCTAACCGAGCAAAACTACTCCATGAGATCGCTGGTGATTATTTCTGTGTGATGAGATGTTATGAACACTGTATTGTCAGGTCCTATTAACAAACTTTTCAAACATTTTATTAAATTTTTACAGATATTTACACTCTACCGGCTTCTTTCTTTCCTCCTTTGAATCCTTTTCCTTCCGTTCCTTTTTCTCTGATTTCCTGTCTTTCTTCCGTATTCCAGTCTGTTGTACCTTCTTTTTAATATTTTTACCTATCCATCATTTTTCACTTTTTTTTCGTTTTTCTTTCTTCCTTCCTTCCCCCTATTTTTTTTTCTCTCTCTCTCTCTTCAGCCGCCATTTACCAAGCGGCTCGTTTGTAGAAGATTAAGCTCGGTGGCCAGACACAAACACTCAGCGCTCCGGTGTGTTGTCTTCACCTAGGATTACCTGTGTTGGTCCTCAGGTAACAATGGGAACTGAGTTAAAGCGGAATTCGCCATTCTGGCCTCGGCCGCTCCAGGCGCCTGAGATTCACCTCCTCTCGTAGCGGAAGTCAAGTGACAGAGTGGTGGACGGCATCTCGCGGCCACAGTTCTTTGCTCAAACCTTCTTTCACTCACATGGCAGTCAGGGCGTGAGAGCTTGCCGAGAGGTGCTTGCAAATACTTTTAAATCAAACCTCAGTTTGAAATCACCAGGTTCGGTTTAGTAGTGACAGGAAGCAGTTAAAATTTATGTTAGTCCAACATCACTGAGATGAAATAATGTGGACACAGTTCATTGGATGTAGATGCCATTGCAAAGTGAAGAAAGATTTTTTGAAATCAGTTTTTTCAGTTGTAGTAGATGAGTTTTGTTCGAGAATTTGAACGGAGTGACTAAGAACTATTGTCCACGATCGTATGGACACAAAAACTGATGGAGTGAGTTTTTCACACACACAAACACACTACCATGCTGACAATAATACAATCATAGAAACTGTTTTGCACAAAAGCTGCTCACATATTCACAAACGTACTGACTACCTTTACAGACACACAAGCAAACGCACCGACACAAGCCCCGACACAACCTGTCCTGGTCTCCACGCTTTGTTCGCCGAGCTCACACTCACACCGACTGCAGGCAGCAGCAACATGGCTGCAGGCTGGTTGCTGAGTTTGGAAGCCGTAAAAATCAAAATCTGGTATCAGGGATTTGCTGGTAAATGTTGACAGTCCGTCCCCGACTTTGACATATTCACGGTGCATTCAAAATGGCAGAAAGTCGCACGCGCTCTCTGGAACCTGTAGGCGGTTGTCGTAAACGTCATGATGGCGCTGCAGTCCCCAGGCACAATGTGTGGTGGTGGTCGTGGTGGGGAGGGAGAGATGATTGAACACCTCATTCAATCCCAGCCTTTTTTTCAACACCTCGCCAGTCAGCGAGCTGAGAGCTTCCCCCTCCCTCTCACCACCTCCACAGCCCAGAGTAAACAGTCCTACCTGAGCCCAGGTAGCCTACGGTGACTTGTTTTCAAATCTCACCCTTCCTCTTGCTACCCCACCCGTCCTCTCCCTCCCCAACACCCAGGGGTACATGTTCTTACTTTTTATTGACTCCACGCTGACTGTAGACGGCGACACTTGAGTAAAATTAGAATCGTTCACTGGCGACTGCTAAACCTGAACATTTATCATCTCCATTGACAGCAGCCCATATAATCCATGCATTGATTGATTGAGTGATTGAATGATTGATTGATTTTCAAAACATCGTGAGAACTAGACTTCGCCATTTTTAGTATCTATAAATAATTGTAAAAATAATAGCGACTAATGTAAAGAATGATACATTATTCTAGATACATCACAAAAGGTTCGGAAAGTGTAAAATATAAATACTTTTCACTAACAATAGTTGTTTCAGTGCAGTTGTATAAACGAAAGAGGTTTGCAATCATTCCGCAAAATAAAAATTTAAAAAAAAAAAAAATAGAGAGAAGTGAGAACAGGAGTGCGGAGAAATAAAAGAGAAAGAAAGTGATGTTAAGATGGTTGCCCTGCGCTTGCTTCGGATTATTTTTTTTTAAAAGGTCAGGAACTCCTGAGAGAAAAATAAAAGTCAAGACACTTCTGAGATTCGAACCCCCTGTTTAAAGACTTTGCACAGAAGTGTGGAAGCCGCAAGTGCTCTCGGTGGTGTCCCCCGGGTGTCAATGTGTCGTGTAGAGGTCCTCGTCGTCGGTGGAGGAGCAGGCGTGATTAAGGACCGTTACTGTGAGGGACCTGCCAGTCGGTCAATTAGTCATCCTGCGCCCTCCACACTTCCCTCCTCACGGCGGAAATTGACTTCTGCTCACTTCCGCAACCCTGCTTGGCCATGCAGCCCTGCCGCCGGCTGAACTTATCTCCAGACCATCCTTTCGTCTTTCCTTCCTCGTCAGCATGTCTTCAATCCTCCCGCCTCTACCCCCATCTCTCTCTCTTACCTGTAACCTTGACCCCCTACCCCTCCCTCCCGTGTTTTGTGATGTTTGCAACAGTTACTTACAAAATTCTGTTCGACATTCGCCTAGCACCACAACGGTTAAAAGTGAGAATTTGTTTTAAATCCGAATTTTTGAAAGATAAAATTTTTCTGGAATGTCGTTAAACATTGAAGAACAGGGAGACTCATACACATCTTTGTTACATCTTCGTCTATAAAGGATGCTGTTTATATTTTGTTTTAAGCGAAAAGACTTTGTTCTGAAGGGCTTCAGTTGGGATAACGAATGAATAAACTAAAGATAAACACAAATTTAAAACTTATCTTTAAAATTTTTTCATTTATGTGAAAGACCCGGCCTTGACGATTTTACTTCCACCCGAATTTTCGTTATCTGACTTTACTTCAGCTAATTTCTATTTCAATCTCTTGGTGGACACTGTCAATCCTTTATTCGTCCATCTCTACCCTTTTATTTCTTCTTTCTCTTTTCCGCTTCTCTCTTTCGCCGACAGCCCTTTGCTCGTCCCCTTCCTCTTCAGTTCGTGAGCGCTCGGGTCGACCCGTCAGTTTGTACTGCTGAATTTTTTATGTGTTTGCCTTCATATATCTCGTTCTTTTTTTCTTTTTTTCCTTTTATTTTCCTTCCTCTGGTACAGGTATTGATTACCTGTGGGCCAACTCACTGCCTCCACTGCCGAGGGTTTCCACGCAATCCTTTCACGGGCCTCACTTCCTTCGTTCCTCCAGCCCCGACACGCGTGTTTGCAGATTTATCAAGGCAGCTGCAAATTAATTGCCTCGGATTACAAGCCGACACTTTGAAGTTCCTCCAGGTTTGTCCACTCTTTCTTTCGCGGCACAAGAGATGAATCGCCTCAAAGGACAGCGATAACTGTCTTTACTTTGTGCAGTTGTTGTCGCCATGGCCGTGTGACTGTCCGGCCAGCTGACGATGCAAGTTGCCAGCATCCATTGTCTGCTTTTCTAAAACAACATGCTTTTAGGTAATAGAAGTTTGCCTCGGATATTTGTAGCTTCCTTGACTGTTGTATTTGTGAGCCTTTCTTCCTCCCATTAGCCCCTCAACATCATCCATGTCCTCTGCCTATTGGCGGCTCTTTTCTGTCATTGAATTTCGTCTGTTTTAAAGTCAAAACAATGGACCTTATAGGCAGTATCTTATTTTCTTTTAGAATTTTTGTTAACTGGCAGTCTCTCAGGTTTTTTTCCAGAGCTAGGACAATGATGATGATGAGGCAAAACTCATTATGATCAGCAAACAGACTTACTCAGAAACTTAACTTGTCAAACCACTATGTCGCCATTTCCTCTATGACTGCCCTCTCCTTGAAATGTTTTCCCGTTTACATTGGGTTTTTTTTTTTTAATACACACGGCACTTTATCGAAATTGCAAGCCTACTGACAATTGTATTTTCATGTGTCAAAACAAGACTTTTAGAGACGAAAAGAAATAGGAAGTGAGGTACCACAGGGACAGAAACCACGAATTTTAATTTTTCTGTTTAGAGATTGAACGGCAGTGTTTTCTTTTGTTATTTCACTAAAGTTTGTTAGTTTACACGCAGTGGGAAAATATAATAAGACGAGGGGATATATATATACAGAGAAAGTCGCGATTAGTTTATTGTATGCACATTTATTGACCAAATTATATAAATAAGGATTAGGTTATTGTGCTGTGTAAGATGTTGTGTTAGCAACAAGAGAAAAAGCACTTCTGCTAATAAAAGACTGTATTTAAAATTGTGGGAAAATTCGATTAAAATCAAAATGCTGTATTGCGCACACATAGGCAACATGCAGAAAATAGAACGATTTGCACTATTTCGAGAATTAAACAAACAGAAAAATAAAATTTTGATAAACGCCAACAAGGTTCTTAACACTGACTACAAGATTTTGAAATTGTCACTTCGTTGACCCAACAAAGGTCCTCAGTGGATAAATAAGTATAATGTGTAGAGTGAATATATCAGTCTGCGGGGAGAAAAATCCTTTACACACAAAACATATGGACGGACACGTGGGCACGCACACATACAGACCACAACAAACAAACCACAGACAGATGCGAAATACACATCCCACAGAAACGCGTTCTTCACGACAAAAAGTCACAACTTCCATCAAACTTAGGGTTAAAAAAAAAACTCACTTTGTAGGTCGTTGGTAGATGAGGTGTAACGGACTCACTATTTGAGGAGTCAGTTTGATGTGAGAATGGCGCCCACCTCCTCTCCTTTCCTCACCTCCCCCAGTCATTTATGGAGTCAGATGCTCATTCTCGATATCTGGGTCGCTGGGGGAATCGAACCGATCCATCAAGGGTTCTAACCAATCGGACCTACGCTTCCAATCTAATTTCCTTCCAAACATTCTCGACCCAGTGAAGCGCGAACCACAAGTTGTGCAAGATGTTAATATTATATTAATATATTCAAAGAATGTCAGCTCTGGTAAAGAGCTTGAAGCGAGTTTTCAAAGCTGAACTTAGCGCGCGCTTGGAACAAGATGGAGGAGATAGAAACACGGAATGTGACCGAGTAACATATTAAATCTTTAACTCTAGCAAACTTTGCTAACGCCCTATCAAAAATAAATTGTATCGCCATCAGGTTTGGGTGTATCAGTCTCTGATAACTTCCTTCAGGCAGGGGTGGGAATGTCCGGCCCGCGGGCCACAGACGGGTCGCGAAACCATTTCATCCGGCCAACCAAGACAGCTTTCAGTAAGTCTATAAGCCTTCCTTCATAGCAATATACATGTACACCAAGTTATTTTTATTTTGAGGGAGTATCAAGGAACGTCCATTGTGGGATACACAGGACACAAACGAGTACATGGCGGGAGAGATAGTGTGCTTCTCGCTGGCAGAGGACAGTTTTAAAAACTTATACTGCATGTCATCTTCACTACAAGCCAAGAGTACGAGTTGGCTGTTAGCATTCTTTGGCCATGTTGGATTATACAACAATAATTTTTAAAAAGAATCGTCGCAATTGCGGAGTTCCTTAGTGTACAGCTCAAACCTTCAAATGTCTAACACTATCCACTGATGGATTTTTTAAAGGATGAGTAAATGAAAAAGCTCTGGCTGGGTTAATTTGTGCAAGTATCTGCGTGTATAGAATGTGTGTTAACACTTCCTAAATGTCATCAACTCCTCCAACAGGAGGTCTGTGTGTACTAAATATTTTTTTCTTTCACTAACAGAAAATTATACATTAAGAAAAAAAGATTTTGTTTCTGATGACGCTGTCTCTTTAAGGAACTTTTCAGTTTTAAACAATTTTACAAACCCCACTCAGATTTTTTTCTCTGCTTTCCATAGTGGTAGAGAATAGTTTTCACGCACCTAATTACAAAAAGGCAATTTGTAGTGACAGAGGACAACATTGCCATGCAGGCTGGGATTGTACACGTTGTGAAAGTGTTAACATATTGTGACAAAACCACAGGTTGAGCAAATAGAGCAGGCTAATGTTTTAAGTAAATAATTTTGTCGGCCCACGAATGATATTATAAATATCCAAATGTCCCTCACAAGAAAAAGGTTCCCCACCCTTGCCTAAGACAAAGCGTTGTCCGACATTCAGGCAGGTCCACCCGCTGGTACTCATTTATATATATATTTATAAACCAGTTTAAAGCAGCATGGGGCAAGAGTAAAATGAACTGATTGGTTAAACGAAAGAAAATTGCTGATTGGTTCCTATTCAGCAACCTTCGGCCTTAATGAAATTAGCACCGGATGACCAGATTCCACGCAGTGTTGGCGGAACGCGGAGCACGCCATCGACAAAGATGTGGACTCAAGCCAAACTGCAACCTGGCTGTCGACTGGTCTTGTCCTCAAAATCAAGGAACACTCGTGAAAATATGAAGAAATAATAATAAAACATGCAAAAAAAAAATCAGAAGGATACATCGCTAATAGAAAAATAAATAATTATTCAAAACCTCAAAGAACGATCGTGTGAAATCATTTTGATGACATGGCGCTATATTGCCGTCCTTTCAATCCGTCGGCAGGAGAAAGTTTACAGAATTTCAGCTAATCGACTTGCATGGAAAGTATATTAGTGTTCAACTACTCGTCCAAATGCACAAACGGTTCACCATCATGTATTCTAAGTCTAAGTAAAGTCGGTGACCAATACTCACTCTACTCCACACCCAGGTTTTAACATGTCATGAAGTCTACATGTTTATGTATCTTTGTGTTGTCCATCTATGTTGTGCCCTGCTGGTAAACGCATATTCAAATTCTATCCCCTAGTGCTAAGCGATCACCATTTTTAATAAACCTGTAATAAACCTGTCATAACATACGATCCTTCACCGTCACCTTGCAAAACCACACAAAACCACACACCCACTACTTGTTACAGCAGCCTCAACTTCCTCGGGCACAAGATGCGGAGTTTGGAAGTTTAGTCTCTGGCCACAAGTGCTGTACTCGGCTGAGACTTGCCCACCTTCACGGGAGGAGAAATAATTCTTCACTCCATAGCCGAAGTCACGTTAGCAGTGAGGAGGTCAAAGGATGAGATTTCCTAGTGGAAGGATTGCAGTGGAACATTGCGCAGATGAGGCTAGAATTGCGTTTGGTAAATATATATTTAAGGCAAGGGTGGAAATCCTAAGAACTTAATAAAGCAAAGCAGCAGGGGGAATGGAGGGTAGGGTAAAAACGAGTCAGAGTAATGATAACTTTTGGCGAAGAAAACAAAATCTGAGATAAGAAGAGAGAAACTGGACGATTATTTACTGAGGATGTCACAAGAAAAATGTTAATGTGGAGTTTATATGACAACGATCAAACTCCCTTTGTTACAGACAACTGCCTGCCAGGTGGTGTATTGAAGGTGGCGTGGTGGGGGGGGGGGGGAAGACTATTTTGTTTCTTTTATTCCTTTACCAGGTACAACACACTTCAATTTCTGACTACTCTAAAAACAAAATTATATTTTCTCAATAAGCCGCCCCTTCCCTTCATTCATTTTTTTAATTAGCAGGAGTTATCTCCTCATTCATTTTAAGTCCCTTTGTTGTGTCATCTTCGGAGGAGAGTTCAGTTTGCTTCTCTTGCCCTGGGCGCTAAAAACCTTGGTACACTACTGTGTCAGTCTACCCATCCACCCCCATCTCCTGCCACACAATTTCTTCATCCTTCTTCTCTCTCCTTCTGTGTTCATCCCACTCACGCACTACCCGGTCTGTTGCTTCATGTCAGCCGTCCCCTCCTTTAGCTTCCACCCCAGTCAACAGATGAGCCACTGCCGTGCTGCACGCCGGATTCCAAAATCAAGGAAATGTCGGAAATGAGAGCAGGACGACAAGACAGATGGCGCATCAGTCCCACAAAAGACTGACAGGTGTAGTACGAGGCTGACAATATTATTGCTGCTCCCACACGTTGGGTTCCAACCATCCTGTTCACAACATCAAGAATTGATGCCGCTGGTTCTAACCGCTTTGTCTCTGTTAAGACCAAACTTTTTTTTGTGGGAATACGACCAACAAAATCCAGGTGAGCGGAAGGTCAGTGAAGAGTGCAAACACCCGAGTTGTGTACCTGTGTTTGGCTGGTGTGAGACATGGAGGGAGGTGTGACAGCCGCACGAGACAGCATCAGACTGCACGGACCATCACTCCTACAGCACGTGCACTACGTACCCTCCACCCCTAATTAAGGTGAGTTAACTCTCGCCCACTAACAAAGCAGGGGATAGCGAGTGCTCTCACGTGACAGTAGTGTCAGGCAAGGTGGTGCACGTCTGCTTAATTCCGTCACGTGACTCGGTCAACTTTGTGGGGTGGGGGTGGGTTTGGGTATCACTGATCACGTACATGATTCCAGATACTTATTTATCTTTTTGTTTTTACTGGAGCAATACCTCCTAACTCTGTTCTCATTCTTGTTTATTATCTGAGTTTATTGTTTATTTTAACTCTTGTTTCACAGCTTCATTGGTGCGAGCACTGCTCAACCTTAACCTGCCAGTCGTGTTTACAATGAATGTACAGACATTCATACATACATTACACAATTGTCGAAAAGACAATTACTCGAGAACTTAAAACCCAAAAGCGTTCAATCTGCTTTATTGTAAATTTTCTTTCGTTCCATTTTTTTTTTAATTTGTTTTTGTTTTTGTCCATTCCTTCCATCAATAGTCAATTGTTGGCTTTTTTCTTTGTTTGACGTCCACACCACACCCATACTTTGTTCTGTATTTGTTTTATCGTGCTTTATCATTACAGTTTAACTGACAGACTTTGTTCACTGCTCAGAACTTGTACAAGGAACCAGAACGAGGCCTCCGCGCCCTTAAGACATGCTCTGCACGTGAAAGATAAAATGCACTTGATCACCATCGGCCATCTACCAGAGAACACAAGAAGAAAATCGCAGAAATCAAGAGATTGGTTGATGAAATAAAATACATCTTGGGGCGGGGAATAATTAAACGACTCGAAGATTTCGTGTGGTTGGCAAAGAGGCTGTAGACAAATATTTCAGTCACCCGAGGCATCATCGTATGTTTTACCTCACAGATGCATGCTGCCCTTTACACGTGTACCACTTTACAGATGTATTACTTTACACATGTACCACTTTACAAATCTCTCTCTCATTTATGTAACTGCGAGAAAAGTACAAGCCTTTAGCTACAGTCATAGCCACCTTGACATGCAGCCATAGCTAGCAAGCCCCGTCACTTTGACAGACATTTAACTATAGTCATGGTTAGCGAGTTACGTCACTTTGACACACTGTTAGCTACAGTCGTTACCACCGTTAGCTACAGCCATAGCTATCAAGTCTCGTCACCTTCCCACGCGGCTCGCTCCCCGTTTCAAGTCTCGCTGCGGGCGAGAAGTGAGCGAGACGCGCCCTGAGTGTTGTGCGGCGATGAGTGGCGGCGGGAGGGCACTGGGCGGACTCCATGCACGGAGGGCCGCTAGGGACGAGGGCGGTTTTCGCAGGTGAGTTCGTGAGGGGGAGAAGCACGGAAGTGACCCCGTGCTGCGCCTGCGCAGGTTAATGGCTGCCCCCAGGCCTGACCGCTGTTCGTGCTGAACACGCTTCATCTCATCTGACTTTGTCCTGACTTAAACCTTCGCCACGTAGACACACCCGCAGGCTGCCACTGGGCCCATCCGCCGCCACATCTTGTGTTCCGATCGTTTTCTCGCACCCTAATCATCACACTACAATGCAAAATCATCAACATCCTCCTCCTCCTCCTCGTCAATTTTATCACTACCGTTTCTTAGCCTCGCATTGATTATTAACCATCGTACTCTAGCTTTCATTTAGCACCATATGCGTTTTCTTTTACTCTCAACAGCTTTAGACAACATCTCCTCATCATTTAAGCCCAAAGTATGTCACTCTTTACTTTCTTATTTTTATTCTCATATACATATCCGGACGGACGGACAGACGGATAGACAGACAGGTGTAGGGGGGAGCACCTTGTTTCCATTTGCACAATCATTTCACGAACGGAGTTTTAGCTTCTTTGTCGCCATAATTGAAATCGGCTCCTCTTGGTGTCGATGCTAAACCTCCGAGGCAGATCAACATTCTGTCGGTGAAGATTGGTGTCAAGCCCCGGGCTCTGTGATGCTCTTATGATGTCAAGAAAGGAGGAAAGGGGTCTGTGAGCTCGCTCGCCACGCCCCTCCCTCTCTCGCCTCCGCCCGCTGCTGTCGGTGGTGTAGCTCTCACAAATCGCTCAGGAGAAGAGATAACAGCAGATAACTCCTCCATACTGACTGCTTGTCACGGATGTGTTCACAGGCTGAGTGCCTGTCATGCTGTTCACATGTTCAGTTCCCGTCATACACATTCACACATCACGTGTCTACCACACATTCACACATCACGTGTCTACCACACATTGCTCATACATCACGTGGGAGCAAAGGTCAGTAATGGTCGGTCGTCTGCAATAAACTTTCTTGTAATGTCGATCGAGGGCGATATCCTTCTTCCAAAACCAGACTGCAAAGAATCGGAGACTTCATACAAGATGTCACCGAATTAGAAGGAAATTAAATCTTTGTTTTATTCCGAACAAGTTTCTACATCATGTCTTCACAACCCATTGATGCTCATACAAGGTACATTGCAAGTCTCACTCATTCTCTTTCGACGGCGCGGGGTTAATTTGATTGTAGTATCAGAGATGATTTATCGGGGTATAAGCTTCATCAAAGATGTTATTTATCAGAAATATTGCATGGTTCAGGTTTCAGTAAAATAAGCTAAAACACGGCGATATGAGACTTGTTTGCTGGCACTTAAATGCGACTGGCTGCTGACACTAAATGTTCCTGGCTGCTGATGCTAAATGCGACTGGTTCCTGGCAGCAAATGCCACCCAGGACTCCACGTACCCGTATGTACTTGATTGATTGTGACCTTAACCGCGGTCAATATGGCCGCTTGTGTCTACCGTGTCTTGCATAGACTGAGCCAAGGCCGTGGAATAGTTGGTGCCAGTCTCTTCTGTGTCTGCGAGAAATTGGTCCAGTATATCA